>NW_027103334.1:915656-1367051 GCF_902728285.1 Clytia hemisphaerica
TGGACTAGGTTGGATTGTTTAACAGTGAACCGGACATGGCTAGGTTGAATTGTTTAACAGTGAAATACTTTCTGGTCTGTATTTTATAACATTATTAGGTTAAACGACATTAGGTTATATTCTTTAACAGTGCTCTCCGCTACTAAAGAATCCAACCAGTGACCACGCTAACTGCACCTGATCCCAAAGTTTAACTAGATATAGCAGATGTAAAAGAAATTGTAACATTTAACATTTACAATTGAAAGCAATTACCTTGAGAGAAGAAAAAATACATACTACATATACACTACCCATGCATATACATTGGAACAATGGAACATGGAACGAGGGCACATATGGTACACATACTACACATGCATATACATCGGAACATTGGAACATGGAACGACAGCACATATGGCACACATACAACATACACACTACGCATGCATATACATTGGAACATTGGAACATGGAACGACGGCACATATGGTACACATACTCCACATGCATATACATCGGAACATTGGAACATGGAACGACGGCACATATGGCACACATACTACATATACACTACACATGCATATACGTCGGAACATTGGAACATGGAACGACGGCACATATGGTACACATACTACATATACACTACACATGCATATACATTGGAACATTGGAACATGGAACGACGGCACATATGGTACACATACTACACATGCATATACATCGGAACATTGGAACATGGAACGACGGCACATATGGCACACATACAACATACACACTACGCATGCATATATTGGAACATTGGAACATGGAACGACGGCACATATGGTACACATACTACATACACTACACATGCATATACTACATTGGAACATTGGAACATGGAACGACGGCACATATGGTACACATACTACATATACACTATACGCATGTATATACTACATCGGAACATTGGAACATGGAACAACGGCACATATGGTACACATACTACATATACACTACACATGCATATACATTGGAACATTGGAACATGGAACGACGGCACATATAGTAAACATACTACATATACACTACAAATGCATATACATTGGAACATTGGAACATGGAACAACGGCACATATGGTACACATACTACATATACACTACACATGCATATACATTGGAACATTGGAACATGGAACGACGGCACATATGGCACACATACTACATATACACTACACATGCATATACGTCGGAACATTGGAACATGGAACGGCGGCACATATGGTACACATACTACATATACACTACACATGCATATACATTGGAACATTGGAACATGGAACGACGGCACATATAGTACACATACTACATATACACTACACATGCATATACATTGGAACATTGGAACATGGAACAACGGCACATATGGTACACATACTACATATACACTACACATGCATATACATTGGAACATTGGAACATGGAACAACGGCACATATGGTACACATACTACATATACACTATACGCATGTATATACTACATCGGAACATTGGAACATGGAACAACGGCACATATGGCACACATACTACATATACACTACACATGCATATACGTCGGAACATTGGAACATGGAACGACGGCACATATGGTACACATACTACATATACACTACACATGCATATACTACATTGGAACATTGGAACATGGAACAATGGCACATATGGTACACATACTACATAATAGGTAGTATAGTATAGTATAGCACAGCATAGTATGGCATAGTATTATAATAGATAATATAGTATAGTATTGGACAGCATAGCATAGAATGGCATAGTATAGTAGTATTGGAACATTGGAACAAGTATTATATAATAGTATGGATTGAATTAGGAAAAACCAATGATACGCGACTTTCTATCCAATTCCCCTATGCACCCTAAAAGTAATCGAGTTTTAGAAAAATAATAACAAACCGTGTTATGTGGTGGCGGATTGCCCCTTTAATAACGCCCACGCCTCTCCCGATCGATTTGTGCAGTGAGGCGGAACTCTTGTCTATAGTGTAAAACCTTTAGTCAGGATTAATCAATGTGCGATTTTTATTGAGGAAATTTAACTCACCATGTGGTGCATGTTCTGGACTGTTTTGGTTGTCAACTCGGTCAGACAGCTTTAAAAGTGACTTTCAGGGATCCTTTTCCTAAGGATTTTTGAAATTTTTGGATGCAATATTTTTTTATTTTTTTTTTCTCCTAAAAGTGCCATACAGTGTGCTGGTGATTAAGGAAGCATTGATCACCAACAGTGTGAGTAAACAACAGTGCTTGATCACTAAAGAGGTACGCGGCAAAAACATAAACCTTGTCTGCTTGAGCAGATTGATTTACATTCTCGACAAAGAGGTCGATAAAACAAACCTTGACTGCTTGTTGAGCAGATTGATTATTTATTAATGGGATAGATTTTCGCGGGGATTAATTTTCGCGGATTTCGCGGATTTGGGTGTCATCCGCGAAAATAAGTCCCATTGGAAATTTGAAAAAGGCCCATCCGCGAAATATTTCTAAACAAAACTCAAAATATGTCAAATAAATGCTATTTGAATGGTTACTTGCATCAAAGAGGCGCAAATAATGTGTATTTGAACAACCAATATGCATGATTTGACAGTAAAAGTCACAAAATCGAGAAAATAATGCCCCCCAATAGTGCCATCCGCGAAAATTAATCCCCGCGAAATCTTAAAATTTCGCGGATGAACTCAACCGCGAAATTTAATCCCCGCGAAAATTTATCCCATTAAAGTACACTCTCGACAAAGAAGTCGATAGAAAAACTATTGTCCGATATTTCGTACACGGCAAAAATATAAACCTTGTCTGCTTGAGCAGATTCATTTACATTCTCGACAAATAAAAGAAGTCGATAGAAAAACTATTGTCCGATATTTCAGGTTGACATATATTCTTGACAAAGAGGTCGATAGAATAAAGCATCTCTTCTTAAAGAAGTCATTGCCAAAAAAATAACAAAACGGTCACAATGCAATTGTTTGACCTTTGCCTTTATGATTCCAATAAAAACTGCTGATTTGGCCTATCCCATTTGTGCTGGTTTCATTGATTTTTAACAAACTTAGCTTTACTGTTCTTTTGTTATACATTTTTATATTAATATACATTTTGTGCTTAATCTGAGGTTTACATTCAGTGTAATTTTTAAACACATGACTACAATAATATGCAACGTTCCTCACTTTGACATTTTCTTGTTATGAACCCTCGTTACGCTCTTTCCATGAAATTTGAGTTAAGCCTAAGCTTGTTCTTATTTTTTCTATTGTCTAGAATAATAGACCTATTGTTTCAGTCTAAGCCTGACTGTTCTTATAAAAAAAGAGTGTATGCTGTTAACCCTTTCAGTACCGAGCCCTTTTTTCTATTATTTTAGCCTACACTTTTTTATAAGCGTATCGTAATGCCCGAAGTTTTTATCATCTTATCCTGGAGACGAGCTTACTTTTTTAAATACTGTAGAGTCTCCATAACTCGAACCTCTATTACTCGAACGTCTCCTTAACTCGAACAAATTCGTTGGCAGCATGAAAATCTCCTAATAAACTCATATAAAAAAAACCTCCATATATCGAATGTTCCCCTTTTTTGGCTCCATAACTCCAATTTTGTTTTCCTTTCCTGAACTTGAAAATTATAAGCATTAAATAATAAATAATTCGAAAGTTACTGAAGTACGGCGCATTTTTAAGGCTTCACTTTTTCTTGCCTGAGAAAGGTTAGAGATTGAAACTCAATTAGTCCATCTGCAAGTGTAAGGGGGAAATATTTAGTCGCATTTGTGCGAATCTTGTTTTTTTTTCATTTTTTAGGTACTCAGTTTCTTTAAGTGCGTGTTGTCACGCCGCAGTAACTTTTTACTTTGCAAGAAGACGTTTCTCGAAATTGTATATTGGAAGTTCTCTTTTTGTTTACTAGAGATGTTTACTACTAAATTTGTTAAACAAGTCTTTTGTATTAAATTCAATTAGTGCTGCATACTGTAAAGAGAAAATCACAAAACGTATTTTCAAACATGGAAAGGGAGATTATATGAAATGATCACTCAAAAAGGTGGTACATTGGCTCCTCCGGCAGTCTAATTTTTAGAGTTTCCAAATTTTCTTTATAGATTATGATAGCTAAAAGATTGATCTTTTTGGAACCATCGAGCCATATAAAAAAAAAAAAATTCAAGGAACAATAAATTACATTTGAAGGGAGAAATATCGCACATTTGTGTCCTTTAACCCGTCATATCTTCCTGGAATCTAATATTTCTTAATTTGGCTCGATGGATTTAAGATCGGGACCACTTAGAGGTGGTGTGCTCGGAATTTCAATACAACTTGACTATTTTTAGATAGCCGGAAGGAGCTATATATAGAAAAAGCACCCAGTTTCTTGGATTTTTGTCATTAATCATGCCAATTTAATGAACTAATGATTTTTTTTTTACATTATTAATAATTCTATATCTTATACTTTCTAACCAAAAAATTTTTTCATTGAAATTCTAACTAGAAGGAAATTTATACTCGTTTGAACTAAGATGATAAAACGCCATTCTGAAGAAGATGAAAAAGCACTTAAAGCAACTGAGTAAATCACAAATTTATTTGGATATACATATAATAGAAATCAAATATATTTTAAGATGAAAAATCTGAAAAACAGTGAGCAATGACCAAGAGTAAAAAGAAAAGGCAAACATGAAAACGAAACCCTGCAAAGACCAGTATGAAAAACTTAAAAAATTTCCAAAAATACGTATTGAAAAATACGTGTCTAATAAAATATAGATAGTAATAAAAACAAGACGACTAGAAGTCGAAAATTTCGCCTTAAATAAGACAAAGAAGAAAAGAACATTGAAATCCTTGGAGAACAATACACACAATTAAAACTTGAAGAGGAATGCGGAAAATTAATACTTTATCCACGCGAAATTTTTTGAAATCGTGATTCGCTAAAATAAACCCAAAAAAAATCAAGATTCCTGACTCGCTAATATACGCTAAAATTAGTCTCGCTAAAATTTCTTCGATTAAATAAACCTATTTTGAGTGAGTTTAGAACGAAAAGCAAGGTAAAATTTTACGTCATTTCCAGTCGAAAATATCCAATATTTTGAACTTGAAAAGACAAGATTCGAGATTCCAAGCAATTCATAGAAAAGTTTTCTTTCGTTCTAGCCGAAAATCTGCTTTCGTTTTTTAATGAACAGGAAAATACAGGTTGGTACAGGGGCAAAAACGGGTAACTTGAGTTTGGATTTCATGAATCTAAAAATTATATTTCCAAGTATTCGTAATTCCAAAATTTCGATAGAACATAGCAATTTACAAATTTACAAGTATTGTGCAAATTTGGCTTTTTTTCACATCCGGTGGATTTCCGGCTTCCAAAATAATAAAAATTAGTTTTCAGTGTTTCGTTTACATAAATGTCACATTTCGAGTAATCAAACCATACAAAGTTTACATACCAAAACGTTTTTTTCCGACAGGAACAAATCACACGATATTTCGAAGATTGAGGTCAAGTCTGGATACATACGTCGAAGAAGTCACAGTGGAATCATGGAAATCGCGATAAGAATTGTTATTTTTGTATTATCAATGATCGGTTGGTGGCTGAGCGCGACAGTTGATTTACTATAGAAATGCTGAAAATCATAAAATTTTATGTTTCCAATGAGCAAATACAGCATATTGTGAAAATCGGATGAAACGATTATGATACAATGACTTTAAGCGCATATTTTGCAGTATCGATGTTGGCGATTGTATAGAATGTTGGTGATTGTAATGAAAACTTTCGAAGCCATGCGACTCTTTGTTAATAAAGACTGAAAATGACGACGATTTAGGATATTTTGAGATTCAATGAATTTAAGCTGCATTAGGATAAGCAATTACATCAATTGTAACAATTCCAAAATAGAAATATATATCCACTTATACCACTATTCAACGTTTCCATAATTATCCTTATAATATCAACCAAAATGCATACATATATAGATGAATCAATTCACTTGCAATGCACTTCCATATTTTTTCATTCCATATCTTTCCATATTGTCTATTTTTTAAACTCTGTGACAGTCTTTTTGATTTTTGAGTAGGCAAATGAATAACAAAAAGAATACAAGAAAATAATAAAACAATTAACAAAAACCTATTAAAAAATGGTAGAAATATTACTTTGTTTTGAATATAATATTTTAAAAAAATCTAATAATTATGAAAAACAGAAGAAAAATGATAAATATAAAAAATAGGAATAAATAATATAAAAATAAGAATAAATAATATAAAAATAGGAATAAATAATACAAAAATAGGAATAATTAATACAAAAAATAAAATAATACATTAAATGCCATATCCATAGGTATGTAAGTTTCCTGACGAGATAGTAATCAAAAATGAATTAATATGAAAGGCATCTTTAAACTAATTGTCTTTTGTCTATAGATTTTTTTCTACCATAGACCATCCATAAAAGACACTCACACATATTTGACCCATTTCTCACACCCTCCCCAACTTCATCTGCAAATGTCAAATTCAACAGAGCCTTCCTTTTGGTTAATGCAGAAAAGAAGCCTTCCTCCCCAAAGAATAAATGTCTTTTAAGAATAGTCTTTAAACGTCAGAAAACTTACATAAGAATGGACGGGGTGGTGGGATGACCTTAATTGCATATTTCCAACAGAGTTAAGCTTCAATCCTTAATTACAAAGTTCATTTTATCCAGAATCAAATCTGAACTGATATCATATTAACAGATTTTCGATAACATCATTGCTTTAAAGAGTATTCCTAGTTTACTCAGTCTATCACAAAAAATATTTCCTTAGATCAATTCAAACTGTTCATAAAGAAGCACCTATGACAACATAAGCAAATGTTTCTGAATCTTTGGCTAATTTTCTGATGATTAATTTTTAAGTTAGGTAGAATTTGCTATAGGAGAAAAGGGATACTATACCCTCTTTATTTGAGATAATTTTTTTTTACTTCCTGCAATTTTGACCACTCAAAACTAATCATCAGAAAGTTGAGATCATCCACCACCCCAGTTTCCCACCCCCCTTGTCCCGCCGGGAATCGCCTCTGACGGGTATTCTAAGCTAGCAAAGTCAGCGATAATTTGATTCCATCATGATCGGATAAGTTCACACATTTACGAATAACTTCAATACCATACTCGTGCACCAATTCCTTATGTGTCCAAATTTGATCAAGCATTTTCCCATCGATATGTGTTGGAAAGTTCGGAACTAAATCATAATCTTGGAGAATGTCAGCCAACAATTGATCATGCTCCATTTCAAAGCCGTCCATGTTGAAGTCTCCTAAAATGATATCAATTGTGTATCGTTCAATAAATTGAGCAAGATTGTAACAGAACACATCACGTTGAATTCTTGAACTTTTATAGAGAACCAAAACACAAAATTCCTTTTCAGTAAATTCAGCTTTTCTAAATTTTACAAGAGAAAAGCATGATGAATGATCATACTCAACAATGTCAATAAAAGAAGGAGAATGACAGACAGTAACACTGTTGAATTTATGCTGGTCAATATTATGACTAAGAATATAATAAGGAAGCTTTTCATGAATACTTTGTTTGTCTTCCTCAGAATGCTCATAACTCATCTGTGTCTCTGTCAGACATAACAAATCATTTTCATACAAAAATCTGTCCTTTTGAATATCAACTGCATGTCGTTTTAAAGATCTTACATTTAATAGGCAAACATTTAAATTAGAACTGCACCTCATAATATCTGCAACTCTTTCAACTTTGTTCTGACGCAATCGTGTGTATTCTTCACTAACTTTATAACTACAGACAAAAGCGCTACGTCGATATTGACCAGTAAAGTACAAACCATTTAAATTTTTCACTCTGCTCATAGCAACATACATTTGACCAGCATTGAACTTTCTTTGCCTTGCAAGGTCAAAACTAACGACTACTGAATCCAAAGTCAATCCTTGAACTTTGTGCACTGTACAAGCATAAGCTAGCTTAAGAGGAAATTGTGTCCGAGAAATGATAGGCGAAGTGTATGGGTTTTTTTTGTCAAAGGGAAAATTTACCTCACTCTTTTCAATGGGAACAGTTTTAGTGGCCTTAGCATATTGGTCTTTACTTTGAGCTTTTATTCCAGCCGTCTTATCGTCTAGTTTAACATAAATTAGCTCTGCTTTATTGTTTCTGAATTTTACGTCAGTGACGGTTCCAAGTTGACCATTGATCAACCTATCCTCTATATCAATATTACTAATTAGCATTACTCTTGCCCCTATTTTCAAAGCAAATAGAACTGATAAGCCACCTGTATCGTTAAGTGGCAGGTTCTTAACCTTGGTAATTTGAGATTCAGTAAAATCCCTTGGATAAACGTCCATAGCTTCTACATTTATTGTTTCCGAGGGCAGAGTATCTAATCTTTGAATATTGTGAAGATGGACTGAAGCATTTTCTGCAAACAAATGCAATGATTCTATTGGATAATCAGGGTGTTCTCGTGTTATCAGTCTAGATTTAATCATACTTTCATCATTACTATTCAATTCACCTACTCTTACATTGTTCAAGAGATCAATGAAGTCAGAGTCATCCTTTTGACGCATAATCTCATCTAATTCAGCTAGTTTGAATAGGTGCCATAATTTGAATGCACCAAGAACAGGTCCCTCAGTTGAAAATACTGGACTTTGAAAAATTGGAGGTAATTGAAAGAGGTCTCCACAAACAATGATACTTTTCCCTGCAAATGGTGTGTTGTCATTTACACCAAAAATTTCACATAATCTTGTATGGATGTTCAAAAGCTGTTGCGACGAAATCATAGATATTTCATCAATTATTATCAACTTTACATGATGTAATTTATTTCTAATGGCAGTCCTTTGTTTGTCAGCCATATTTCTGAATTTCCCAACTGGAATACTCAATCCTGTGTGTACTGTGGTGCCAGATATATTGATAGCTGCTATACCAGTTGGGGCCAATTTAATAATACGTGGCTTCTCTAGTTCATCACTTTTATATACTAAGACTTTTGACAAACAATTGTAAATACATTTAATTAAGTGAGATTTTCCTACGCCCGCACCACCTGTTAAAAATATTCTCAATGGTTCTAGTAGTACAGGATTATTGGACTTGGAATTTTGCACATACATTTTTCCCCAATTTAGTACTATATCAAAAATATCTCTTTGCTTAGAATTTAAAGATCTTATATGGGTATTGATTTGGTCATCAGTTTGCAAGCCATGAACTGTTTGAGTAAATGGTGCAAAATTTTGATCGATTTCATGACTTTCATCATCATTTTCACTGTCTGATGAGTTGCTCATTAGGTCTTGCACTTCATCATTTTCTTGTTGAGCAAAGGCATCTTGATTATGCATAAGGTCATTACGATAGTTTTGAAGTACTAAATCAACAAGATGACCATCAGGTTCAAAGATTTGCTTGTTCTCGTTAACAACTGCATTGACTTCATCTAAATTGAGCTTCAACACATATGAACCATCAAGTTTCAAATCATTCTCTTCTGATCTAAATGGGTAAAACAACATTAGAATATGGTGGGAAAATTTTTCTGGATGTTTGTTTTTGTTAGGAGTGTAGTACCTCAAAACTTTTGGAACTTTACGAAGCTTAAGTTTTTCCTTACTGTTGAGTAATTTAGCTGATTTTGGAAGTGTTTGGGGTTCTTGATGATTCACTGCACTTGTTGAATCATCTAGTACAGTAGGCTGCCAATCATTTTCATCATTTGTATTTTTTTTTGTGTCTAATGTATAGTTTGCACAGAATGTGGCATAACACATAGTATTGAATTGCCCTGTGTTTGGGCGGTCAATATATCTGTTTAACATATTTCGTTTGAAAAGATCATCAGAATCCTCAGGCAATTCCTCAATTTCTTCTTTTGATTTGAAAATTCTGTACCTTTGATCAGGTAAGTTAGTGTTAACAAATGAAATAGCAGGAAAGCATTTTCTAAGCCACAGTTCAGGCATTGTTAAGTAAACTGCTTCCTGGATTGAGCATTCTCTATTAGAGTTGTAAACTTTGGCAATTTTAGACATTTTCTCAAACTGACTGTCATTTGAATCTTTGGCCTGTTTTAATGCTTCTTGCATTGCAGTTGAACACTTATCTTCACTTTTTGAAAAATAGGCACACATGTATGTAACTGCCTTGTATGCATTAAAAACTGGCTGAATATCGATGTTGGCCTCCCATGCTAGGAGGCCTTCTGCAAAATAATTGTTGACAAAACAAGAATATGGGTCACGTTTTAGAAACAAATGCTGATCTTTGTCTGGTGAGATTGATAAGTAATATTCATATGTTTCATAATTTAACCCTAAAGAATCCAAAATTGTATCAATAGATCCAATTTCAATATACTCAGGCTTATCAGGATCCAGAATGTTTCTCTTTTTAGGATGCAAATTTGTATCTATATACTCTTGAACAGTTTGGATCACATTATTTCTAGCAACCAAAATATCATGTTTTTCAGTTTCAGGTAACCCTTCAGGAAGCGGTTCAGACAAAATGGTACGCTTGCAGAAAAGTTTTCCAAATTGAAATCGGCATTCATTTTTGCGATATTTACTACACGTTCTTGAATGGGAGTGTATTTGATACTTAGTGACTAAATTCCATAATTCAGGACTTTCTTCCCTATCAGGAACATTAGCAGAAATAACACTATCTATGTGTTCAATATACTTTTCTTTTCCATCTTCAAGTTTTGGGACATCTTTAGCCCAAAGCAAACAATGATCATGTGGACTACCCCTGAAAGTAAATTCTACTCTGAGAGCATAGTATGTAATTTTTCCAAGTTGGCCATCCATTATTATCTCTTTGAAAAACAACTCTTTTCTATATTGATATTGACGCACAAGCACAATAGGATTGCTATTAAGTAGGGCACATCTAGATTGGTAATCAAGAAGTTCATGATCAGTATCAGCATCCCCGCTTAATTGTCTGATAATGGTAACAATTCCTCCCACCGTAAATCTGCACAAGACAGAGTCATAAAGTATGTTGGGACACCAAGTTGTTTAACCATTGCAAGAACATCAGATAACATATGTTGCCAGTATGCAGGGGTTCCTTTTATAGTACTCATAAACTTGTATGCATTATCAGATGCTACACAATTTTGAATTGTATCATTAAAATTATTTGCTAATAGTCCCGCAGTCAAGTTGGAATTTGAAATTCTCATTGCGATATTGATCTTACTTCTAAGGTTAAGCTGTAGTAAAGTTTTGTGAGCAAAAAAAATGTAATCTGAATCCGAAGCAAACTTCTGAGTGTAATTTAAAAGACGCTGATTAAAGTACTTTGTTGACGACAATTTTATATCTCGCTCTACGTTATAACCAAATTTCCCAGTAGGAAAAAGATGAGGATGGGCTAGCTCTTCACAGAACTCATCTTGTGTTAATGAATTGGGGGTTTGACCTTCACCTGGAGCTAAAATTGCATTTTCATCATCTAAAATAATGTTTGGCACTTCTGATACAATAACTGTTTCACATGTTGGTGTCCGATACGCACTGAGTGGATCATCAGAATCTATGGGCCTATTTGTTTCACTTACTATAAATGCTGTAGATGCTATCTGCTGAAAGTGCTATGAAATTCCATGAAAACTTTGAAAATGATAGCAAATATTGCAAGTTTTGTTGTCTGCCATCTTGATGATCCCTGGTTGTACTTTAAATTCTAAAAAGTAACTTTCAATCAATTGTTTATTCATGGCTGTGTGGCCATTATCCCGCCATTATGAAAATAACTGCTATTTTGATTTCAGATATAGACCCGTGCGTGGAGCAAGCTACAGTTTCAGCTCTTCACCTCTCTAATTTGATTGGTTTAAAATTGGCAATCAGGCTAAGAAAACATCATCCAGTCTGCTTTTAGATGCAATTTTTACTGTGAAGAAATTGCAATCTTTGCTTTGCTTGCAGAAGATAGAGGTTTTTACTATTTCTGCTGATAAGGAGTTTGCAAGTTTATTTACAAAAAGTGCAACAGATTTGGACAGAAAAAATTGAAATGAGTGCACTTGTAGGGCCTATTTGTTTCACTTACTATAAATGCTGTAGATGCTATCTGCTGAAAGTGCTATGAAATTCCATGAAAACTTTGAAAATGATAGCAAATATTGCAAGTTTTGTTGTCTGCCATCTTGATGATCCCTGGTTGTACTTTAAATTCTAAAAAGTAACTTTCAATCAATTGTTTATTCATGGCTGTGTGGCCATTATCCCGCCATTATGAAAATAACTGCTATTTTGATTTCAGATATAGACCCGTGCGTGGAGCAAGCTACAGTTTCAGCTCTTCACCTCTCTAATTTGATTGGTTTAAAATTGGCAATCAGGCTAAGAAAACATCATCCAGTCTGCTTTTAGATGCAATTTTTACTGTGAAGAAATTGCAATCTTTGCTTTGCTTGCAGAAGATAGAGGTTTTTACTATTTCTGCTGATAAGGAGTTTGCAAGTTTATTTACAAAAAGTGCAACAGATTTGGACAGAAAAAATTGAAATGAGTGCACTTGTAGTAAATATAGCAAAAATAGTGATGAAACAAATAGGCCCGTAGTAAATATAGCAAAAATAGTGATGAAACAAATAGGCCCAAATTCATTCTCTAATTGCTCTTCAAAAGGCTTAATTAAAGTAACTGTTGTATCATCTACAAATCTTATATCATTGGAAGAAACGCTTGATACGGAATCAATATTTGATAAATCCCTTTCAACATATTCATCATTAGTTACTTGGCCGATGATTGACATATCAATATGTATATCATGATACAAAGGATTATTATTCACTAAAAAGTCCAAAGTTTCAAAAACTTTTTGTCGTCTTACTTGCTGCGAAATAACAGGGTTTTTGTAGGATATCTTTCTTTTTAATTCAACATTTATTACCCCACTACTATCACTTCCTCTAGGAAGTACTTTGCATACACCTGGTGTTTCAATGGGAACATTGCATATTGCACCTTGTAATTTAGGGAATTCTCCTTTACGCATTATCATGACTTTAGAAAATAAAATTCTTTGAGCCACTAAAATTCTTTCCAGTTTTCGTATATCATTTAGATTATCTGGGAGATTAAAAATTTGAAGCTTGTTAGTAACAGACTGACATGGGATTTCTCCCTTCAATAATTTTCTATGACAGGTTGTGCATACATAGAAATTACCATCAAAAGAGGTGACAGGATTAAAATTTTCTATTTCTTCAAAGTTGATTGATGAGTACTTTTGTTCATCAAAACCAAACACAGATTTTTTATACATACTGCGGTTACACATTACACAGATGTAAGAAGGACCCTCCTGTTTTTTCTGCCTGAAGTTCTCAACCCTTTTTCCTACATTAAGTTTCTTGTTAGCTTTGTAATCTTTACGCTTTCTTTCTTTTTCATTTTCATGTTTTTCAGACCCTTTACTCAATTCTCTTCGCATGCGTTTTAATTCTTTTTCATTTTCATGTTTTTCTGACCCTTTACTCAATTCTCTTCGCATGCGTTTTAATTCTTTTTCATTTTCATGTTTTTCTGACCCTTTACTCAATTCTCTTCGCATGCGTTTTAATTCTTTTTCATTTTCATGTTTTTCTGACCCTTTATTCAATTCTCGTCGTGTGCGTTTTAATTTTTTTTCACTTTCATGTTTTTCTGACCCTTTATTCGATTCTCGACGTTCTCTTTTGTTTTTCTTTTCTTGTTCATGCTTTTTAGTACCTTGCATTTTTTCACGTGACCTTTTATCAGAAGCATTTTTTAGTCTGCGTAAGACTTTTGTCAAAATTGTACCTTGTATGTTTTTCTCATTGTGAAAATCAGTTTTTATATATTAGCGGTCGACTAAGTTCCTGTATATCGCTCAACCACTTTCAAAATTCAAGGTTCGTGTATGACTACATGACATCAATTTTCGTATCAATTTTTAAATCCTCAGATCCCTCCGATCGCAAGTGAAGGATCCTCAGTGCTTTATATTTTAAATGATGAGATTGGTTGCGGACCGATGACCAATGACCGAAGTGTGGAATTTTCTCCTCCGAGCTATTTCCACAAGGACCATATTCTATGTTATAATTGAATATAGAATTTTGAGTATCAATGCAAAGAAGCTTGTATTCAAGTCAAATTTCTTCATACCTCATCAACAGTAGACAGCACCAAACAAACAGATAGACAGGGCAGCACCAATCAACAGGACAAAGGGAAGTATAAAATTTTGTATAGCCATTCATCTACAACATTGCCCCTTGATTTTCCAACTTGAGGGTTGTTGGCCTTAACTTACCTAGGCTAGCGCTAGCGCTAGCAACACCCAAAAGACCAGTATACTGTAACAAATAAAAGCAAAAAAGGGATTTATACAAAATATATTTTGAATATTTACCTGTAGCCAGTCGGGTGTTTAAGATATATACTATACTCTGACCTTATATATTGTTTAATCTCTTTAATGCTTTCAAACTTTAAAAGAACTGAAGTTCCAACTCGTTGAAATTAAGGTCTTATTTCCCTATTTGAAAATAATTTTGAGATTGATTTCAAAATTTTCGTTTCCATAGTGATGCTATTGTTTAAGGCCGGTCTTGAGTTTATCAAATCTTCTAATTTGTAAAAGACCTATTGATTAGGAGTCTAATAAAAGAAAAACAAACAAGTCTCATAATAGCTTTTGATTCTATTGATTGAAAATTAAAAAAACTATTGAAAAAGGGGAAAGGGATCTTTTCCCCGCCAAAAATTTTTCCCGCTCGAAATACAGCTGGAGGCTAGAAACAAAAGAGTAAATTCTAAAAGGGCCATGGGATCTCTATTGAGATAATGAAACCATTTAACAATTGGATAAAAACATTTCTTTATTGTATTGTGGACCATTTGTTTGCTTATTAACAAGAAAACAAATTGTAAAAGGGCCATTGGATCTTTTATCTATTGAGGTGATAAAGCCATTTAATGTATTTTAGCTATCGGAGTTAATTGAATCTATACATTTCTTTATTGTATTATGGGCCATTTGTTTGCTTATTGCGTAAAAAATATTCTGGAAATTAGGTCAGTAAAATCTCTACAAGCAACGATCTACTAGTAAATTGCCTTAAAATTGTTATAGCGGGATTAATTTCAAAACTTCGACGAAATTTTCTATTTCATTCCATTGAAATTATAATAAATAAACGAAGTTTGTTGAGAGGGATATGGTTTCATATCTATACTTAAAGATATAGAGGCTTTTATCTATTGAAATGATTAAGAAATCGTCTTTTTCAACTTTTGACCGCCAAAAATTCAAAGAAAAAAAATCGAATATAAACCCCCTTGACAAAAACTGATAGAAAGAGTTCGGCTCAAGACATTGTCAAAAATTCAAGATGTAGAATTTAAAAATAGTCCCACAGCTTCAAAAATACTGAAATTTTTTTTTATTAACCTTTACCACGCCGAGGCCGTAAATTTACGTTCTAATATATAGCCGAGGCCGTAAATATACGTTTTTCATGGGGTGTTTAGAAAAGCCGCCCTATCGCCTTAAAGACGCCTTTAAATCCCGGGAAATGTCTTATATGACGGAGACAAAATCTAAACAAACTATTTTCAATAGCTTGAAACCACCTACTTTCGATTTTAACTGTCAAAACAAACTGGAAAATCAGGCAAAATATTCTTTTGGAAATAATGAGCTCATTGACTGCTGTAACTAACTTTTTATGTCTATTTAGTGAAAAAGGGTTTGTTTTATTGGTTGGAAATGTTATGTATTGCTTGTTTGTAGTTTAGTCAGTGTTTGAGGTAAGTTTCTGCCTCCTTATTCTTTAATATGATGGTAAATTAAGGGTGAGGACTGGAGGCTTGTCGGCCGTCATCGACCGTCACCGAAACCCAAGTTAAGGCTTCTGATAAGGCTGCAAAGAGTTTCAAAGTGTATATACTATTTTATTTCTATTACTTTCATGCTGGTTGATGATAGGAAAGTCATTTTTAGCTGTTTTTAGTGATATTTCCCATAAAAATTCTCTCAAGGGGCCTCTGCCTTACGTGCCTCTGATTTACGTGGAAATTTTCTCGAAAACCAAGGTTTTCTAAAAATGAATTCTGCCTTTTCTAGTAAAGGTATGATTGTGATTTTTTGGCTAGCAGTTGTAGTTATAATGGTGGAAACAATGAGCAAGAAAATTATGGTATCGCAAATGTTCTCCCCAATTTTTTTTTAACCGGAACTTAAAATTTTGAAAAATATTACAAATTGCGTTTTGAATTTTTTTCAACTCTAAGGCAGGAGACTACTGTGTCACCATTGATAGAGGAAAATCCTTTATTTTAACATTTTTGGAAAGCAGGATAGTTGGGCTTTCCAGAATGGGCTTATTTTTTTGAATCGGTTTAGTAGATCAAAAGTTATGACGGAAAGCGTAAAACTGTCATTTTTCCCAAAAAGACAAGGCGTGCACGGGGTGAAGTTCCCAAAGAGAAGGCGTGGTAAAGGTTAAGGACATATTTCCACAATTTGAATTTATAAAATGTCTTCAACATTAATTGTTATGGGTACCATTAAAAAGGAAAATTAATGTAGATTTTGAATATATCGCTTTAAAACGAAAAGCTGAAAATTTTTATGGTTAAAAATCGAATTAAAAATATCTCATGAAAAAAAATATTCACACCGGAAGATACGACCTTAATAGCAACGAGAATGCTCCCTTCAACTTGATGGCCATCAGAGTTTCTACTATGCGGATCGAAAAGAAAATAATTTTGATTGTAATGCATTACAGCTAGACAATTTCCAGCTATTACTAAAACTGCACCAGAATGCTGCATTAAGAGTTCCTCCTGAACAAAATTCACTGCAATATTTCCAGTCTCAAAAAAGCCTTCAAAAGTGTTGAAATTTAGTGCACAAGTGCTTTCTCCTATATCAATGGTCTTAGAAAACTGCTCAATATATGGGGACTGCCCTTTAATACCCAACTTTTTAAAATTAAAATCACCTTGGTCTAAAACATAATCCAAATCATGACTCTTCCATAGTGATAATCTTCTAAACTTGGCATAGCAAATAGCAAAAAAACAATTTGAGGAACATTGTATACCCGCTGTCTCACCAAATTTACTGTTGCCCTGATGAAATGAACCTTGAACATTTGGACCTGGGTTAAGCTCTACATCGCCTGATAATAGGAGTGTGTAATTAACTTTGAAAAAAGTAAGGTTTGGATCTCCCGCTACATTGGGATATTGAACGAAAATTCCATTTCTTGAAAGATTGAGAAAATCTAGAGGTGTGTAAAGCTCTGTTAGCTCAAACGATTTTGGAATTGCAAAACATAGGAGGGTAAAAAGTGCTATGAAACGTACAGGTTTAAAAAGTTTTGAGAATGCATTATTGGAAAGGTCGGAACCAACAATAATAGATTTAGCGACACATTTAACGTTTCTCTGAGCTGTAAAAGCAAAACTTCCTATGCGTGCACGATATAATGCAACAGATATCATCTTCAATTAAGTACAGAGTACAGTCACAGATAGAAAAGCTAACTCTAACTAAATATATGACAAAGTATATCTGGTAAAATAAAATATTCTTGTGAGGATAAATTAAATATATACTTGCTGACAATGCAGCTTTAAGTGTATTTGATAACTGACAACGCAGTTGAATTATTTTTGAGCTGACAACGCAGCTTTGTGTATTTCTTAACTGACAACGCAGTTGAATTCTTTATGAGCTGTCGATACGCACAAGCTCGATCGGTCGCAGGCACAGAATCCACACCTGTCCTGGCCACGGGTTGCCTCAATCAGATTCAGTGGCCGAGAACCGTGCATAAATCTGAAGGACGGGAAAAAAAACCACAATCAGATTCAGTGCAGTGAATGAATCTGAGAATGGCAAAAAAAAAGAAAAAAAAGAAGCCTCAATCACAAAAGTGAACGGGCAAAAAGGTGCTTTGAACAGATCCTTTAGAAAAATAAATCAATGTGGAACTGGAAAAAGCAAAGTCGAAAGGTTTATACTTACTATTTCTTCTTGATGGAAAGATTCTGGATTGCTTTTTAGCTTAAAACTTTGGTAAAGTGACTGCTGAACAAGGAGTAACTTTCATCTGAAAAGACAGTTTCTTGTTGTTTCATATGCTCTTTCATTTCATGAAGGAGGAAAGAAACTGTGCACTGAAACTGTGGAGCTAACTGTACAAAAAAGTAAAAAACTACATCATATTTTTATCTCTAGTTTATATATAAAGATTGCGCAAAAAGTGGCCGTGGTTACACGGCCTGTTGAGCTACGCAGAAATTAAATTTAGTAAGTCTGACCACCGTTTCAGACACTTTCGTTTTCTAAATTTTTTTCCGCACCGCCGCCGCCGCCACGAAAGGCTATCGTAATACTTTCGCTAGGCGAAATTAAAAAAAAAAAAACTGAAAAATTATTGAAAACTTTAATTAAATATTACAAATGAAATTTGTGACTTCTGCGTCAGCAGTGGTGTTAACGAAAGGCGAGTGTCTCCGGTGCCTCCAGGACCTCGAGCCTCTCAAACACACCACAGCTGACCGAATCAGACTAAAAGAAATTTTTCTTTTTACATAAAAATATGTTTCCGAAAATGAAGATTTATTTTTCTCACATAGAAGCTCGCTCAAACGGGCGTAAAATCGCTTAGTTTCTGTGCTCATTCCACCGTTGGCAGAAAAAACGAGTGGTGTAAAAGTACCGTTTTCTTGATCGAGTATGCGATTTATATACTTTCTTTTCTTCTCTTTCTCCATTTGCTTCATTACACTAGCAAGATTTTGGTTTTGGTAACTTCTGGCTGAAGGGGAAAAAACCCTCACGTCAAGAAACTTCTGTTGCCTCTGCCAAAATCCTCTTAGTGTAACATCAGCGCGGAGTTCAGAGTCATGATCGAAACGTTTTTGAAGAATTGGTTCCTTCTCAACATCTTTGCAAACAATTGCAGATAGATTAGCCGTTATGTTAACCAATTCATTGTGCCGCATGTGAATAAAACCGCCAACCTTGCACTGTAGTGAATGCTCGACGCTGAATTTGGAGCCGCAGACACAGTCGCTCGGTAGATTTTTCACCTCCCAGTTATACCGAAGGTAGATGCATCGAAGAATTCTCTTTTTGTCAATGAGAACTCTTCTGACTTGATGGGGAGTGACGACAGCCATGCTGATGCACCGTGTGCACTGGCGATTTCGATTGCTCTCGGTTCCATTGGTGATGAATTTATGAATTTAATTTCAAGAGTTCGAGTTTTCTCTTGTTGAACGACAGTTTTGATTCGGTATTTGGAATACTGGTTTCGGTTGATGTAATGATGACTTCGTTCTGGTTTACGATGTTACGAACAAGATTCTGAGTGACTTTGATAGATTGTTGAAATTCCAGATCGCACATCTCGGTGACATTGATTATTGCCAAGCCACCCATCTTGACAGGCAGAGAAAGAAGCTGTCTCTCATGATCATTACAGGTTCTTCCTTCACATAGAGCGTGGATAAAATGGTGTCGAGTGATATTTTCTAAAGGTTGCAGCTCTTCTTTGATGTTTGGGATGGTTCGGTTGACATAGTTGAACTTATGTGCGAACCCTGCTGTAAAAGCACAGTATGCTGATTTGGGGTATGCTTTAGCGATCTCGGAAAGGACTTTCAGTTGCTTGACCCAATCTTGAATGAACTTCTTAACGTACTCGGATTTGAATGTTTCAGTTCCAACAACTGCACCAAGGTGACGCTTTCCGTCTTTTGTAATTTTGATGTTGGTATCTTTAAATATGATTTTAGCTAGTTCATTTTTGTCCGGTTTTACGACGAGCCAGGATTTTGATCCTTTTGGGAAGTATCCGAGGTATGGACCGACGTTTTGAAGCATTGTCCACCATTTCAGGAGGGATTTCAATTTACCAGCTGCTGTTAGATCGTCAGCATAAGCAACCTGGTTGATGTCACTCGAATTGATGTTTTCCAGTAAAGGGACTAAAGCTAGTGCGTAGTTGGGCATTGCTACCTGATCCCCTTGAGCGGTTCCTTCTGAAGAAATGATTTCAAACCCACCGGTTGTGGTGTCTAATCTCGTGAAGTCATTGCAGTGGTGCATATCATGAATTACAACACCTGCGAGATAATGACGTCACAAATAAAAGACGTTAGCTAAGCTGTCTGCAATGCAACGATAATTTCTTCAGAAAGTAGGCGAGTGAAAGTTTACGCTTTTTCGGGCGAGTAGAAACGCAGAGCTGTATCGTTAGGGTAGTGATAGTCTTCGGTAAGTAACAAATTCAGATTTGAAAGTACGAGGCAGGGTAAATCCTCCCCGTGATCCTGTGTTTACTATCTTCGACAAAAAGACATAACCCTCAGCCTCACGACGAAAGGTTTGTACCAACTTCCATTCAGAAAATCTAAAAGTTGTGCGAGTGGCTCGGGGCGGGTACGAGATGGCCCCTAGACTTACCGCACACTTCACTACCTAAATCTAAATAACGATTTCTTATATTTTAGAATTTATGGTGTCTAATCAGTTACTTTCAAGAGAAGTTCTGCGAAACAGGAAATCACACATCCAACATGTTTACCTCATCAAGCGTATTTGAAAATCACACAGTTGAATTGAGAGAAGATTACGTTGAAGTAAGAGAACAACCCTCTTTGCTTTCTTCTTACCTTCAACAGAATCAAATTGAAGTTGATAATGCGAGAGTACGAATGAACAGTAATCGCAATTTATACGGAAAACAATTCAAAGCGAAGGAATTGTACGATGCTAAAGATAAAGGTAGGACCAATATTTTTTATTTTTCTCATTTCACAATATCATGGCTAAAAAATGGTTTACAGTAGCTATACGAAAAACTGTGAGCGCGGAAGTTGTGTGGGAAGGGAATCCCGCCCTGGGAAGAATTTAGAATAAAACTTGACAACCGGAGCAACCCCTGGACCATCTCCCAACCATCTATTTCAAAGCTCCGAAGGGGCTAGATGCAAACCTCCAGGGTGGGAAATGAAGCCACTCTATTTCCCATCCAAAAAACGTAACCCGCGTGTTTTTTAAACAAAATTTCTAAATCTGGGGCAAACCTAAGGCTTCACTTTTCCTTACTCGAGAAAGGTTGAAGATTCTTCTCTAGCCCCTCGGGGCTTCAAACTCAATCCTCCCAACTTGTCTCTCTCACCACGAGATATAGTAAATGGCTAGATAAAACAACTTTTATAGAAAAGCTCTTGTTTTTCATTTACAGAAATTACGAACGCAATCGCAGATAACGTGGCGATCCAAGATAAATTGGCAATGATTGGGAAGGAAGGTTCCTTGAAAGCTAAAGTGAGAAAGCAAGAAAAAGAGTTAAAACATGCTCGCAAAGAACGCATCTACTATGAAAATATGGTCAAACAAAAGGACTACGCTATCAAACGTATACAAGCGAATCACGAAGAAAGAAAAATGGCTATACTGGATAAAATTAGAGCTAAAGATGAGGAAATCCAGCAATTGCGAAGGGAAATTGAGGTCCAACAAGTTGAACATGAAGCCAAAACTTTCCTCACCAACCCGTCCAAGAAGAAAAAGATGAAGCGATAATATTTGTGAAGTTTTGCAGCAATCAATTTATAGACCTATCTTTCATTTTTAAATACATATAACTGTTTTTAACTATGCGTAAAAATGTAAAAATCAATAAATATATCATATATTCTATAAAAATCTCCACAATATAAAATGGATAAACTCAATTATCTCAAAGATCTAAGGAAATTTGAAATAGCTTCAAAATGAATGGAGAAGCAATTATTGGCACCCCTATGTGACTGAACCGGTAGCTAAACTTCGTGTATCTTTGAAGATGAAAGGTATTTGTAAGGTGTGGGCAAGTTTATTTATCATTTCACGGACTAAGCTTCTAAAAAAGTGGGTTGGTCGGTGTAAAAAATTGTAGAAGGCTATGAAAACTAAGAAACAGTCATCGAGTTATTAAAAATTGGCAGTCGAGAATTAATTTGTTTTAACTCCGGTTATGCAAATTTAAGGTTCGGTCGGGCCAGAATATACAACTGATTGAATTTGTAGAAAAGTGTAGAAACACGAAAGATGCTCTTAATTAGCCCGGTTACTACTTACCTATCGCAGTCCAAATAATGTGCAGTTGACGCTTTAAGGCTAAATATTGGGAATAGTAGTCCATCCCAATCTCTCATTTAATCAGTTTTGAAGGAAACATTGAAAAACACATATCCTCAAGACATTCTGATAAATGTGATCTCATTTCTCCTTCGTTGAAAATCATATTTCTCGCCTCGATATCAAAAGCAAATGAGACACAGTATGCAATAGAATGCAAACAACAGTTCCTCATGTGTTCATCCGGGTTTTCTTCAGGGCGTTCAATAAATAATATATTATCCCCTATCCCACTTTCGTTTATCGTTTTCAAAACTTGTTGTATGATTGAAGCTTTTGAGCTTACTGTACAACAAAAGATATGAATGTTTCGACCAATACGAGCTGATGTTGCCCAATGTCCTTCGACTCGATGTAATTGCAAGACTTTCTTGTCTGAACCGAAAATTTCAGTCGGATTTAGCGCTTCTAACAACTCTGGATCAGCGAATCCAGTCACGTCATGGAATTGATGACGTAGTATCTTTTGTACGCACCGGATGATATCCATTGATAAGATATCGTTGTTTAAAATCAATTCTTGGTGGTGCCTGTACAATTTAATGTCAAGTTCGGGATCATCCAACCAAACTTCAGATTCAGGAGATGTATTCGAGGTCTCAACTGTGTCAATAGAGGGCCTCTCTTCGTCTGGTATCTTTTTCTTAGCTTCTGGCTCATTTCCAGCTTTAATCGGTCCAGTAGAATCGTTGATTTTTCGTTTTTCACCAATATTGGGTTGTTCATCTGTTGGCATCTTTGAGAGTTCCAAATCAACATCATTCAAGACAAATTGTAAATCTAGTTTCACTTTCTGTAACATGTCTCTATCGTCGACTTTTTTTATCACATTTGTTAGTTCTTGGCAAACATTTTCACATGTGTTCAAAATAGCTCCTTCTCCTTTATCCTCGCTAAGTTTATTTTGCGTTTCTCCCGATTGTTGTGTTTCTGGAGATGTCGTTTGTGTTGATTGATCACCATCACGCACTATTACATTCCGGTTCGCCAGAAATTCGATGGTAGTTCTGTTAACAACCGGTAAAGGTAACACGACCTGTTTTGGAGGCATGACAAGTGGTAACAATTTGTTTACAGAGAGATTTGTAGTATCTTCTACTATAATTTCTTGCTCGATTTTCTTACTTGCGAGTCCTTTCTGTTTGTGAGTAGCATGAGATGGTGCTTGGATGCTAATGAAAAGATTCTGTTCAACTTGCTCCTTATCGAAACAATCGAAATCTAACGTGAACAGGGGGCTGTCGATGTAAAGCGAACTTAAAGTTTCCCAGCCTTGGAATCCATGGAAAATAGCCACAAAATGAACACAAGGTAGTTTATATTTCAACCAATCAATACAACCGCATGATGGAAAGTTCAATTCATCACCAAACGATACAGAGTAAGAAGCACTAGCCTCTTTTTTCTCTTGAACAATGAATTGTCCAGGCTGCACCTGACTAACGGTGTACTCCATCGATCCGGCTCGCTGTATTTGTTCGTTCAAATGTCTTGCTACACAAGCAGGTTTATTGAGAAGGTACAGAGACGTTGGAGATGGACTTTTAACTGGAGTTAAACATTGTTTGCGATAGTCGAAAATGTTCTTCTCGATATAACTGAAATGTGAATGAAACACAAAATATGAAAGTGAGTCTGTGATTCTGGCATCCAAACTAACGGCAAGAAAGCAATCATCCGCCATTCCGCCATAGCTAATTCTAATGAGAATTCATATTCAATATAATACTGTCAATTCTAACTGTTCTTCTCATTTCTGTAAGCTTTTCCACATAACAAGTCTTCTCTATGTCAAAAGTGCTCGTTACGTTGGAAACATAGATAGAATAAACGTGCGTAACTTTTTGGAGCTTAAAGATTCACGCTGTCCGTATGCACGAAAATCATCAGACTTTTTATAACCTTTTAGTGAGCAAGCGATGACCATACAATAGACGAATTCATGACATGCACCATTGTAATGTCTTCTGACATTACATCACGGACTCAACGTCTGATTGGTTGTAAGTGACGTAAAATCAGTCAAAACGTCACTTACAACCAATCAGCTGTTGGGTCCGTGGAATACATTGCAATGTCTTCTGACATTACATCACGGACTCGACGTCTGATTGGTTGTAAGTGAAGTAAAATCAGTCAAAACATTGCAATGGTGCATATCACGAATTAAAGTAAGAAGATAAAGAAATAGAACTAACCTTTGGTAATACTGTGGCATGAGAGTTGTGACGTATTCACGAACGAAATCATAAATCTTTTTAGATTTGATACAATTGAAATGCTCCTCTCTGATTGGTTGAAGATCATCCAATCGCGTGTCGTCAAGGTGAAGCATATTCATGTATTCCTCGTTGCGATAGCCAACCACCCATCGCTATGAAATAAAAATGAATAAACAAGATCCTTTTCCGTGCTCTCTAACAGCTTTAGAATTTGGTTTAGTGCTTTAAGGACATGATTTAAGTATATTGCTTATGATTTGCTTTCACAGCATTATTTTTAAAGAGTAACCTGCTGCTCCATAATTGAAAGATTTCTGTAAAAATTTGATGTTGTCCGCCATCGTTAGGCAACAGAGAAATTTTCGATTTTTTAACATGCAAAAATTGTTTTTTCAAGATAAATTTTGATGAATCTGGAGAACATTTCAATGAAAATTGTGAAAATTGTTAAAATATTAAGACGAAATACTCAATAATTTAGTAAGACCCGTTCTTGTGTTTTTACCTTAGCCTCAGCCAGCCATTCAGAAGAGAACCATTCGCGTAACATCTCTGATAATTTCCACACTTCACTATCTTCCAAATCTTGCGCAGCTTTGTTCAACGTTTCTTCCGTATAAGAGCTCGCAATGGAGTTCAAATTCTCGAGTAACACCTGGAAATGTGTAAGAGATCAAAATAGAAAAAGCGTTCTTATTCGATTTTTTTGTTGCGAATTTGGTATTCCCCACTCCAAATTATTCTTTGCGTTAATGTACACTAAGGGCTGTTTACTTCAACTTTTTTAGTTTTGACTAGAATTGTTAGAAAGGGCTTGCATTAATAATAATTTAAGAAATCTTTATAAAAAATTTGCCTTTGCAAAGATATTAAAAATGACGGTTTTCTTAGGTAGTTACAAGAGGGGTAAACATATAAAGGGAGGGGCAGAAGCCCATCTGCACATGGAATACCAACAGGTAGGACAAATTAGAGAAGGAAGACAAATATCTTTGTTACCTTAAATGGATAAATTTTCGCGTGGATTAATTTTCGCGGTTTTCGCTAATTTTGGCCATTTTCGCGAAAATTAGTCCACGCAAAATCATTTGGAATTTTACAATCGAGAAAATAAAAGTTCGCGAAATCAAATTACTATATTACGAGTCCAACTCTTCATTTCAATTATAAACTCTAGTAACCTCCTAAAAGTACTTTCTTTGAAGTTTTTTGAAAGCTTTTGAGTGACTTTGTCTGCCGTTCGATTAAAAAACACACATCTCTTTTCTAGTTACAATTTATATAGTCGCGAAATTAAATAAAGAAGGCCATTTTCGCCAAATTTAATCCACGCGAGAATTTTAAAGACCCTTGAATCGCGAAATTTAATCCACGCGAAATCTTTAAATTCTCGTCTCGCGAAAATTAGTACACGCGAAAATTCATCCACTTAAGGTACTTAGCGTTATGATTTGTTGAACTTACACTGGTATCACCGTAAACAGACGACGAATTGAAAGGATTTTTCAGCCACGTGGTCCATGCTTTGCGTCGTGAATCATCATTGATGTAAAAATTACATTCTGAAAACGCACGAAAAATAAAATGATATTATAGAAGAACGCTAACACTCAAGCATGGTAGGGCACAGTAGACAATTCAACTTTTACCGCCTTTACGAAACCAGGATAGACTAAAAACTAGAGTAACACAATATCCTATTTTATGGTTACGTCCATTTCTCTTCGACTAAGAATGCAAAGTTTTGGCAGCTACGTAATATCGACGTCACTGAAATGGAAAATACGGAAGACACGATTCCGTTACAAGTCTTTTTAAGAACAATCAGTCAAGTGTAGGTTTTTTGAGACATACATATAGACCTTGTCAGTATAAAATGTCACTCAATTTCGTTTCAGTATAAAGAAACTTGAAAATTACCTGGGAGAAACTCTTCAAACACACTTAGATGTTTCCAATGCGTATCTTTCATGTGGTCAACACAAAGAAACTTTGGCTTCCAGTCTGGGTTCCATTCAATAATACTTCTAAAACCATCTCGAATACATTTAATATTCCTCGATTGAACCATGAACAGATAGACTAGCTGATAATCTACGTTAGTGGGTACAAACAAACCATAGAGAGGAAATGGAGTATTGGCTTCACAGCTAATTTCAATCAGAATAACTTGTTTGCCGTACATTTTCAACAAACGTTGTTGATTCGGGCTTTGACAACTAAACGTGATACGATTCTCATTCAAAATGGTAGCTGTGGAATATTTCAATGCAATGTCTTCACTAAATGTGTTTGGATCCGCATTGACGCCATCGATCTCCAAGTCGAAAAATATGAACAGATCAGGGAAATCTAGTTTTAATTTTTTGATTTGGTTACTCATAATGTTGATCTCGTGAAGACTGATCTTGCTTAGTAGTTTGGCTTTGTAGATATAATTTGAAATGTCTTTTTCACTTGGATAAAAACGTCTGCGTTGCTTTGATGGTGGTGTTTTATCTGGAAGAAAATAAATATCGATGGTCTATTTACAGATAACGTCCATTTTAGGTGTTTGTAAGCCATATTACAGTAAGCAAGTAAGTAAGTCAAACGGGGCCTAAAATGTATTCGAAGTTTTTTTTGGAAAGTGGATCGATTCTGGGTTAATAGCCCAGAGGGTACATATTGGAATCATTTAAAATTAAGCCGTACGTAGCCACTCTTCACATCTTCAAGCTAAAAATAATCGGTTATATAGTTATAGAGCACAAAACCAAAGAGATTCCTTTCTAGACCGGTCATTAAAAATTTATAAATTTTTATTCAAACAGGCGATGATTCTTTAAAACAAAAGCGAAGAAAAGAATTATCACACCTTTGAAGAGTTCGTTTAGCACATAATTTTCCAAAGCGTTTTTGATTTGTGTTGGTAAAACACCTTCACCGAACTTCCATGAAAACTCGATGATCTTCTCACGAATAATTGGATCAATAGGCTCACGAAGAGGCGTGTCCTAAATAAAAAGTAGATTTAAAATAAAATTCTGTCTCAAAAGTATGTGGAGACTTTCTCCTTACCCATTTGTGCTATATTTAAAAGTTATGTATACATCGTTGGTAAGATATCTTCGAGTTAAATAATCTGAAAGGACAAAGGTTTTTATAAAATTGAAAAGTTATTAAGAAAATGGAAAATGAGAAAAATGAAATTTTCTCTACTGGTCAAAAACCTTGGTATGAAACTTTTTAGACTAATATCTTTCTAATTTTCTATTTTCCTGTCATGCATAGACCACGTTCAATACAGAAAATTATTTCTCTCACCTCCCCAATAGGATGGTTTGAATGTTCCGATATATCTGGTAAAGTTCCAATATAGTTGATCATGTGAACTAAATGACCACCATTGATACTCAAAGCTTTCCTTAGTTTTTGTGACATTTGCGTCCTTAGGTATTCGGTATTGTTGGGAATCTAAAGAACAAAAATTTAGAAACATCTCTTTTTTCACTTTACCAACATGATTATACACCGTTTAAGAGTCTCGCTATCTCCACCGTGTTCCTGCGTGTTCCACCGTAAAGGCGGTAGGTAAAAATGTGCAATTTAGTACTGTGGAAGGATAGAGGAATGTAAACATTGTCAATTTTTTTCTTTCCTTTAAAGAGAATGATTTAGATATTTGAACATGATATCAATGATAATCTTATGGATCTCTCCTGAAAATTTCACAAAAATTCATCCAGGGAAAAAGAAGTTATGATTAAAAGGAGTTCTTTACCTACTGTTTCTCTGCTGGGTTTCCTTACGAGAACCGGAATTTTACCAACCGTTTTTTTTACGGAAAACAGTGAAGTATCCTGCGGTCGCTAAGGTCAAAACAATGGAAAATTGTTTGGACGCTTGCGCAGTCGACACTACTAAACGGTGTATTTTAGTTAACAAGTCTGGAAAAGCTTGTTCAAACTTCTTCATCTCACAGACCTGGTAGGATTTTCCAGCAAGTAGGAATAAAAATAACGAACCGAAACTCGATGGGAATAATTGATATTCTTATGTTTTATTTGGCTGTGCGGATTTCAATTCCATTGTTTTGCAAGGCAGAAAATTCAATAGGGATTTATTTATTTGATTCTTTTCAGAGGGGTGAAAATTGGAGATAATTTTCCACTATTAGGACAATATTTTGGAAGGGGTGTGTGGGAGGTTCCCAACGGGTCTGCGAGAAGGGTGTGTTTAAGGAAGTGAAAAAACAGGTTATCACAGATACAAATGAATTTTCCAGGGAAGAAATTTTGAGTCTAAATTAAAAAAATACTTACAGTGAATTCAGGAAATTTTGCAATTTGTTTGACAAAGATCTTTGCAGCGCAACCTTGCTTTTTGGTGAGACGCGAGCGATGTTTCTTAGGTGCTTGGCCATCAGGGTCCTAATGGAAGAAGTAAATTTGTTAATTGTGTTTGTGTTTTAACTGTCTTGGCAATCATAGAAATTTTAGAGAATCCAAGTTTTGAGAAAATTTTAAGTTGTTCCAATAAACCAATAAAAAAAACCATGACTCTTTTCAAAGTTTTTATGTTTTTTCTGTATAGTCACTGATAGTCAGGCTATTATTTTAATGGTTTTGTTTATGTCAGGTTGAAAGATGGAACTAATCTTTATCAAAAATACGCTTACATTCATTTCTTTATTTTTGGTGGCTTTATTTCTTCCAAGATGGCACATGTAGGCTTTCTCACCGATGTAAACAAAGGGCGTTCCCTCATAAGGGATTTGTACTGCACATTCTTCTGTACTGGTTAAATCACGTGACTGCCAATGTACACGAAACTTGGTGTTGATATCAATCGCTACAACTAGATAAAAAAAAAAGGATTTATTACATTTTATTTTCGTTAAAACTAATTTTAATGGTACAGGATATGGTCCCAAAAGCGGGAACAAAATGTAGGTCGTTATTAAAATGAGGACCTTTAGATTAGTCAGAATCAGACGATTTTTGTTTTTTTTTAAAGAATGATGGTTATACTAAAAAATGACTATGTTTTTGATGGCTTTAGACAGATTCAAAATAAAATATTTGCGTCTGAAAGAAATATTACAGCATCAAAATTAGATAAAAATTGCCTCACTCTAACTCCTTGGATATTGAAAATAAGTCATGAAAATGGGATATGGGAAACTTTCTACGCCCAATGCCTTTCTGAAAATGCAGATTCATATATGACTTTAGAAGACGAGTAAAAGATATAGCATTTAAAAGGTCAACCAGTATTTTGGGCATTGATAAAACCTAAAATTCAAAAATGATTAACAACAAAAAATCTTGGAACTCTGTTTCTACCAGCTTGACTTACACACATGAATGGAACACTTTTCAAAAGAAATTGGTTTTCAGTAACTTAAATATGAAGCCGTTAAATCAAAATTGTCATCTCAAAAATTTTTTAAATTTTCAGCCTTTGTATCATCGAAAATCTTGAAATATTTTATAAAAATCAAAAATTTTACATCCATTGGGTTGTAATTTTGAGGGAAAATAAAAATATGTTCATAGTTTCTCTCTGTATTACCACTGGGCTTCGTAATTTGATTTTAAAAAGACCTACGTTTCGGGGTCCCCAAACCTGCGTTCTAACAACCAGGGGTATACTGTAAAAGTTTTATCAAACAAATGTATGCCCAAAAACCTCTAAATCACATTTCCAAACTATGGTCAACATTTCATGTTCACATTTGAAAGAGGTCTCGATAAAAGCGCTAAAATTGCAAACCTACTCTTGTCTCCCGAATAGACGGGGGGGGGGTCCGAATAAGCAAGGGGTAGGAAAATTTTCTAAATTCTAATAAGCGGGGGGGGGGGGATGGAATAAGAGGGGGTGGGGTAATTTGAAGACAAAAGTTTTTTAAACTGATATCAATTTCAACAACAAAAAAGAAACTTTAACAAATAAACACGAAAATTTTCGACTTTTCAACCTTTATCACCCCTCTAAACGGTATACCAGGTGCACCAACAAAAGTATACAACTTTGTCGAGATATTGTGAGCTTCAGGATTTAAATTTTTTGTTTATTCTTTTTTTATTGTATAGAGGATACTTTAACTTGAATTATGAGCTATCATACATTAAATTTGAAAAAGTAGTTCCAAAGTTATTTCCAAAAAACTGACTTTTTTTCCATGTCGAAATTTCAAAAAATCATTAAAAACAAACAACATTTTCGATATTTTCAAGTTTTATTTTTGATCAAGCCTGAAGCAAAAACATTTTTTCTGTGATAGCATTTGGTAATGAGTGAATCTATTCTGTTCTAAAATTATGTACCGTGAGATTGGGTAACTTGCATCAGTGGAGGCTAACATGAATAGCCCTCAAATGAAAGACCTGGCTGATCATTAAAATGCAAAATTAAATCAAAACAAAAATGGTAGAGTAGAGCTGCGAGCGGAGCTGCGTAGTTGTATTTTAATGACCAGCCAGGTCTTTCATTTGAGGGCTATGCATGTTAGCCTCCACTGATGCAAGTTACTCAATCTCACGGTACTAATAATAGCTTCTTGTTTTGTTGCTTCTTCTCCTTGTTTTTGCACATCAATTACTATATTCAGATAATATTAATTCAGATTGATTTTGCTAGCTTCATTGGGTTTGTTTTTATTATATTATCAGTTTCCAGTCATTTTATATTTTAGCATATGACATTTTTTGTGTTGCGTTGAAGAAATAAGAGTATTTCAAAAATGAGTTTTTTTGAAGTTTCTCTTAGTAGCCTGTTTGTATGGGAGGGGGTGGGTCCCCTTTAAAAAGCTTTAAACTCAAATTTGTCAAATTGGTATTGGTACTAAATTAGGGGGTGGGTCCCATGATATTTTGTCAAATTCAAAAAGTCATGTTGGTATCGATACCAAATTAAGGGGGTGGGTCCCCCCTTTTTCTGAAAATATGATTTTCAAGCTGGTATCGATACCAAAATAAGGGGGTGGGTCCCCCCTTTTTCTGAAAATTATGATTTTCAAGCTGGTATCGATACCAAAATAAGGGGGTGGGTCCCCCCTTTTTCTGAAAATTATGATTTCTAAGTTGGTATCGATACCAATTTTGGGGTGGTGGTGTTAACTTAGCTCAAAAGGTCAAAAGTCAGGTTTTTGGGCTATGGGTTGGTATTATAAATGTTGACCCCCCCTGCTATTTAATGCTGTTAAAACAAATAATTTACTAGTACTTGTAAAAGATCTAGATTTTTTGTTTTGCCAACTCAATTATGCAAATTCGTAACTTCAACAAAAATTCTTTTTGACTAGGGTTCACCTATAAAATGCAAAAGTTCACCTTAAGCCTGTATGCAACCAATGTGAATCTATTTGAAAAGAAGACGAGTTTAGAAAAAGTAATTGCACTAAAATCTATTTACATTTAATCCAAAGGATGTTTTGCAAAACTAGACTAATTTAAATTAACATAACAACCGTCTATTTTACTTTCTATTTTTCATTTAAGGGGTTTCTGAAAATTTCAATTAATTAGAAAAAATATCAATTTAAATAAATGCACCTGCAGACGTGTGATATGAAGGTAGGTTTTATATTTGGCTTTTTGTTTCAAAAATTTGTTCATTTCTTACACTTTAGGACAGAGCCAAAGTGAGATTTTAAATTCTCATAATTCAACACTTTGTTTCTTAACTAACATCATCAAGTTACACAGATAAAACCCGTTCAAATTCATATCTTTTGCAAAATCATTTTACACCTTTTCGCAACAGCAAGCGAGAACTTAAACCAAGGGTTTTTAACTAGTCTTCTTTTAACAGTATCGTTCGTTTTTTTCAAGATATACTTTAGATCGAGTTGTATAATATTCATTATTGTTAACTTCCAGGGATAACGAAAGACAAACTTGCAAACACAACAGTAGTTGATGGAACTGATCACCATAAAGTCTAAGCTATACAGCTATTGAAAAATAAAAGAGATGAATTGTAGCATTACATCTTTCGAATCTCTCGATTCACCAACTCGGGAACTATTTTCAACAATTTTATTCTTACAAGCTGTTGTCATAATTGCCATAAATGGTTTTATTCTTTACATTATGTGGTCAAGAAGGATGCACAAGAAATTCGCCTTCAAGATATTGTTCCTTATGTCCATTTTATACATATTTACTGCTATAATGTCTTTGATGGTCTATGCTACAACATTGTTAGCTGTCGACAAAATGAGTTGCATACAGAGAAAAATCTTATACACAGCTGGTCTTGTCACTAGCTATATTACTAATACTATGACTCTGTTTTTGGCTTTTGATCGATATCTCAGAGTACACTTTATGAAGATGTTCAATGGGAGAGTGGAAATAACAAGGACGAGATATTACGTCATTTCTACTGTTTACATTTTACCAACCATCACTCAAGGAATAATTACCGGCTTGGGTAGCACCATCTTCAAGCAACGTCAAATATTACGATTTTGTATGGCAGCAGTCGATACCTCCTTTATTTTAGTTTCCATATTTTTTTACTATCGATCCATCGTTAAATTACGAAAACACCAACAAAACTCCAGACAGCTTTCATCAACAGACCGTGATATAACAGGACTGGCTAAAACCTATTTTTTAACTTTTCTACTCTGCTTCGTCCAATGGGGTGCTTGTTATTTTTTAACCGAACTTACCAAAAGTGATAGGACGAGAGCACTCATTTTAGTTTCCTCATACATTGTGCTCTCATGTACTGGTATTGTAAATGGAATGGTGTTTATCAGATACGCAGGCAAAGGTAGAAAGATTGGAGATCTTTGCAAAAACAATGTTAAGTAGATCAAAGATTTCCTTGCTGATAGTGATAGGCAGTCTTGAAGTGACACACTGAAATAACTGTAACCTGTTGTAACTTGAAAACATTTTTAGCAGAAAATCTATTAATTTTTTTTCAATTTTAGCAAAATAAGAGAGCATTTTTTAGAATTAATTTAGAATTTAAGGATGAAAGTAATAATTGAAAACCTGTCAGTTGTTATTTTCTCAGAAAAAAATGGTGGAAACTTTTGTTCCTGAAACAAATTGAAAAACAGTGAAGAAATTTTTCCATTTATTGCTTTGTCTTATTTCATGTCCATAACTTTAAAAAACGTGTGATTAGCCTAGAAATCTAAGCTAGTTTGACTCAGTCACCAGCATAAATCTGATGGTAAGTTGTGACTGAATGACTTATTCTAAAGCAAATTTAAAATCCCTAAATGTAAAAAAATTCTTAAAGCGGCGAAAACGCTATAATACCATAAGCCGTGCCTAGCCTTGTGAAGACAGACTTAGTTAACTAGGCTACTGCGTGATCAAATTATTATAACGAGGCTGTAAAAGTAAAAGTTATCAAGAATAAAAGAAAAAATAGGAATATAACGATAAGAAAACAAACCTGGTGATCCAAAAGACTTTGTCTTTTTAGCCACAACAAAATGTGAAAAGGTTTCTTCTGAATGTTTACGTATTCTTTCCTCAACTTCTTCCAAAGTACCAACACAGAAGTATGTGGGAGGAGTTTTCGTTTTCGGATTCTCAACCGGTGGAGATGTTAGAATTTCTGTTTCTACACTTTGATGCTCAACTACTGTCGGAGGTTCTGGTTGGCTTGGTTTAGATGTTTGTTGGCTTTCAACTACTGTATCCACAACTGTTGTTGGGTTCTGGACAAGAACCATATTGGAAAAATTCTGAGGCTAAACGAGATGAATGAAATATTTCTTTGAGTTAGAACACGTTTCACTATGAATTCGTTTACCTTGGAATTCAAAGTATGTTATAAATTTATTCAAACAGAGGCAGGTAGCTTTCTGAAAGACAAATAATTTTACCAGGTTTTTCAGAAACGTGTTATAAAGGGCTATGCGTCTTAACATTTTACTGTTTTAAAGTTTCTCTCAGTGAAAAGTTTACATAGAGCAGTATTAGTTTTCTTACAATTTCGATTAAAATGTATACACTTTTATTCCAAACAATCCATACCTGTCCAATTGATTGTAATGGTAAAGTTTGATGTGGTGCACTGATTGCCGCATTATGTAAAACAATGTTATTGCTGTTTGTTGTTGAATTAACAACTTGAAGGTTTCCAATGGGTTTAGTCAAATGTTGTGCTGTGTTTAGATGGATTTGGTTGGGAGGCAAGTAAGATATTATGGTATTATCAGTCTGTGTTGAAACTGTACTCAAATTAAGACATTGTACAATGTGAGTTTGATTGACTGGTTGATTTACTGCAGTTTGAATCAAATTTGTTGGAACTGTATTTATGTGGTAAGGTTGTCCATTGGTATCAATAATATTGGACTGTGCTGGTTGGTTCACAGTGATAACCTCTTGACCTGCATTTATTATTTGTCCAACATCTTGTATCAGTCCAACTACTTTAGTGTTTTCATCAATGATAACAGTTTCCACATTTTGGGAAGACATTCAAAATCTAAAAGTTAAAAACAAACCAAATCTATTTGTTAAGTTTCGTTTTTTTATATATTTTGTTGAAAGAAAATTCTTTAAATTCTCACATATATTGCAAAACAGGAAAAAAAGAAATAAATGTTGATCCACATTAACATCCATTTCTTTTTTTCCTGTTTTGTAATATATTAACAAAAACATTTTTTAAAAAATTTGGATTTAACTTCAAAATTTATCTTGCACTAAGTGCACATACATCAAGTTTTCAGGTCTGCGTATTTGACATTGGACCCAATGCTTCAATTTTGATTTCACCTAATAATATGCTAAATAAATTATCTGTAAACACGGGTCAAAATACATAAAAAATAAAGTTTATTGAAATTTTGTCTAGTCCCCAACCTACTCATGTGATAGCATTTAGCTATGGCAGATTATTTTGATATACAAGTTGTTTATATTTATTGGTTGCTAAGATTACATAATTTTTTGGGGTTATTATGTAATATTTTTGCCCCTAATTTCTGGATTCAAAATGGTAATGCATCCTACATCTAAAGTCATGATTATTATTATTATACAGTATACAAGTTCACAGGCCCGAGGTGGGCCTCTACGAACCGGTTTGATTACAATTCTAATTTGTTAAATATCTAAGTTTGTGTCTTTTCCACGCTTCATTAAGGTTTTGTTTAAACACGTGAATGGAGGTCGACTCGACGACAAATCGTGGCAATGCATTCCATGTAGGGATTGTTCTATAGTAGAATGACTTTGTTTGCGCTCCTCGAAGACCATCAGCAGCAAAGTTTGGAACGAATTCGTGATCGTGAGATCTGGCTGGACGAGTTGTTTTTGGATCATAAAAATGGATATGCTTATACATTTGGACCATATCGCAGAAAAGTCTTCTAAACTCAAGAGATGGAAGCTTGAGTCTTTGTAAACGCTCCTCATAGTGGAGATTACGATACTGCGGAATCAGTCTTGTTGCCCGTCTTTGGACCCCTTCAATCAGATTAAAGCTGCGGCGTAATTTCGGCTGCCATACTGATTGTGCATATTCTAGATGCGGTCTGACAAAGGTCGTATACAATGTGCAAAATGCCGAAGGACTCAGGTCACTAAAGCTTCTTTGGATGACTCCTAAGATAGAATTCGCTTTATTGACTTGTCTAGAGATATGTTCCTCAAAAGATAATTCAGAGTCAATCAAGATGCCTAGGTCTTTTTCTTCAAAAACATGTTCAAGTTCGTTACCTCCAAGTTGGTATCTGTGTGCATGCTTAATATTAGCAAATTTACCTATAGTCAAGACATGGCATTTGTCAGGATGAAACTTTAGTAACCAATCTCGGGACCACTTTTCCAATTCACAGATATCTTTTTGAACAACTAGAGAGTCTCTAATAGAATTGATTATTTTCACTATCTTTGTATCGTCGGCAAAGAGAAATGCATCGGAGACTACCTTTTCTGGCTACCTTTTCTGGCAAATCGTTTATGTAGATAACAAAGAGCAGAGGCCCAAGTACGCTTCCTTGAGGAATTCCACTTATGACATGGTCAGTAGTTGATTTAGCTGAGTTAACCTTGACTAGTTGCTTGCGGTCTGATAAAAACGCTATAATCCATTTTAACAGGTTTCCGCTGATCCCGTAACATTCCAGTTTCTTTATCAACCTCCTGTGAGGAACTGTATCAAACGCTTTTGCAAAATCAAAGTAGACACAGTCAACTACTTTTCCTTCTGACATTGATTCGCAGCAAAGGTCGATATAATATAGTAGTTGCGTAACTGTTGATCTTTTGCCAATGAAGCCATATTGCTTGTCTGAGAGAAGATTCTCTCAAACAAGGTGATCAATCATTACTTTACGTAATACTGACTCCATCATTTTGCATATTATCGATGTCAGGCTGACAGGTCTGTAGTTTATTGCCAGATTGTGTGCACCCTTGTTTTTGTATATTGGTGTGACATGTGCCATCTTCCAGTCTTCGGGCAGAACGCTCTCTTCTAATGTCTTGTTCATAATGATCTTCAATGGTTCTGCTACAAAGTCAATCAGTTCTTTCAGCATTGACGGATGTAGCTCATCAGGTCCGAACGATTTATTTGCATCTAGCTGTTTGATCTGTTTTATTACTGTTTCTTGGGAAACTTCAAGAATATTAATCATCGATTCTGTTTTCTTCTCAAATGGAGGTAGTTCTCCCTCAGGTTCATGTGTAAATACACTGCAAAATTGCTTCTGCAGAATATTGGCTTTCTCCACATCTTCATGCTTTAACGATTTCTTGTCATCTTCGGACTCCAGTAGAGATGCCACGCGGCTAGTTGATTTCAGTTGATTTCTAACGTGTGACCAGAAACGTTTTGGGTTATTCTTTGCTGATCTACTGATGGTTGCGTTCATAACTTCTACGCACTCGCCTGATCATGCTGTTGACTCTGGTTGACTCGGTTACGTGATGAGACATATTGTGTTGTATTGAAGACTTTTTCCGTGTCTGAAGAATTGACCCACTTCCTATGCAGTCGCTTCTTATTTCTGATTTCTTTACAAATTTCTTCTCCCAAAGGAACAATTCCTTTACACTTCCAATAAGAATTTCCAACTTCTTTTAAAGGCACGAATCTGTTTCTCAAATCGGCAAGATCCCCTTTGAAATGTTCCCAGAGCTCACATACGGTCTTATCGTACAATTTTGCGATGAAATTTTGAGTCCATTTTTTGGCCTCAAGAAAGTATCGCATCTCCTGGAAATCAGCTGAACTGTAGGCATATTTCTGGCAACTTGGCTTCTGTTCGGCACGACATTTGAAGTCGAAGACGAGTACACTGTGGTCACCCAGTCCTAGTGGACTGAGGTATTTGAGGTTATTGATTTGGTTATATTCGCTGGTTAGGATGAGGTCTACTAGAGACGGCTCGTCCATTCCTCTACATCTTGTTGATTCTTTTACATGTTGGTAAAGAAATGAATCACGTAGTGCATCTAGGAATTTTTCTTCTTTACTATCCTCAATGTGGGGTGAGGTCCAGCTTTCCCAATTTATCGTCGGTAGGTTGAAATCTCCAACAAAACATTTGTGAGAGTACCTCTTGTCCTGACTCAATGTCTTCAGCAAACTATTCAACATAGAATTGTTGTTATCCGAGTCAGCTTGTTTCGTAGGACTTCTGTATATACATGCAAACACAAGTTTTTCTTGTTTTGCCAGACGAATCTCAATAATACAAGTTTCTTCAAAATCAACTGGACTCTACATGTCAGCAACAAGATGGTCAATGGTTGAGTGTGCCAGTATGACGATTCCTCAACCTTTTTTGTTATCAATATTAGTGGAGCTAACGACTTTATATTCTTTCATTTCGTCGTATTCTTGCATTGTCCATACTTTACCATGTTTTGGTTTAACTTCACAAATTGTAATTAAGTGCGGCTTTTCATCGGTTTGTATTCTGTTCAACTCTCGTTTCTTTACTTGCGTAAATTGATCTGCATTGGTGTATAGGATTCTTAATTCAGGAATTGTTCTTATGGTGGGTTTTCTTTCGTTGATATTCGGTGCTTGTTTGTTTTGATTTGTTTTTATTGTTGTTTTGTGATTCTCAGCTTCTTTACTTCGAAACCGTTTTTTGAATCTCCTCTTACTCGATAAATTTCTGATTGAGATTGCTTTTCGGAGTTTAGTTTCTTTGCTTTATCTGATAGTTCTTTATATTTTCTCCTTTGTGTGGGTGTCAGGTCTTCAGTGACACTGATTCCTTTGTAGTTTTGAAGTCCTTTAAGACTTGTCAAGTTTCCAATAACACTCCACTTTTCCGTTCCGTCTTTGAGTGAGATTAACAAGGGACGCTTCTTATTTTCCTTTGATACTCCCAACCTTCTAACAAGCTGTATGTCAGCTCGTGCATGAGTATCCTTGATGAAGTCCGATGCCCAAGCTTTGTCCTCTTCATCGTTCTTTTCTGGTAGACCATGAACAATAACATTTGGTGCACGCTTTCTTTTATCATCTTCTTCTGCACCCTTCTCACGCCATGCATCTTTAATGGCTTCCTTCAGTGATTCTTGATTTGGTGTGACAAGATTGGTGACGTTGGAAGAGGTCACAGATGCGTATGTTTTCTCTGTAAGTAATTTGCATTCTGATTTGATTGTTTGTTGGATCATCTCTTTAATGGATGGTTTTAGTGATTCGAGTTTTTCTTAGAATTTTTGTTCAACATACTCGATAGTATGGAAACCAGGATCTTTGTTAAGTTTTTCTTTTAGAGTTGTAAGCTCTTTCTCTTGAGATACCATTGTAACTCTGTCAACCTCGTTCTGTTTCAGAATCCCCTTACATGCTTCTAGCTCTCTTCTTAGGCTCTCAACCTCCTGTTCAAGTTTGAGGGATGATTGGGGTCGTCTAGCTGGGATGAGGGTGCGGAGTGCTGGTTTAACTTCGACGCAGTTTTGGCAAGTGTAACGGTAGTGGGTACTTTTGGACTTGTCAATAAATTGTTGAATTTGGTATGCTGGAAGCATTGTACATCTATAGTGAACGCTTCGCTTGCATTTAACACAAGTCAGCCGTTCTTTATCTTGATCAATAGAGCAAATATCAATAGTGCAGTGTTGTGGTGTACAGACCAGCAGCCGATCAGCTCCGTCGTCTGGCTTGGATGACATCGTGGCACAGCTCCCAAGCGGGAAAAACCCGAAATATTAGTGAATTTTAATGAAAATTTGTTGATTTTTTGTTGAGATTCTGCAGGAAAATTTTGAGTTCCACAAAAGCGTCTATCTCCAAAAAAAATTTGACGTCAAAAAAAAATGATGGCAGTGTCTTTATTAATTTTGTTCCATCTGGCAAAGGGATGTTGTTTGTGAGTATAATTTTTATAGTTTTAGTGCAGAAAAATGAACAAAGATTACATTTAAGGGAAGAAATTTTGGCAGAAAGAAATTTTGGTGGATTTGGCAAATTGTCTAAAAATTTCACCAAGTTGGTCAAAATTTCTTTCCGCAAAATTTAAATTTATAGGTCATTCGCAAAAATAAATTCTTGCCAAATTCAATTTAGTCTCTATTCCTCCTAAATACCCTTTTTTCAGCTACAATATTGAGTAAAAATGGGTTGTTCTCCAAGCAAAATAAATTCTCGCGAAATTGCACCAAAATTGACAAATTAGTTCATTTGCCAAAATTTTTTCTCACCAAAATTTCTTCTCTTAAAATGTACAAATACAGTTACAAGCCAACAATAGACCAAAATTTCTAAATTCCACTTTTTTATTCGATCCCCCCCCCCTATATCCCCACCCCTCCAGTTTTTTGGCAAAATTTGGTACCCCCTATAAAGGCTCCTTGAAATTCCAGAGTAGGCAGATATAATTTAAAGACCAGAATAAACTTATCCATGAATTTTGAAAAAAAAAACACACTGTATATAATCCCGAGTTATTGAGACAAAGTTAAAAAACCTGATTTACACTTGGATTTACCAAAACCAGAGGACATTAAAAAAAAACTGACTGGATTTAACATCAATATAATTTAACTGTGTTTATTCCGGCTAGTTCGAAACGCAGGTCACAGGTCAATAAAGTGCAGACCGGAAAAAAGATAATAACATAACATCAATACATAACGCATTAAATTACAAAAAAGTAATACATGTTATTTAGATATTATAAAATGACAATTGAATAAAATAACAACCTAGTGACACTTACTTACAAAAATATTAACAGAATCATAAAATCTGATGCAAGAAAAGAGAAAAACACGAAAAATATTTATAATACAGAATGTTATGTGGATGGTGTGAATGGATATAAAACGGCACCAGTCAGAAGCTTGTGAGGTCCCTAAGAGAGTAGTTTTAGAAGGATGAAACTAATTAATCATTCAATTGTTATTTTAATGACTTAATGACAATTTTTGACAAAAATGTTGACAGAATCACAAAATATCATGTCTTACAAGAGAAAAACACCAAAAATATTTAGCATACCGAATGTGATGATAACAATATGGCTGGATATAAAATTACACCAATCAGAAGCTCGTGAGTTCTCTGAGAAGGTAGTTTTAGAGCGATGAGTTTAATTATATGTAACCATCATATATAACATTATAAACATTACAATATGTAATATACCTGTTATACGTATAATATGGTTTTAAATTTTCTGGTCTGCGTTATACACGGCGCAAACTGCGAAAGATCGATAAAAGCACATGGTTAAATTTTGATGTTTGAAAATGGTTTTATATGGATGAAATTGCTTGCGAATTATGTTTTTGATAATTCTTTGTGTTTTCCAAATATTTTCCTCTGCAATGACATTGATTAGAGTCAACCTGTCATCACTGACCTGTGACCTGCGACCTGTGACTTGTGACCTGCGTTTCGAACTAGCCGGTGTTTATTCTTTCATTTGCTTGATGACACTTGGATTTTTAGTCAAATTGCCACTACGTATTTTATACCCACCCATACGTATGATATACCCTTTGGATTAATTCATAGAAATAGAAAGAGTTTTTTGATTTTGTGATTCTTTATTTAATCCAATTATTATATTACACAAATAGTACTAGGCAAGTATTCAACGGCCTTGAAATTAACAGGCCAAAAATTAACACAAATTTCATTGCTTTTTTAATTAAGCACCGAGTAGGCTTTTAAATCGAAATAATGAAAAAAATCCCTAAACACACGTGAGTGTCTGTGCACTCTATACTGACTCTATAAGAGGAACGAAGAAGTATGATTGATAAACTTGGTGGAGTTATCAAAACAAATTTGTTGTCAAAGAGATTTAACAGTAAGTGAAAATATAGACCAGATATCAACCGGTCCCATGTTTCGACCAATCGTCCCAAGCCAAGTTATAGCCTGGGAATCCAAGCGTTAAACTTTTTTCACAGTCTAGTTTATGATATTTTTGCTGCTGGTTTAACGCTTGGCGCAGGTAACTCGCCTGCAGGGATATTTTTCCCTGCAATGCAGGTTCGGCCTGATTGGCCAGCTGTCGGCGTATTACTTAGCAGTACTTTCGCGCGCATTTTGATTATTTCAATGAGCGCGCATAATTTATGGAAAAAGCTGACTATGCAGAAAAAAGGAAAACAAATGAAAATGAACACATAGATTCATTTCAAAACAAAATGGCTGTTGGCTGGAAGTCTAAAATACATGTGGCTGATGTTTTTATTTGTTTTTTAGTAGCTTTGAAAGTCTTTATAGATTGTGGAGGAGTTTTATGGTAAGTTGATTATGTGTGTTTGCCTGGGTTTCCAAAGTTCAGAAACTCTGTCAACAAGGGTTCACACACAGACTGTTTATAACATTCTGTGTCAGACTAATCTACCTGCACCAAGCTCTATAATTTTAGAACTTTGTGAGGTGAGGTATTTTTTGTTTTTTCTAAAATTATGAGCTTGGATTCCCAGGCCAGGCTAGCCAAGTTAGAGCAGTTGACGGTAGGAGTTTCAGCTTAGACTGTGTCTGGTGCCAAAAAGTATCCCTCAGCCACACCGGAAACCTTTAGTCAGGTGTTAATTTTTCTCTAACTTCCGGAAAAACAAGACATGTCTGTTTCAAAAATAATGCACACTGGGGTGATGCACCGGAATCAAGTCCTGTGTTGAGATTGTCCAGTGTTAAAAAGTAACCTCATCTGACACCGGACTTTGCTTGTCCTGTCCAGTGTTCCTAAAGTCTGGTGCGTCGACACAGGGTCGTCTCACGTCTGGAAAACTGGGGAAGAATATCCCCTGATAATGAAAATTGGGGCTCTGGAAAACAACCTATTGATGTCGTCTTTTAAGAAGGGAACATGAAGACAAACATGAAGCTCTGCTAAAGTGAATAAGGGTCTTATATTCTTACAGGTGTTTGTTGGTTATTGCTGTAAAACAAAAACGAAAGAGAAAGTGGTAAAAACTTACTAAGTTTGAATTCTTGGTAGGAGCTTGATTCTTACAACCAGTGGGCTTTGAATTTCTAAACTTTTTTGCTAAAATGGAGGGGGAGAAAGTGGACGCTTTGTTTATGTTTTCGTTGTCGACAAAACCGGGGGTCCAAAAAACGACGCATTTAGCAAGTAAGATTCTTTCAAAAATTGTAAAAACTGTGGAAAAATTGAATTATTTGGTACTGAATATTAATTTTATTATTGATTATCAAATTTAGAACGTCATGATTGAGTATCTTAAAAATGTATAAAAGAAAACGAAATTACTAAGACTCTATCTGCTTTTACCCCCTGAACTTAAAGAAATATTCTTAACCAGGAGGCGGCATATGCACCGCCCTTTTAAGGGCGGGTTAGAGATAAAGCTAACTCGGCGCGCTCTTCTGAAATTGATCAAAATTTTATCGCGCATTTCATTCAACAATACACCCCCTTCTCTTCTCACAAACCCACTGGGACCCCTTCCCACTGAAAAAAATTGGTCAAAATATCGTCCCCAGTGGAAAATTGTACTCCAATTTTTGCCCCTACTGAAAATAATCAGAAAAAAAATCGTCACTGACTGAAAAATCTTTAGAATCTTGCGTGCTATTTTTTCCATCCCCACTGAATTTTATGGCTCGAAAACAATGGAATTCAAATACCCAGCCATAAAAAAAACATAGGTTAAAGGAAAATATTTTGGCGGGAATTTAATTTGGTGGATGGCCGAAAAAGTTTTTTCAGAGAGAGAAATTATTTTTGGCTTAAAATCTCGCTGGAAAGACTCACTATTATTTTTTTTTTGCTTGACCATGAAGCCTAATCAAATTCCTACGAGTTAGACCAAAAATGACGATTTCTAACTCAAACTGGGCATTACAGGAGGGTTTCACCCTCCTACATAGCCCATGTCTGGTATATACGACATGGGCACTTAAAGGGTTGAGTAACTTAAGGCTTAAAAATCAAAAAGTTAAGAACATCCAAAGTCTTCAAAAATTTTGGATGCTCTTATAAAAAAACATGTAAACCGCGATTCACAATGTATATTCATAAAATGTGATACTCACTGCCCTGGGAGGGGGGGGGGGTACTACAACCAGGGACAAAATACTTGGCACAAAAGGGAAATTCACCGGGGTGTTTTGAAACCACAATCGATTTGTAAGTGCTCTAAAGTAGGTTCGAAGGGTAGAGTTTTAACTCTGAGTTTTAACGCTAGACTTAAGACTTAGGACCTTACGATCTGAGGATCCAAAAGTTCAAAAATGGTCCAGTAGGGCTTGAAATATAGCCTAGAAACCAATAAATCCCTCCCAGATCGAAATAATCGATGAAATCAAGTTGAGGGCCTAAAATTGACATTCTCGCTCGAACTTCAATTTTCGAAAAATGGTAAATTAGCCAAAAGTGCAAATATATTATGGCACGGATTGTAGGGAAAATGGGCTACCTCCATGAGTTCCCATGTAGGGACACAAACAAAAACACTAAAATAGTAGAAAATTCAAAAACGAGTCCCACGTAAGGTCCATTTTTCGAACCTCAGCGGAGCACCCCCGTCAGTCGGCAAGGTAGTATACCCCCCCCCCGGATTCACAGTACCCTCCGGATCCAAATAATGAAAGAATGAATAAAGAAAATGAGTACACGGTCTCTTAACCACGCCTTTGTGTTGTGCATCCAAGTTAAAAGTAGGCACAGATTTGAAATCGTTAAATTTTAGCTGACATCAAAAATATTTTTTATTTATATTACCCCATTCAAAAGCATTATGCAAACTGTACAATTTAAAAATTTTCACAATAATATCTTTACACGCTATTTACAACTGGTTGCGTAATTTTGACTTAAACATTTTCGGTTGAGAAGAAATATTTACTATTAAAAACAACTCAAAAAGCAGCATCTCTGAACAGTGAACAGAGTTAGTTTAACTGGAGTTATAAAAGGTCATCTAAAATTGTGAGATCAATTTAAGCTTCTAAACTACTACAGTGAAGCCAAAACTGAAGCAAATTGTCTACGAAAAATGTTCAAAGATACTATATACTTTGTGCATGACATTGAAATTTACGTTTTTGTATGTAATCAACCAAGTTCTTCATAAATACAGCTTTGAAATTCTTTGTATCATGCAGGATCCAAATGAATCTTCACATGGAATCGACCCATTTCTTAATATCAACCACACCACAATTGCTGATTTTGCAAATATTGAGTGGTCGTTCATTGTAAGTGTCGAGTGCTTCCATTTTCGCTAACGTATCCAAACCTTCAATCACTTGCCTATTTGGTGAAAAAGTAGAAATACATGGTAGAAAATAATATAGTTGTTTGGTAGAGAGATTTTTGATGTGCTGTTAAATGTGTTGTATGTCACTATGAAATTCCACCACCATATCAAAACTTTCCCTCTTGGGAATTACCTCCTCAACACAGAGGTATATGATTTTTTTGAAAGGCCAATTGTGCTATAGCAAGCAATTTATAAGTAATTGTGCTAGGTAAGAAACGTTGTTTGTGACGAGAATTCTGGAATAAAATCGACCGAACAAAACGGAGACAGGGGTCGCTTACCCAAAAGCAACATATTGGCAATCCATCCAAGGGGCGGGTTGAAAAGTGATGTAGAATTGTGAAGAATTGCTGTGCCGCCCTTTATTCGCCATGCCGACGATGCCACGCTTCGAATGTAATACTGAGTAATTTTCATCTGCAAACAAAAAATTAAATTTCATTCAGACTTGAAAAATAGAATAATGAACGAACGAACGGGCTGCTACTTGTTACCATGACACTGAATATATCTTGAATAAAGCATTTACGTGCTGCGATAACGCAACAGTTGAATGTTGAAATGTTTCATTTCATAGTCTTCGGGAAAAGAAAGGCACTTGACTGTGAGTTATACCATTATTCGTGGTTTAAGAAGCAAAGAAAAAAAGCGGAAAGGCGCCAATGCCTGAAACCAGGGGTTCGAATCCCCATTCCTTTCAGTGTTTCGTTCAGTAAATACATGGCCGAACCGGCTGGCCTTGGACCCCGTGAACACAATCAAAAGACCTGCATAAAAGTCCTAGATTACTGAGGACCATTCACTTGAAATGTTGACTCCACCTATTATAAAAACGTCCAGTTATAAGAAGAAAATAAAGTTAAGTTTACCTTCAAATGTTTCTCCATAGATTGACCAACCATTATCACCGCTGCCATGAATGATATCTATGATAGAAGAAGATTTATCCTTTAAAATTCTTCTAAAATGGTTTTTTCCAGAAAAAAATTGAATATGTAGGGTGGAGGATATAACAATTTTCAGTGACAAAGTAACTTTTGGCCCCCTCCCGGACAACGGGTTTTACCCCCAAGCAAGCATCAGTTGACCCCCCGGACAACCCAAATCACCCCGGACAGAGCAAATTTACCCCCCCGGACAATATATCCTCCACCCTCTATGTACGGACATTTTCTGGAAGAGCCCAATCTCTCGGATGGGAAATGAAGTCACTTATTTTCCATCTTAAACGCGTGACACGCGTGGTTTTCACACAAACACCAGATTGAAAGTGAAGTCCATCGCCAGATTTCGAAAAATATGCCGCATGAAAATAAAGGAAGCGCTAGATTCAAACGGTCATCCCAAAAGCGTTACAAATTTTGTGGTTTCACTTTTTCTTGATTGAGAAAGGTTAAAGATTCTTCTCTAGCCTTTCGGGCTTTAAACTCAATGGGTTAAAAAACCCGCTCCTTCTAATGTTCCGTTCAGTTAATAGATAGCCGAGCTGAATATCCGTGGATCTTGTGAAAACAATCTAAAGAATGTCGAAAGTCCAAATATTCTAGGGCTAGTGGGCTTATCCACGTAAAATATGATGTAGAAAGTCAACGCTTTTAAGGCAACGTTCCACGACATAGTAGGGGGAAATCACTCGACTGTTTTAGTCAAAGTACGTGTTTTACATTTTTGGAAAAGTAAAGGGTAGGGGAATCAAAATAACTTGGGTGCCAATTTTTTTTCAGACGAGTGTATATGATGTATATGATTTCTCTACCTAACTCGAGATCTTGAGCTTCAAAAAGTGCAAAAAGTGGACAAATTAGCTGTTTCTGGCTGAAAACACTATTTTTAAGGGTTAATATCTTGAGTTAGGTACAGAAATCACCTATACTCACAATATATCTCTAATCTTAACTTTTTGAAAGCTTTCCAAAAATATACAACAGGTCTCTCTTTTCTAAAGCTAAAATTTTCATTAAATTTTGACCCTATGATTTTTACCTGAGGCCGTCAAATTTGTCCGAAAAACACACCAAAGTGTCCGAAAAATATTGGCACTTATGTTATTTTGATTCCCCTATCCCTTAGCTTTCCAAAAATGTATAACAAGTACTTCGACTAAAACAGTCGAGCGACCTAAAAAAATTGAACAAATTCCCCCCTACTAACAAGCACTAAGGTGAAACACCGACCGTACCTCCACCTTGTATCCAGCCATTCTTGACCACCCTATGGAAGACCGAATTCTCATATTTCAAATGCCATGGTGTAGGATCATTCTTGATGACGGATTTGCGATCACCAATACACAATTGTTTGAAGTTGGCACACGTCGTTGGCACCATGTCGTTGTACAGCTGACCAAGAAGAAAGGAAAAACATATTGAATACGGAAGAAAAAGAAATTTGAAAAAAGCGCGCATATTGACCCAACAAATAGCTATAAGTTCCATGAAGAAGGAGAAATTGAAGACCAGAAAAAACTGAAGCATAATTTGGAGCATAATTTTCCAGAACTTGACGAAAATTAAACCCAAAATAAACTAAGACATCTAGAACTTGCATTAGTTAAACTGTGACTTGAATTTCTCGTTTTCCAATATTACAAGAAAGTCAGCCTCAATTCTGGCTAAAAAAATTGAGTGGAAACAAATCTTGAAAAGAAAAGCGTTCAGTTTTAAACGATGACTTTAAAGTAAATCCAGTAAATACAACTATAGAAAAATTCATAGGCCAATTAATAAACGTTAACTGGGTTAAGTTAGAGGTATAATTTAACGATTTCTGTGTACCTTATCGGCCCTTTTCACGCCGGCCCTAATTTAACGCCGGCCCCTTTTACCCCGGCCCTTATTACGCCACAGCCTAATTTTGGGCTTACGCCAATTAGGGCCGTTAACCACGCCAAAATTTGTAAAAATGGCTACTTATGCTTCAAATTAGTAAATAATGACTAGAATTTACATTAAAATGTCATTTTTCAGTAGTAAACTGTTGAAAATTCCATCGAAAATCACTGATTTCACTGAAGTTTTTAAATAAAAGTAAAACAATGCATAATTTTTATCTTTGAAACCCTTTAAATTGAGAAATAATGACAAACAATTAACGCCGCTTTAAGGTTAAAATTGCAAAATCTTGGCCCTTTTAACGCCGGCCCTTTTAACGCCGGCCGATAAGGTATATGCGTGTCTTTGGTGAGAATTAGGTGATTAAACAATTACTTTCTACACATGAGCACGAATTCAGAAGTCGTATCCTGGGATATTCGAGAAAACAAGATGTACATAGTTTTCTTGACGAGCTTTTACATTTCCAAATTATATAATAAAATGTTTACAACAGTAAATTCGACTTATCCATTGTTAGATATCTTGGTTGTAAAAAAGATCGTTTGTAAAAATTGAGGAAAGTTTCATTTGTTGTCGATATTTTTCATATGATTTGCTAACCAATAATTTTATCAACAAAATTTTAACCAATAGGGTAGGTCTATTTCAACTTTTTATGAAGAGTTTCTGGAAGCAATAGCAAACCAAGCAATCCAAACATACTTGAAACTGCCATCAAAACCAACACAAAAGTATAATGCGTGTAAATCAATTGTTGAAACAGTATAGGGGCTATTAATGATGCAATTTTCCATACGGTAGCCGCTATTCCAGTCCCCGTAGCACGTGTGTTTGTTGGGAATAATTCAGCTGCGTATAGAAATATAAAACAACATGCACTCAATGCAATACCCGAAGAGAAGAACAATAAAAAGTATGTCACCCCACTGGGCAAGCACAGTAACTGGCTGCAATAAGTCATTGCCAAAACCACAGCATTGAAAGCCATTAAAGGTTTACGCCCGATTTTCTCGGCTAAAAAATAACCAATAAACGTACCAGGCAATAGTCCGAGATTGACATATAAAGAGCCCATAATTTCAGTATCGGTAAGTGGGAGACACGATGGTATTAAAGCGTCACTTTCAAGAACTTTACATGTATTTTTATGTTGAAGTTTAAAATTTATCAAAAATGGTAACCCATAGTAGCTTATAAACATAGGGACTCCGAGTAAACATAATCCAAGCAGTTTTTTCCAATGACTGGTAACAACTTTAACGTAGCCTTGACTGTGATAGGTCGTCGAAGTTGTGGACGTGGCTCTCAATTGGGCGTTTTCGGGCCAAGGCTGTTTGTTAGTTCTCGAAATATCATCTAAAATATTTAGAATATCTTTGGTCTTTTTTTGAACTTGTAAGAAGCGGATGGACTCTGGCAACCATAACATTGGTGGCACCAAAATAACACAAGGTAACATAACGACAACCATATAAGTTCTCCAATCATATCTGTTTAATGTTCCATAAGAGACAGCTATACCATATAAATTTCCAAACAAATAGAAAACATTCAACCATAATATGCTTAGTCCGTGATCGGCACTCGTAGTATATTCAGTATTATATACAATACATATTACCATCAGAACATTAAACAGTGTCCCAATAAAGAAACGTAATATAAGATAAAAGAAAAACGATGGGCTAGCTGCTGACATCAATGTGAAGTATATAGTAAAAACTGTAGCCATAATCAGAATCATTTTCCGGCCATAAATATCGGCCATTCGGCCCCAATACCAAGAGCCGACACCCTCGCCAACAAGAAAGACAACAGTGATCAAAGTCAATTCGGATGAAGTTAGTTCCCATTGGCATTGTAATGAAGAGGCTACTTGAAAATTTATGAAATATGTAATTCCCGAAGGAAACATACTCAAAGTTGCTAGAAATACTACTTTGATTGAAAATCTATTTCCAGGTGTCAACGACTCTATGAAGTCGCTGGCAGTCCAAGTTTCTTTCATTTCTCATTTGTTAGTTTTATATGCGTGTTTGTGTCAATAAACAACAATATAAGTGCTCTCTTTTACAAGCTGCAAGTTGCTTTATTGACCACGCTAAAAATGCGATGTTGAAATTTCTATAATGAGGGCTGTTAGTAATTAAATTCGGAAGCCATTAAGATTTCACAATGAATTGCAGTAATAGAAAAATTACATCTATTGATCTATTTCTTAAACAGCTATGTGTTGTTCATATTCATTCATACAAATTTCAATCATCTAAACCACTGCATTAAAAACAATTTTCGTGAAGCAGCTTTAAAACCTCTCTTACAATCTGCAAAATCAGTATATAATACGATTTATAAGATCACGATAGTATTATTGATTTCAATTATTGATCATTACAGAACATGGGTGGAATCAGGTTTCCATGGAGAAAGTAATAGAATGTCATTACTTTGAGTGTAGAATATATAGACACTAGGTAGCATTCCCGGTGTCGATGTCGAGACGACTCTTTACAATGATAATGAAGCTTGCTTCGTTTCGCTTCGTTTCACTTATTTTTAAGAGAAATACATAAATGATCTCTTGCTTTTTTCAAAAGTAACAATAGTTTTATTGCATATTGAATGACACATTATGATTAAAGGATTTTCCTGTATTTTCCAAGGAAAAATATATAGAGAAAATGTCTTGTATTTTCTAAGGGAAATAAGATAAACATATTTTTTGTATTTTCCAAGGAAAATCGACCAATACAATTTCTTGGATTTTCCAAGGAAAAAATTACATAAGATAATTATAATATGTTTCAAGATAAAAATTATCTAAAGCAATGTTTTGTTAGTTTTACCAAGCTGACTTTTCGAGAAAGGTTAAAAATGGTAGAAGATTTAAACAAATCGAATCGAGAATGCCATTTTTTCAATCTAGTGGTAAGGAAAGAAGATCTTGCATTGCTAAAATCTGCCACAATCAAGAGCATCTTGTAAAATTATTCTTAAGCTAGGAGTAGTTTACCCATCGTGGCTAGCCATCGGGCGTAGACATTCGAGGGTGACTTTAAAAAGATTTTGAATAGCTTTGAAAATTAGATATTTAAAAATGAAAAAGAAAAAGATAATGGGTGTTCAGTTTCAAAATGCTCTTAATGAATGCTCAAAAAAGAAGATTAGAAAAAGGAAAAAAAAATGTTTTTACGGTTTTCATTTCAAGGCTGAAAATTGACGAATTGAAAGAGCTATCCAGAAAAAAAGCGCAAAAAAGTATTGCCATGTGCTTAGAAACCGCTAGCGAAATAGCTTCATGATTTAAGCGTATTATAATATAGATGACGAAATATTTTATGGTACGGAAAGACATAAAAACTAAGCGTTTGCTACTAGCGTTACATTTCTATTAATGAAAATTAATATAAATATAATATCACGCAATGGATAGCAAGAATGACCATACATATATTTCGTCATATAATTAATATCAACCACTGCTTCGGAGAGAATGGTAGTTATACAACTGCTGTGAAAAGAGACTAAAATGACTATAACTTTTTCGAATAAGATGGCGGTTTTGTGCTTGTTGAAAAGATAATACGGAGTGGAATGTTATCAAAAAAGGAAATAAATTAAAAGATCGAAAAACGAAGATGAAAAATGAAGAAGAAGAAACTCAGCTTCTCGTAGAACAATGCTATGATCTTCATTTTTATATCAGAAATTCTTTAATCTTAGAACTAAATGCGAAAAAAAATTCATGAAATTTACATTCAGTCAAATAATACAGCTCAAAACTTTGCCCTGGTTAACTTGAAAAAGGACTCTTTTTTGTTGTTTTTTAATGATTTTTAAAGTCAATAAGTGATAAATTTTGGACAGTTATCTTTCGATGGAACAAATTTCTTTGAACAATTCTTTTACATTGATGAAGATCAAAGAATCACTCATGTAAAAATTATAATAATAGGACTATTATTGAAGAAGTTAATTTTCTTCTTCTTCCTTTTAAATCTTCATTTTCCGATATTTTTTAAGTTTTTTCTTTATGATAATATTCCACTCCTGTTTGTCTTTTCAACAAGCGAAAAACAGCTATCTAATTCGAATTCTCTATCAAAAGTTATAGTCTTTTTTGTCTCCGCTGCAAATTATATTGAGACAGACTTTAATTAACTTTATGATTTACACAATCACTGCAAAACGCTTCTTTTAGATGTTCCATAACCGATGGATTACTTAGGGAGGAGATTATTAACCATGTACACTCTATATAGCTCCATACATGATCTCAATGCGTCAAGAGAAGTTGCACTTACTCAGATTTTGTGAAGTCGTTGTAATGATGCGAAAAACTAAGTAGATATGGATTTTGCGGATTTACCCGAAATAGGCCAATTCCAAAATTTATTTTTTCCGCTATTCGCCATATTGAATTCCAACTAAATTTAATTTTTTTGTATGTTCGACCATACACCAAAGTTTCACTGGTATCCTCCAATCTAATGGCTTTAGTAAAGATAGCTCAGCTTTTAAGGATTTCGAGTTGACCCAATATGACCCAATAAGTATGTACGAGACAAAAGGATAATGCGTATATATATAGACTATGCTATAGTCTTAAAACAAATCACTTTCTAAGAAATAAGCCCAAAGCCGAAGAAAATTTGCAGACGGTTTTTTTTACCGAAATAAGTTTACAGTCGTTAAAGTTTGCCTGTCGTTTCTTCGAAACTTTCCCGCTGATTTTTTTCCGTATACGCCGCCATAGCGCCATATTTTCCCGCCTTTATTATCACTGTAACGGACGATAACATCGTCTAATGCGTATGTCGCTATTATGAAAGTACTGTCAAGAATCAGTAGGACGTCAGTTTGTTTATAATTATTACTTACCTCAATCAACATTTTACCGATCTCTTCTTCACCAACTCGAATATCAAAATGAACAAGATCATGCTGTAAAAAAAATCAGAAGTAAATTCTCGAAAATTGAGCTCTGTTACATTTAAGGTATTGCCATTTTGCATCAGTGTGCGAAATTTTATGAAAAATTGTCAACTACAGCTCGGAAGATTCAAGAAAAACCGTTTTTTCGGCTATTCTAGCGATTTTTAGAAAGTTCCAGGTGCAAAAATCAGTTTTATTGACAATTGAATCATACTTGGTCGTGGGCATTGTTCTCCTCTGGAGAATGGACAAAGGTTAATTCATGGGACCATTGTTTCAATAAGACACGTTAATATATATATAGGATTAAGTACCTTTCTTGATTGTAATAGTTCCTCGTACTCCATACGTGCCATTGCTTCAAATAATGGTTCTGGCCTGTTTTTAAAGAAAATAAATCTTTCATTCAAGTACATAGGAGATCTAGGTCATCAAAATATTCCCCCTTCTTTCTGTCAAAAGGCTTCATTCAATATTAACTGCTTATATTAACAATTCTTTCAGTAAAACGTACCTAAGGTCTTTGAATTCATAATGTTGTGAGCAAAATATGATAAAGTCGTCGGCTCTCCCAACAAACTCGTTTCCATTCACTGTTACCAAAGTGGTTTCGGTGTATGACATTAACGATCCTCCTGAGCTCTAGAATTAATCAAATAGTGAAATATTCTATTGTATTAAGATTTCAAGGTTTAAAAAACCTTTTTGGACAAATTAAATAATGTAGATTCCTGCGATCGGCGCTGTGCAGTTTTGAATTGATTGATAAAGTTTTAGAAAAAAGTAATCGGGCAATATGATGGATACGGATTTTTTCGGAAAGTTTGACTCTAGATACCTTCGAATGGTTTTCCGCGATTATATTCTGAAGCTTAGCATATAAGATGCGTGTTATTTGAAACCTTCAAAATGGTAAACAAAGAAACAATTTAAATATACAAGTTCTCTAGTATTAAAGCCTTCCCTAAATTATACCTTCTTGTAGTCATCAATAAATTCAAGCCATTCATGTTCGAGCATGGATTTGACAATAGGTGGGTCTACTTCATTGGGTTTCTTCTGATATGAGCCCTGCAAAACATTACAAATTTTAAAGTAAGTTTGATGAAACAAAACTGCATCGGTGAGCATTGTCTACGAAACGAGTGCCTCCATTGTCGAGGACATATCATATTCAATATAAGGCTATGATGAGGATGAAACACTACGAAAAAAGACAAAAAGACAATAAACAAAAAAAATCACAAAATTGTAAGTTTTAAAGGACCAACCTAATAAATTATAAATCTATTTCTAGTAAAAATTAAATCTGCTAGTTGACGTTGTCATTTGAGATTCACAACAAAATATTTCTTCGGAAATCAAGTATCGATCGGAAATCAAGTATCAATGAAAGTAAGTTTACATCACCAAAAAAATAAATTATCATCAAAACGAGATAAAATGTATCACCTCTGCTGTTACTTTAGCTTTATGGAATTTCAAATCGGTTACCATTCCATACACCCATATCTTATGTTTTTCAGCACCCATTTTCCTTTGTACTTTTTATTGTTTGAGCTAAAAAAGTAAAAAAAATTATAATATAATATTTTAATTTCAAAACACACGAGAAATCGGCTGCGCAAGGCATTTCGAAGGGAAAGCTATAATAAAATTATTCAATTTGTGATTGTGGTAGGAATGTAGATATAAGTAGTACTATAAGATTACAAGATTGGAAATCAGACTGAAAGTAAAAAAAAAGATATCAGCGATAAAACGGATTCACATAAAAAATTGCCATAAATGAGATTGGGATTGGGACTGGGACTAGGATTAAAAAAGAAACGAGGCATAATCAAACAGTATTCATTTTACTATCGGTGTTACAACAGAAAAAGCAATTCAAAAAAATTCTGATGAAAAAATGAAAATCATGCTTTTGTGTTAAAGAACAATCGTCTAAAAAATAACCTATATGCTGTAAATAAAATAAAATTTAGACAAAATGAAAAGCTTCTACAAAATAACTGATTAGATTTTGAGATCAGAATTCAATTTCATATCAGATCCAATGATTGAATTTTACAAGTTTCTTTTATAAACGAAAGGTAGATCTTTAGATTCAACTCAAGTTTACCTTATCTAAATTGAAATCAAATGAAAGATATAAAATTGTTACATTGCAAACCCTTTCAAATATGCCATTAAAAATTATTAATAAACTATTATATGATATATATAAAAATACTAAAAAGGTTAATATCAAAAACTAAAATTGGGATAGAAACTAGAATATTGAACCCTATATAATTTTAACTTCTTCGAATCATTTCTTGTAAATCTGGAGGTAAAGCTGCAAGTATCTTTTGCGTTTGCAGAAAAATATCATGCTGTACTTTACTTGAGATATGTAAGCTTCTACACTTTTGTATTTTTAGTTTCATTTGAGTATAAAGGTCTACCAATTCAACTTCGTCTTTACTTTTTAGGAATTGATCAAGATTGGCTGTTGATAATGCTTCTAAATGAAGAATCTCCAACTTCTGATTGACCTCCTTCTTCTTCACTTCAAACCAAGATTCAAAATTTGGAGAAGAGAAAAATTTTCTATACAAAGCTTGCCAATTTCCTTTCATTTTTGATGTTAATTGAGGTCCGTACTGAGGTAATGTTTGAATGAACTCTTCAATATTAAACCTGCGAAGCTTAGGAGGGCTTCTCCAAGGTGATATACTACGTTGTAAGGGCATTAGACTTCCGATATACCTCTCAAGAGGAATCATAAAACTTTGTGTCAATTCAGTCATATAGTTTCGTACGATTGCATTTTGAACTTCTATTGGTCTTGAACCATTAGGGTTTGTCTTTTGAAGTTGCTTCAAAAGAGTTTTATCACGATCCAAACATGGTTTATATTTGGTGTATACTCCTGGTTTTGATTCTTGAGACTTTTTATTTTTCTTGTTCATGCTTAATGAGGGCATTTCACCAATCCTTAAAATATGTGGCCACATTTGCAAAGTTTTGGCAAAAAACGGATTCGTTACACCCAAAATAATATTGGGCGGCGTATGAGTGCGCCCAGTATATTCTTTAAGTTCACTATCATGGATTGTAAAGTATGGACGATAATCACAAACATATGGTAGTGGGCTTATCAAGCTAATGAGTGATTGAACACTTGCTGAACATATTCCTGGAGAAGGAGCCATTACAACCAAGGGCTCAGATAATAACACTAATTCCCAAAGCAAGTGCAAATGTGTTAAAACTTTCTCAAAACAATGAAATAATCCGGCTTTATATCCACAATGAAAAAATGATGATGGTTGAATTTCCTTTGGTAAAGTCTTTTTGACTGGTTTAGGTTTAATCTTAGAGACATTTATGGGAACTTTGACTTCAATGACTTCTCCCATGACTGGCAGGTGGAGTGATTGACCAGGGTAAGGACACGGCCAGCGATCTATTTGATAGCAAACTGTTTCCAATGCAACTTCACCATTTTCAAAAAATTCAGGAGCAATAATTTTTGCTAGATACAAGTATAAATCAATAAATGGAAGATGTGATAAAACAACAAGTGATTTTTGAAAATAGCCACGTTTGATGGTTGAATCTTTGACTTGTCTGAATGAGACACATCCATAGTAATGTTGAAAATCTTTCTTCAAGGCTGCATCAAGATGCCTTGAAATACTTCTTGGTGTTTTTTCAGATCGTATTCGAAAATGGAATTGAATATCTCCCATGCATCCTGTATTTGAATCAGGGAAGGAAAGATAACAAATATTTGACTTTTCAGTTTCGGTAAGTGTGTAGTGCTCTGGATAAACTTTCTCTATCACTTGTCCCAATTCAAGATCAAAAGTAACAACACAAATACAGGATATCCATGATGAAAAACTATCCCATGGAATGGACTGACTTCTTTCTAGAGCTGAATGCGAGCTGTGGTCAAAACTTTGTGATGAATGGCCAGAGAATGCAGATGCCATTCCTAAAAGAAGAAAAATAGGACTACTTATGTTTTTTGTTATTTTTATTTCAAAACCTTAGTCAAGCCTGGATGATTCTTGGGCAAATAACATAAGCAAAAACATATGGTACATTGAATAAGATATTATGTGTATGTGAGCTGCTGCAAATCATGTGGCAATCGAGAAGAATCACTCAGTCATAGATCTCTTGCACTCCACAGTAGGAAACTCAAACATACAAGCATTCATGAAAGATTTACATGCAAAATATCCCAGTGTTTGTTAAAAGTAAATTCTCCCAAGAACCAATGTCTGTAAGAATACTACTACAGCACCTGACCCTGAGAATGCAGGTGAAATTTGAATCAGACCTGAAAAATGTAGATTTGCACATTAAAAAACATTGAACGTTTTCAACGTTTGAACTCTCGAAGTCCTTTCCCAGGGGTTCGTTTCATTACTTTTGAAAGATAGGCTTTTTTTGGTCCTTTAAGTTGACTTCTATTCTGCAATAACCCCCAGAATGTAGGATTGGTTTTGTGGCTTTTGTACCTTAAGTTGATAGATTTTTGCGAGTAGACATTTCCCCTTTTTCAGCTTATTTCTTTCATTTTCCTTTTTCCATTTTTTTAATTATAATCACAATTTTCTTTTCGTCTTTAACATATCAAATAAGGGTTCAAATTATAAATTTAAGGAGCTTCGCTATTTTCCAAGCGAAGCGAGGTAAAAAAAGTAGCACTGCAGGCAAAATTTTTTCACTGTTTGCGAAGCATTTTTAGTATTTTGCGATGTTGTTTGGAAAAAATGCAAAAGTATCTAAAATGCATTTCTCAAGAAAAGCGAAGTAAGACTTGAAATAAGAGGTCGTAGACAAAGCAAAGTATGGTGAAGTTTTGAAGCAGCAAGTAGATAAAGCAATCCATAAACGAGTGACGAAAGTAGCGAAGTAGCAAGTAGATAAAGCAAGAGATAAACAAATGAAGAAAGTTGCAATGTAGCCAGATGTAGCTAGTTGATAAAGCAATAAATAAACGAATGAAGAAAGTTGCGAAGTAGCAAGTAGATAAAGCAATCGATAAACGATTGAAGAAAGTAGCAAAGTAGCAAGTAGATAAAGCAATAGATAAACCAGTGACGAAAGTAGCGAAGTAGTGAGTAGATAAAGCAATAGATAAACGAATGAAGAAAGTAGCGAAGTAGCGAGTAGATAAAGCAATAAATAAATGAGTGAAGAAAGTAGCGAAGTAGCAAGTAGATAAAGCAAGGTACAAACAAGTGAAGAAAGTAGCGAAGTAGCAAGTTGATAAAGCAAGATACAAACAAGTGAAGAAAGTAGTAAAGTAGCGAGTAGATAAAGCAAGATATAAACAAATGAAGAAAGTTACGAGGCAGCAATCTGATAAAGCAATAGATAAACAAATGTGTGAATAACAAAAAAGGTGTTATCTAATAATTTTTTAACTTCGCATTTTTGAGTTAGGAAATTTTTTTTGGTCGCTAAATCTAAAATTCAAAGCTATAATTCAAACCCTGCTTATATCTTTAACATATTCCTATTTGAGACATTCCTATATAGATTGACACAAAAAAGATGACATATTATAAAAAATATGCACATAGAAAGGTGTCATCGGCTCTCTTTCGAGGTCTTTGTTTGAGCTAATAATAAGGCAAACTTCTTTCTTGGATTATAACTGAAAATATCTTCAAATAACCTTTGTCCGTCATCAGACCGTGCGGTAATCTTTGCCCCCTTCAATTCCTAGATAATGAATAAGAGAGGTGCCCTTAGCTAAGCTGTGCTCGCGAACGATAAATTTATGTTTACTTTTCTTGTATATTTTAGTGGTATTTATCCAATGAAAAGGATGTTGACAAAATATGCATGGCGCTGACAAAATATGCACAGCATCTGATTATGACAATTGATAAATATGTCAATATCGATTCAACGCCCGTTAAAGAAAATAATTTGTAAATAGTTCTTTATATCCTGAAATTTAGAAATATGAGCAAAAGAGAGTCAAATTTAATATTTGTTTTCTATTTAGATTATATTAGGTAAGAATATGGTAAATTTTCACGAAAAATATTTTGCGATGGCAATACAGAAAGCAGAAAGGCCAGACCAATTGATAGTTTGGTTCATGTCCTCCGACCGACTGTAAGATAAGACTGCTGGATTTGAGTCATGTGACTTCTCAATTGAAAAACCCGCACGGAATAAAATAGAAATACAGGGGGTCACACTACTGGCTACAAAATTGAAAGTAAGCAATTAAGGCCAATATTTTTGGTTTTTCTGAAGGATAAAAAGTATATATAGGAAGCTTTACTGAAGAAGGGATAAGGCTGGGACTATTTATTTAAAAGATATGGACAAAAAAAGGCACCTTTTTGGGTGATAATTAAGATTTTACTTAGAAACTTTAATTCTCTTACCCCCGTCTCAGGCCCCCCTGATAGGAGCAAGAGAACCATGTTGGCCATCCCTATTAAAAATTTCAGATCAAAACAAACAAGGAATTAATTCCTGTAACTCAAAGAAAATTAGAAAAAGCTGATCATTGACAAAATCTACCCTAGGCGGCAATCAAAATATGTTCCATTCGGGTCCTATAAAACATTTTCAAATCCAGTCGGTCGGTCGGTGGTAAATTTTGTCGGATTTTTATGATCTAGTAAATCCTGATGAATCAAGTCGGCAATCAACAGAATGTTATGCCGCCATCTTTAATTTGCCAAACTAAATGTGCGTGCGCATGTGTTAAGGGGCCGTCGACATTCGACTTTTGAATTTTTTTACTGTTTTACAGTCCGCCTAAGCAAAAGCATATTACCATATACTACCGGGCCACTTAATCGCGCCATCCAGTCTACAGTATCAAAAAGCTTTAAAGTGGACCCCGGGCTAGCCCGAGTGTGGCCCGTGCGTGGCCCACGTGTGGCCTGAATTCTCGGGCCAGCTTGGGCCATACTCGGGCTTTACGCAAATTCCAATAAAAGTTTTGGCCCGAGAATTCTCGGGCCATGTCGAGGGTCGTACGGTAAACATAACATTAAATTCCATCAGCCCACAATAAGCAATAGAACAATTTTTCAATGGCCGCCATACATAGAAAAAAAGTTCAAAGGGGTCAAAGTTCACGGAAAAATGAAACATTTGGTTTGATGTCAACCAAAGTTGCGTGACTTCTGGAGTCGCTAGCAACAAAGGACTAAGCAGCAGAGCACGGCGCCAAGAAAGATCTAAAATATACAAAATGAAAAATAGCTACACAAATGTAATCTTACCCAAATAGAAAGAAACGTCAGACCAAGAAGGGTCAAATTACTTGTTAGGGAAGCACATAACTATCTTACAGTGGTTAGGTAACTTTTAATTACTGTTTTCTCTCTTGGTGACCCAGACAAGCAAAGGAATGTCCAAAAATATTTCGTGTTGTGAAGTCTCGCATCATAACAATCACGCCATTTTGGGTTGGTCTAAAAAGCAGGGTAGCCAATTGGGGTAGCCAATTGGGCTAGGTTGTGGGGTACCTAAATATTTTACAGACCAGAATAGAAATACCGAAAATGAATGCATAGAACCACATTTTACTGACCAGGGAGCATGAATCTGATTGATACTTAGATTAATCATGTATGATTCCAAAGATAAACAAAGATATAAATTACCACGTGTTAATGCACGAGGAGTAAGAAATAGAGCTTCATTATAATAGAGCTATTTCAAAAGACCTTTTGTACCTATTATAAGCTGCCATATTTAAAAATTTTGAAAGGAATTAATTGTTTGAAACATCTAAACATAATTTAAATTAAACAATAGATTCAATAACAAAGGATTGTTAAGATATGACAAGATTAGAGATCATATGGCCTAAAGGCGATTCCAAAGCTATTATCATCGAATTACAGCTTCATAGAAATAACAATTAAAAACATAAATAAAATCTAAATCTAAAATATTAAAAACTGTTTTGTATATATTTTTTATTCGGGTCTGTAAAATTTCAATCGAAGCCAAGAAGGAAGACAAAATGGCGCCAGGTCTCTTGAGAAGTAACAAAGTTCAGTACATTTGGAAAAAAGGCTATTGTGGCTGAAGTTCGAAAGGAATCTTAAATTTTATTACATGGAATCATTAACAAGATGTTGTAATAGTTATTTCCACATTAAACAGGTTTCAGATTTCAAAAGTTTAGGCAAAAAAGAGGTACCCCATAACCTAGCCCAATTGGCTACCCCATTGGCTACCCTGCTTTTTAGACCAACTCCGCCATTTTGAATTTGAAGCGTATGCTTTTTAGTCTTTTAAGGACCTAGCTACACTACATTCTCAATCTTTATGTAGTGAAAACCAGGTCATAAATCAGCGCGCGAAAAAAACACTTTCATTTTCTTCTCGATTGGTCGTGCAGTGCAGAAAATGCAGATGGTTCGACCATTGAGTTTAAAGCCCGAAGGGCTAGAGTTCTAACCTTTCTCAGGCAAGAAAAAGTGAAGCCTTAAAAATGCGCTGCATTTTTGAGAACAGATTGAATCTAGCAGTTCCTTTGTTTACGATTGATATTTTTTTCGAAATTTAGCGGTTAATTTTAGTTTCAATCTGTCATTTGTGTAAAATCCAGGCGAGCCGCTCAAGGCCGCACTTTAGCCATTCGGGTTTATACTTCATTGGGTTCGACGTACCGTCAACTGCTCTAACTTGGGACGATTGGTCGAAACATGGGACTGGTTGATATCTGGCCTGTATTTTCACTTAAGTTAAATCTCTTTGACAAAAAATTAGTTTTGATAACTTCACCAAGTTTATTAATCATACTTTCTTTCATAACATGTCACGCTAACTTTCACTAATAGCACTTTCTTTAAAAACTTTTTTGTTTTCATTCAAAATGACCTGAAGCCATGAATGATTAAAAACTCCAACATTAAAACAGCATAACACTGCATTTATAACATTTCTATTTCTTTTTCAGATTCCTAACAAACTTCTCCCCTTTTGTTGAAATACCCAGTACAACAGAAATTGTACTGTAGGATCGTCTAATATCGACATGCGTCTTCTAATTTCGACACCGGATCTGTAAAATAATCAAAACAAACCTTGAATGAAATTCTTGGTATCATTCTTATCGAAACAAGTTCATCCATCAAACTAGAAGTTCAATAAACATTGCAATTCTTTCAATAAAAAAAACAGCAAAATTATAAGCAGTTTCACACAACACACGAAACGCATGCAAACTTTGAAACTTCCTCGTAACTTTCTTGTGTCCATCATTAAAATTTTACAACTTTATTATGCTTCAAGTCAATAAGAATAATTTGCGCGCTTATTCAACCTGGTTTCCCCGTCCTTATTGTTTATTGCAAGCACGCGCTCTAGGCGCTAAGAGGCCGCGTCAAACTTCTAGGCGCCGCACCTAGCACACCCGGTCCCTTTTCAAATTCATAAGGAAACCGTTCTTTTAATTATTTTCGGTTCACGGTAAAAAGGTCTACTAAAAAATTCCTCACATGCAAAATGTTGTTGTGATTTGGGCATCTTCGTTGAAAGCATGCTGATTAGTTTTTTAGTGATTACTACATCGTTAAAGTTTTCTTTTCAAATATACTGTAAGTAATAACACTTCACATTTCTCATATTATATTAAGAATCTTTGACGTGATAGGAGATTACAATTTAGTGATTGATTGATAACTTTGGTATGTATTTGTTTATGTTTGATTTTTTTTTTCGAAGACCATCCTGCAGCTATGTCGAAATTAGAAGACACATGTCGATATTAGAAGATCCTACGGTATGTATCGAATGAAACAATTTTTTCTCATCTTCTTTTTTATTTTAGTTAAATGAATATAAATTAAAGTAAAATTTTAATGGCAGAGGATTGTCATTTGAGTGGATCAGAAACTGAGAGTCTATCAGATTCATCAGAGAGCACAGAAACCTACTTTGGTAAGACCACTGACCTTTATTATACCCTGAACTAATTCTTTTGATCCCTGCTAAGGAAAATCTTCAATTGGAATTGGCACCCTAATGGTGGCACTAGTCAATAGCGGTTTAAATGCATTGAGAGCGCTAGCTTTACTTTTCTTGGAATACTTTTGATGATGAAGCACTGTTAAAAGTTAATTTTCACCATTGTGATTGCTTCTTTGCGGGTAATACTTTCAAAGAAACTCTGATTAAAGATGGGGATATAAGGGATATATAAAGGTCATTGGGTAACCCTTGGGTGACCTTTCCTAACAATTCAACTTGTAACTTAGTGAGAGTTGACATATATATTGTTTGTTTTTCAACTTAATAATTGTCTAATCTTGTTTGATTTTAGATACAAAATATTATTTTGATTGCTCAGCCAAAGATGAGTTATCATTTTTGAAAAATGGTTGTTTAAAATTGTAAGTTGATGTAAAACTCTTCAGAATAGAGATTTTTTTATAACTTGAATAGATAAATTATGAACAAAATATGATTTATCATGATCATGATAACTTTGTAAGACAGGGATTTGCTTAGAAATGTAGAATACTTTCTTGCAAGTTCTTTACCAAACGTGACCAAATATGGCAAAAAAACTGTTTAACTGATGTTTTTATTTTATCTGCTCTCAAGGAAAACTTTTTCATTTTTCCCACTTGAATTCACTCTGTTTCATCATGTGCTAAGATGAAGAAAGACGCAATGATAGGCTATATGATATAATTTTCATTTGTTTTTTTTTCGGGTTGGTGTAATTTAAGATGCACGATCTAACGATTTACGATTCACGATGCGCGATCCATGCATAAAGTATGCTGATTATTCCTAATAATTATCATAAAACATAAATTATATAACATAATTCTAAAACAATGGCACAATCTTTTCTCGCTTTTGTTCACCACAGTAAATTCATCCAAAAAAAAGAAATAAATAAGCAATGGAACTACGAATAATTACAACCGTAAAATTATGAAAAAAATTACATTGCATAATCTTACAATAGAAAGAAAGTGAAAGTAATAAACAATGCACAAGAAACATTTTTGCTCTCAGTTTTAAAAATAAATAATCAAATATAGGAATTTCCTTCTTAAAGCAAATAAAAGAATATATTGGGGAACAATATGTTTTGCGGACCGTAATGTATGAAGCAAAAAACGGATGCTCTATTATATTGATTCAAGTTATGAAAAAGAGAGAGAGTACACTTTCTTTTTTAATCTATAAAAACGCACTGAAAGCTTTTTTAAATAAAATTTGTATAATCTTACATAAATCATGTTTTTAGAAATAATTGAGTTCCAGCGAATGAAAGTTTGTAAATTGCCTAAATATTTTATCATGATTAGTATAATTACGCATGAATTAACATAATTTATGCACGGATCGCGAATCGTGCATCGCAAATTGTTAGATCGTGCATCTTAAATTACACCAACCCTTTTTTTTCTCTGAAATACCATCAGATATTTTTTCATTCATTCATAAGGTTTTAATATTTGTTTAGATTATTGGTAAATTTCAATCAAAAGAAACCTTGGAAATCCATCGAATCCTCAGAATTGTTTGGTAGAACGTTTTTCTTCCACCTTTCAGATGAGCTTTCTGATTTAGTGTCAGTTATCAGGTGCGTCAGTTTTTACTGTTTTTTTTTTAGATTATAAATCTCTTTAAAAATGCTCCTGATTACGAAAGGTTTTTTTAAATTTTTTTATTTCAAACGCCCAAATAATTAAATTAATGTATGTTGATAACTGAATTTCACTTTATTCCCTATAGATTTGGCATTTATCAGGTTATAAATGCCGCATCCAACCCTGCTCAAATAAATGCTTCTCTTCATGGTAAGTTTTTGTAAAAATAATGATGTTTTTGTGTGAATGGAATGATATATGATAGAATTTGATATAATTGAAGAATATTGATCATGTTTTCTCTTATATTTAAGGATTTGCAAAGCAATTGAACATAAAAGGCTTCAATACAGAAGTTACAAAGACATTGTTTTTCATATTGGCAAACTTAGAGAGGTATCTATTTTCCCCTTCTTTCTCTCTAAATTTTCCAAGTGATGGATTACTACTCTTCATCTTTTTCAGTAATATTTACCGTAGTTAAAATAACGTTTTTCTATATCCAACGGTGGATGTAGGTATATGTATAGCACCTTGGGATCCCTGTCTCTGTTGACTATGTTAATTTCTTTTGTGAAGGATTTTACATAGGTATCTGTTAAAAAACAGAGCATTTTCTCTTTGTACAAAAAAACTTAAACCGTTATGGTAGTAAACATAATGGTAAAATATATATTTTGAACAGTCACGTCTACCTTAAGAAAAAGTAACAGCTACAAGTAAAATGTGCAATTTTTAAAAATGTTGTTGGCGAAACCATAACTAATAACATTGGAATACATAAAACAAAGGTTAAAACAAATGTCAAAAAGAAATGATTTAAGTCTTTACGGCCCCCCAGCAGTTTGTGTGAATGGGCATTTTCGGTTGCGTGAATGCGAGAATGCTTGAATTGAAAAAACTTGTGTGAACGTGAAAATCCATTTTTTGATTGCGTGAATGCGTGAATCTGGGCTATTTTGTGTGTCAATACGCGAATTTTCCCTTTTTTTGCCGATTATGTGCAGTTTTCCCGAATTTCCAATGTTTCCCTGATTTTTCCCAAAAAATTTTCCGATTTCTGAAAAATCAGGTTATTGCGTGAAACTAGAGGAAAATTTGCGTGAATGCATGAATTTTGAAAAAAAATTGTGTGATTGCGTGAATTGAGAGTCCGCTGGGGGAGGGGGGTGGCTCCTTTACACTACTGGCCACGAATGCTGGAAAAACTGGAAACTATGGAAAAACTGGAAAAATGGCCTTTTTTCAGAAAATTAGTTGGAAAAATTGGAAATAGGTACAGTACATTTTCCAAACAGGAAAGCTGGAAAAACTGGAAAAAAAATTTTTATAGTTTAATTTTAACTTTATGTCAGGAATTTGTTAAAATTATTATGTGATTAAAGTCTATTCATGATAAGTGTGCAACTTTTTATGGACAGTTCATATAAACGTTATTTTTACATTATTTTAGGAAATAATAAATTTTTATATTCATTGCTTTACAGACTGCCAAATTTTTGAACATACAATTCTCAAAACCCTGGAAAAACTAAAAAATTTGACTTTGACCATAAATTCGACCTTTCTGAGTCTTTTTTTTTCTATTTCGCATCTTCGTCAAGATGTGTAGTAGTTTTTGCTGCCTTTTTAGGAGATTTTATAGGTTTAATTCTACTTTCATTTTTATTTTTTTGCCGACCAACCGAACCTCTTTTTTGGGTAGCTTGACCCGTAAAACAACAAATTAAATTGGCCTCGCCTAAGAACAAACTATATAGGAACATAAAACTTCGATGGCCAAAATACTAAGAACAAGTTGAGAAACATTTCAAGGTTTTGCAGAGTCTAAAATCCCTGATTAATACAAAGATTTTGGATGCTCTTATAATAAAATAATGCGTAAACGTAATGATAATCTAGCTTTAAAAAAGCTCCCTTTTTAATAATATAAAGAGAATTCGATCTCTCTATCTATTTTTTATATAATATTGGACAATATAAATAAATATAGGTAAGAGTTAATTGAAGTTATTTATTAGGGATTGCATCAAAATCAACAAGGATCTTTTAAAAACTTTTGATTGATTTCCTCTCGAGCTAATCATTAAGGAACATTAGCTATGAAATCGTCCGTAGCACAGAAAGTACTTTTTAGAGTGAGACAAATGAAAAGACAAATATCCATCGCACAGATTTGATAAGTACATTTTGTGCACTGTTTCGTGTTATTGCTGAAGAAGGATGTAATTTTGTTTGTTTTTGCCTTTTATTTTTACATCGAACTTTTGACTACAAATTCAAGAATCAACAGTAAGTTTAAGAAATCCATGGAGGTAATAAAGATAGATGGAGAGTCAATGCCTTTTGTTCTATTCTGATTTATCATCGGAAGCAAACAGCTGTTTGGTTGCTTTGGGAATAAGATGATTAATTTTGGGTATACTCGTGGGAATATTTAAGATGAATGAAAAGACATTAGATTTTTAACAAGTATTATTGAAATATAATAGCCTTGTCGTGAAAAATTGAAAAAAACTTCACATAATAAGCACAATACTCCAAACTTCTAGGGGAAGCTGTCATCGATAGATTTAAAAAAGAATTACTTGTTACGATTAGGAACCTTGTATCGATCATTTTGTCAGAGTATGAAAACCGCTGCCCACTTAGACGTGAAGATTTTACGATAAGCAACTCTCAATGTTAACAAAATGCCAGCCTAAAAATGTGTCCTTATGAAATTAATATACTCTTTTCATCTTACATCTTACATCAGTTGAAACTGTTTCGAATCGCATTTTAACAAGGATTTTCGGTAAAGTTAAGTTTTTCAAAATCAACCAAACAGTCTCTTTCTGTTCTTATAAAGTTATAAATTGATGTTTGTTGCTTCCAATGATGGTACATCAAAGAAAAGCCGCTTTGAATTGATTTATAAAAGATTTCGACGATCATTTAGGTCATTACCGAGACGTTTTCTCTCCATCTATATCTTCATTACCTCCATGAGAAATCCAATCTAACTTCTATTGTTTACATTGAAACTTACACTACTCCAGGAGTGGCCTAGACATACCCTTACAAGTAGTATATACCAATTTTTATTATGAACTTTTCATAATATCATTCCTTTGGATTTATTACCTAAAAGCCGTTTTATATTTATTTCGATAATTTGCCACAATGATAACCAAGTATAAAAATTATTGGAATGCAAGCCTCAAAATCCTGGATTCTTTATTCAATTAGAGTTTGCAAAATATGCGGTCCAATATACTTAATATACATATTTCCAATACTTGTTCTGGAAACGCTGTGCCTTTTTTTAATTAAACAATTCTATTTTGTAACCTATTAGAATGCCCCATTGAAGAATTTCGACAAGCTCAACAACGAGAGGAAATTCTAAAGAAAGTTGTTCTATCGTTTGTTGACATGGGAACAAGTAAATCATTATCCGATATTTACGAAGGAGCGTCATTAACTGGAAGCCTCAATCAAGGAACATTTATTGCATCATTGTTTGAAGAAAATTTGAAATACAAAGGTTCACTTATCAACAGAGATATTGATATTGATTGCTTGATAAATGTTAGACTCGATCTGAAAAAAAAACAGAAATGTCTGAGAGAGATCAAAGGAAAACCGGGATATGTGCAACTCCTGACCCGCTGTATACCAGATAAAGGAAATTGGTTTCTTTTTATCGAGAAAGCAAACAAATATATCCAACCAGTCATGCTTAAAAGCAAGGTAAAGGATAAATTGAATGGTGAAGAATCAAACACCAGGGAAAGAGCAGTGCAAGCTCTTTTTCTCTATCATTTCTTAAAACGAGGAATCATATTCAAAAGTATAAATGTAAAGGTTTCCGGGAAAACAAGCAAAGCTACTGTGAAACATATTTTTCAAATTCAGAAAGATGAGAAACTTTACATGAATGCCGAATTTGATTATGCTTTTATGATTAAAGTATTCTACAGACCAAGGGTCGTGTTAAAATTTCTAACAAGGACACAATACAATGTTAGTAGAGAAATATCAGAATATATTCATGTTCTAGCTAAAACATCACACGAGCAAAAACACAACATCGATACAACAGAATGGACTTATTCTTTCTCTCATATTGAGAATTTTATATTGAAATCTTTTTCAGATGCAAAAAAACTTGTTTACGTGATTTTTAAATCGATATTCAAGAAATCGTTAAAGTTTTTAGATGAAGAAATAATAACTTCTTACATCGTCAAAACTATCGTTTTATGGAGATTCGAAGATGTCAATTTGGACAACTTCGACGATTGGCTAAATGACACAAAGATTTGGGAAGCGATTGATATTTTATTTAGAGATTTACTTGTAGCAATTGAAAGAGGATTCTTAAAACATTATTTCATACCAGAAATCAATGTTCTTAAACGTTTTGACAAAAGTTTGAGAGACAATTGTCAAAAACGAATAAAAAATATCCGATCAAATTTGAAAACAATACTCCTTATTAGTGAAATAAGCGAGGCAAGAAATATTCTTGAAGAGTTGTTGTTATTGCTCTACGATGGTCGAACCTATCTAACTTTGGAGGCATTTGTCGAGATTTTAGAAGATCCATTACGCCATTTTTTATAGAATTATATATTTTATTGTATCTTTTATGTATGTTGAGAACAAAGATTTGTTTGTGGATACCCCTTAAAACCTACAACAACAAAAAAGTACCCTATATCCTGATAGAGAAAACAGTAAGGGCTGAAACTCTAAGTCTAGGCTACCTATGAATTTCTTCCCTGGGTATAGTTTTCTGTAGAAGCTGCTATGAAAATGTTTGTGTATCCAGTGTATAATAGATCCTTGTAGAGAAATAAGAAAAATTATCATATTATACCTATAGGCAAAAACAGTAATTGAATAAGCTCCTTCCTACCTTCCCAACGATACCAAACTTTTTAAGATTGAAGTATTGGTTGAGAAATAACAGGCAAATCAAAATTTAGTGCACACTTATCGTGAACAGACTTTAATCTAATATATCCTGACCTCTCGGACCTAGATCGAAGAATGATGATGATTAATTATTCAATATTGTTTAGTTCACTTTTTTCACTTTATAAATTTCCTTTCATAAGATACCTAATTTCGAGAATTTCAACTATGTGTTATAAAATTCGAAGTTATCAAAATTTTAGCGAGAATCCCTTCAAAAATTAAGTTTCTCGGACCTAGAGATGTATTTAAGGTCATAAAACCTATACTTTTTTGGTTCCTATACTTATGGCAGGTATGAAAAAAATCATTTTCTTCTTCATGATTAGACCCCGAAGAAATCCTAAGGCCCTCAAAACAAAAGTTTTAATTAAGGTTTTAAGGTGTATTTGGATTAACATACAGTTTTGAAAATATTTAGTTTCCAATGATCTAATTGCAACATTAGTTACTTTGCAGTGAATCACTGTTCAAAATTTGAGAACAAAAGGACTATTTAATTAAAAAGTTATAGGAGAAAAACCATTTTGTGGGAACCATAGACAGCGTACTTTCAACACTAAAAGGTTCAGCCTAAAATTCCACCTAAATTGTCAGATAGAGGCTACCTCTATTTTTTTACGTTTTAAAGAGTATCCAATGGTAAAGATTTTGCACTCGCCGGAAAAAAAGTACAGATTTTTTGGTGAAAGCTGGAAAAAGGTATATGTTCCAGTTCAAAATGCCTGGAAAAAGGATGTTTTTGACCAAAAAAGCTGGATTTTTCATTTAAAATAAGCGTGGCCACCCTGACTGACTTATTCTATCCTTGTGAAAAACTACTACTTTTCTCTTGAAATTTCATTTNTTTTCATCGTCGTTTTTAGGATTTTTTTAAGACTTTTTTATTTCAAATTGCTCCACTCACAAATATCTCTCCAACGATACCAAATTTATAAAGATCGAAGGATTCCTTCAAAAGTTATAGGCAAAAGAAAAAAGAGTGCACACTTATCGTGAACAGACTTTTAAATCTAATATATCCTGACCTCTCGGACCTAGATCGAAGATTGATGATGATGAATTTCAATATTGTTTAGTTCACTTTTTTCACTTTATAAATTTACTTTCATAAGATACCTAATTTCGAGAATTTCAACTGTCGCAAAGTGGTATAAAATTCGAAGTTATCAAAATTTTAGCGAGAATTTCTTCAAAAATTAAGTTTCTCGGACCTAGAGATGTATTTAAGGTCATAAAACCTATACTTTTTTGGTACCTATACTTATGGCAGGTATGAAAAAAATCATTTTCTTCTTCATGGTTAGACCCCGAAGAAATCCTAAGGCCCTCAAAACAAAAGTTCTAATTAAGGTTTTAAGGTGTATTTGGATTAACATACAGTTTTGAAAATATTTAGTTTCCAATGATCTAATTGCAACATTAGTTACTTTGCAGTGAATCACTGTTCAAAATTTGAGAACAAAAGGACTATTTAATTAAAAAGTTATAGGAGAAAAACCATTTTGTGGGAACCATAGACAGCGTACTTTCAACACAAAAAGGTTCAGCCTAAAATTCCACCTAAATTGTCAGATAGAGGCTACCTCTATTTTTTTACGTTTTAAAGAGTATCCAATGGTAAAAATTTTGCACTCGCCGAAAAAAAAGTACAGATTTTTTGGTGAAGGCTGGAGAAAGGTATATTTTCCAGCTCAAAATGCCTGGAAAAAGGATGTTTTTGACCAAAAAAGCTGGATTTTTCATCTAAAATAAGCGTGGCCACCCTGACTGACTTATTCCATCCTTGTAAAAAACTACTACTTTTCTCTTGAAATTTCATTTAAAAAAAATAACTTCACCAACAACATTCCCATTTTCTTTTTTTCCAGCATCGAAGAAGATGATTTGAATAAGACGTTGATTTTTGTCAAAGAATTTAATAACCTAATACTTTCCGTCGGATCACTGATATCAACACCACGCTGGAATGACCACAAAATCAAAAGTGATGCTATTTATCATCTGTTTCACTTACGATTGAAGTTGAAAGTATTCTTTTTGTTATACTTAGTGGTACTGAGGAATAAAGGTATTATTTATTATTATTATTATACAGATTTACAAGCTAGGCTCACAGTGGGCCTCTAACCGATCTTATTTTACACTATTCTTGAATCGTATTTTCAGGGATGGTTTTCCCATGCATCGTTGAGGTTTTCTTTGAAGGTCTTTATAGACTTTGCTGTCTTTATAGACTTTTCCCCTTTTATCGGATATCATTCATACAACTACTTTAGGTGTCAAAAATAAAATCTTCAATTTTTGATGAAATATTACACAAGGCGCAGTAGTTCGTTCTCAACTCCCATACGGAGACCTAGCTTTGATTCCCAATCAGTATTGCAATTCACTTGGCAAGTGCATATGCCTTTTGCTCAAACTTATCGGGGAAAACTTCGTCGGACGAAATTTTGGCAAAGTGACGAATATTTTTCCCCGACGAAAATTTTCCCCGGCCTTAATGCGTTTACCAACTACCAGCAAGTGACGAATATTTTTCCCCGACGAAGTTTTCCCCGATAAGGTATGTGAGCGGAATGAGGTGTCGTGCAATACATGGTATCTGGTGTTGATGCTCGTATTGATAACTGCAATAGCAATCCTGCTTGTTAGAGTGATATTGCATATACGCTATGACTCTGTTGTCATCCCTCCCTCCTTCTTTACTGCCAATTAATCGAGGTAATAATTCATTACCTTGATTCATCTTAGTTCCTGATAACAACATATTGAACAAGACATTTGAGAAGAACTTTGATGCATTGACTTTTGAGCTTTTGATTGCTTCCAATATAAAATTTTCAAAGGTAAGGATGAATAAGTGCTTCAATAAAAAATCAAAACAATCGAGAAAAGGAATGTTATGGGTTATTTATCTCATAAACTTTGGTAGGCTACGTCATATTTCCCTTCGTTTTGAGCGTAAAACTTCTACTCTATACCAAGAGTAAGGCCTAAAAGCCTGGAGCTGTATCATGGCATGGACCAGGGGTTTAGGTACCCCCTAAGAAAATAGGTACCCCCTGAATTTTAGGTACCCCAAAACAACAGACGTTAGTAGGTACCCCCTGTGATTGGTACCCCCTGTGACTTGAGTATATATGTCAAGAAATGAAAAAATTGTATATTTTTACAATTAAAAAGAATAATGATAGTTAGATAAAAGCAAGATAAAATATAGTTCCCAAGCCCCCAGACCTTACTGCATAAAAGTTAGATACCCCCAGAGATCATAGGTACCCCCTGAAATTAAAAAAAAATCCAGCCCCCTGCCTTTTTCAGGAAGATTTTCGTTGTAGCCCCCCCCCCTGCGGGCTGGGGGGGAGGTTCATACCATGTGTATATTATGTAGACTAAAACTTTAGTGGCTTTAAGATTTTTAATAAACCAAATAAATGTCAATGATATTTTTTTGTAAATGCTGAATCTGTGTGTATTCTTTTCTTATTTTGTATGCGAAGCTGTTGAAACGAAATGAGGATTTTTCCAGTGAGAGCTGTAGTCTATGCTCTTGTATGAAGGAATCCTGGGTGATCATGCTGCAAATTTCAAAACATAACTCCTACAACACTACCAATAAGGTAATTTCTTGGAATAAATTTTTTAGTATTGTACTATTGATTGTTAATATTATTTATATCAAGCCAAGTTTCATAGTTCTTTACCTTGTATCAGGATTAAATTAGTTGTTGTTACCAGCAGCTGGGGTTTGGCGCAATTCTATGATTCTAAATAACAACAGAAAGAAGTAAAGACTATAAAAATGTGCCTTATTGCACTTATTCTTCTATCCAATCCTACTTTCATTATATTGTGATCTTGTTCTAATAGTAGTAAAAACTTTTTTTTAGACTTTTTGGACATTGATTACACAACATCTCCAGGAAAGCCACCAACAAGCCATATCTAGCTTACAAAAACGTGTGACTTGTTATGTTTTTCATTTTATTAGGCCATTCCAGAAAAAATTTGTACCCACCCCCTATATCTAGGTGTTTTTGGGAAAAGGTGACCCCTGGATTTTTTTTCAGTTTTTCATGAGCCCCTTGAATTTTTTTCTCAATTTTTTGGACCATCCTTGATTTTCGACCTCGTTTTACTGACCACCATAGATTTTTCAACCCATTTTACCAGATCCTCTGGATGTTTTATTTGCCAGACCACCCTGCAACTTCTAAACACATGGGGTACAGACTATTTCTGGAATAGCCCATTTCATACTAGAGCTAAGTATTCAGTTTGTTAAAAGTAGTTCTTCAGCTATTTTCGAAAATTACTGCTCGAAAGTAGAAGTGTTTCTCTTTTTTTGACTTTTCTTCAGTTTCTCATTAAATCCTTTTTTGCTTTTGCTTTTTTTTATCATCAGTACAGTAATTTGTAGTAAACTTTTTCTTTTAAATTGGAAACCCGCTACCATTTTGTTTATTCAGGTTGGAATTTTCAATGGCACGGAGGTGATGACTTTCAAACTTGGTTATTGACGTCATTAGCTCCACTGTATTGGATAAGTGGTGACGATGGGGAAAACATGTTTGAATTGAAAGTAAGTTGTAGGGGCGAAAGATCATATTCTGAGGCACGAAAAGAGTCATTGATGTTGTTTTAACTGAGTCCACCGGTACGAAAGCATAGAATGCACCCCTCCCCGGGCTTAGGGGAGGGGGGGGGCTAAACCATTTTTGCTTGATTGGGGGCTGTATTTTTCAAAAAATACTGGTGGCTAGCTTGCTAGGCGGGCTGAGTGTTGTGAAATAGAACTGGGGGCAGAGCTGATAGGTTGAAGATATTTTAAATTATGTTAAAATATGCTATGCTGTGGGGAAGGTTTTATCCCTCTTGAAAAAAATTTTGCCTGCAGCGCAAACAATTTATCGAGATCTTGCATGCAAAATTTCTTTGATAGTTTGCTTTGTGAAGGTGAGGGCTATGTTTATAGAATTTAGCCGGGGGCTATTTCCCTATTTCCCCCCCCCCCCCTGAAAAATACACTATGGAAAGTATACTAGCGTTCCAAAACAAATATCCGAGTTCATGAAAAATCTTTTTTTGAATTGTTGTTTTCTCAGGTTTTTTGGTTGGATAAGCCAAAAGAATATTAAAGTATGAAAATATTTTTCTATCTTTCTCCAGCAAACAGTGCCTGATAGTTGGCAATCTTTTCAAGACATGATCCAAAGAAATAAAACTGTAAGAGTTATTTATTTTTTAATTTCAAATCCCTTGGTACCATTAAAGGATGGGAAATGAAGATTCTAACAATTAAGAAAGATATTGCCCCAAAGAAATCATCTTCAAAATTCAAAGCTTGAACTGGTATAGAAAAAGTCAAATCACGGTCAAATACCTTAAGGGAAGAAATTTTCGCGGAAATTAATTTCGCGGTTTAGAGACTTTTTGTCTACAAAATGACCTATTTTGCCCTAAAAAGACCTATGTTAGGGGTGATTTATTAGATTCTGAGAATATTCGTTTCGCGGAATCTAATTTCGCGGATTTGTCACAAAATAATAATGTATGATGATTTGAAAAAGGTTACAAACTATTTTATATATAGGATTTTCTTATTCTCTATAGGATGAAAGGAAGTTACAGACAATTTTATGGGGATGTCATCGTTTAGCCGAACATTGGCAACTCAATATTGCAATCTACAATTCACTCTTGGATATTTTCTACCAAGACATTGTCAACAAGAAGGATAATAAGGTTTCACATTGTCTTTTCAGTTTCTCTTTTCTTTGTTTTGTAGAGTCAGCAGTGTGTCTTCCCTAATTGAGAGGATGCAGTTATAATACGAACGCGCAAACGCGACGAGGACCTGTATTTGTCTTTTCCCTGGGGAGGGGGTTATGTTTGATTGAATATATGTAATTTTGATCTTCATCGTATATATTCATTCCCGATGTGTATTTATTGTGATTATCAATAATTAGCTACAAGATTAATTTGAAATTGAATTTAACTACCGGGTTTAAAGAACCATTCCTATCCCATTGGAAAGAAGAAAGATAAACTTAAATTTTGATGGGTCATCTAATAAATTCGGTTCATTAGATCAGAAGTTATGCTCAATTGAATAAAAAAGTTACTTTCTGAAAGTGCTCAAAAACGTTAAAAATTGACCTATCAAAATTTTATTTCAAAACTAACAATCCGGCGCAATAGGCTTTACATGTTTAAGAACATTTTTCTGTCATTAAACACATAAATTTTGAAACTGATGGAATAGGAAAGATTCTTTTAAAATTTTTCGATTTCGAGAAAATCAGTTTCAAAGAGAGAAACTTTTTTGTGGCGCACCCGGTAGATTTAAAACATCCTGCGAAATTACTGTGATTTCGTGTATAATTTAGCTCAGTGTCATTAATTCTTTAATAGTTTGACATATGGTTTCTTAAATATAAATGTAATTCGTTTAGCAAGAGTTGGTGAATATAACTTCAATTATTTTTGGTGAAAAGTCGTTTAGCAAGAGTTCTTATCTCCCGATCACTGACGATGTACAAAAAAGGATTGATGCATGAATTTCCATAGAAAACCATCATTCCCAAATGAGTGAATACACCATTTTTAATTACTCCAGTTCTATATAAGCGATTTGCAATAGCACCTGGGAGAAGACAAAAGAAATATGAGCCAATAAACAACAAGATCTTTTTTGCGATTCTGTTTGACATAGATCGCGTTACAGCATCTGTCATTTTCTTTGTTTTTTTTAATCTTGATTTTCTTAGTGCTTCATTTTTGTTGTCCATCTGGATATCAGTGACACCAGTATGTGCACGTATACATGTTTTCGAAGTCGTGGGCTGGTCATGCGATGCTTCAACATTAGATGTGTTGCTTAAAGAACTGTCTTTGGGGAAAGATTCTTCAATACGGAGAGAGACTATCCTCTTAGAGATTGAAATTTCTAAATTTGTGTTACTATCCTCTGCATTTGTCGACCTTTTTAAGATAGAGGGATCATTTGAGGTCGAACGATCTTGTCCTTGATTTATACGACTGCGAGACTGTTTGTACACTCTGTATATCAGATAATAAAATAACGGAAGAGTAATCAATGTTGTTATAACGACAAGCTGTGTGAAAAATCGAAATTCTTTCTTCGTAAAAAGATTTGCAGACGAAAAACCAAAGCATAACAGCCATGAAAGTACAATCATAACTCGAAGCCGGCGATAAGTTACGATGTGATGAAATTTCGCAATTTGTGAGATTTTGATGTACTTGATGATAGCGAGTTGTATAATTGTAAGAGAAGATAATGAAGTCAAAGCCAGTGTTAAGAAACCTCTTATTCTCTTCAAAATGAGATCAAAAGGGTATTCCTCTTTACCAGGCCAGTAAACATTCAAAGCGGTCATTGGAAAAATAACTGCCGACATCAAAACATCACTAATACTAAGGGATAAGAGAATGAAATCCAATTTCTTCTTTTGAGTTTGGTTCTTCCTTCGCAAACAGACGATAGAGATGATGTTTCCAAAACTACCGATCAACGTCATCGCTCCATAACAGACAATGAAAATGATCTTTTCGTTGTACGAAATTGATGGAGTGGAAGAAAAAGACATTTTTCAGTGGCTCGATACGAAACTAGTCTTTTGCTCTAACGTAGAAACAAAAATATGGTTGATACTTCTGTAACCAGGCTAAAAATCTTCTGTTTTCATAAAAACTAGATGAAAGAAAATTGCTGTCGATTATACATTTCAACAATTATCTTTCCAAGAGAAGCTTCAATCAGAAACTTAGAGGAATAGTGTAAAGTCATTATCGCACAATTCAATGTAAGAGGAAAGTTATCTTGTAAGGCAAAAGTTTTTATCTTGGCAGAAAATATATCATATTTTGTGCAAGCCTGTTTTCTAAAAAAAAGAAGTTCTATGTTAACCCTTCGAGCATCTTCCTTTTTTTACTAGGGGAAGCATCCTTTTCACCTCTGATAGATATTGACCATCTAAGACAGTGTGCAATTTCAATTTAGTCACGTGATGAGTGGTTGGTATTTTACAGTACAGACCGGTCCTTTTTTCACTTTCAGTGTAACAGCTCGTCGTCTGATCGTGCTTAAATTTTGACTGCAAGCTTGTATTATCAATACCTAACACATGTAATAATATCAAGTCAATATAGTATTTTCCAATTGTTAGATACAGTATTCTAGGGCTGATTTGGGTAAAAAAGGCAATTTTAGGCCGGTCTGTAAAATATACGATACCAACAGGTGGCAAAAAATTGATTCCATGTCCCATGCCCAAAAAATACATGCCGCACAAAATTTGAGCAAAACAATTTATTTTCACTCTAGCGTAGAGACTCGCGAAAATGGACTCTTAGAGTTTTGGCTTGGTTTGATTTACAGTTGACGCTCTCTAATTCGACGTTCTACTATTCGATAGGCTCCCTTATTCGATGAAACTTAAAGTCTCCGTCAACAAGAAACTCTCATAAACGACGCTCCCATATTCGATAAGCTCCCTTATTCGATGAAAATTCAATTCCCCTTGAAGATCGAATTAGAGAGCGTCAACTGTAGTTATAGCCTAATAATGCCATGTGCCGAGAACAAATCTTCCTTGTAAATTCATTACAAGTCCCTTAAAAAACCCGACCGCACCGCTAAGGATTGAGAGGATATCAACTTCTGATGCAGTCATTCAACTTCTTTAAGTGGGTTTCATGGTTTGTCAAGTTACGTAACTTTCGGCATTATTTTCATTATTCTTGATATGCGTAAGTCAAAATGACGTCATATTTTTTAACGGAAGCACCCAAAAAAGCCGGTTTTTGACCTCTGTGTTTCTATTTTTAGTAACAGAGAGAGGTCAAATCCCGGCTTTTTTAGGGTGTTTCCGCTAGAAAAATGACTTACGCATATCAAGAATTGTAAGGGAACGTCTCCACAGATTTGATTGCTTCCATAATGGCGGAAATTGTGTAACTTAACCATACATGAAAAACAAATGTACAACGCGTGAACCTCTCTTTCAGAGCACAGAATATCTTGAGACTTGGATCTTGCAACTTCCGGAAATTATTTCTTCTAGTAAGGAGGGAGGTCTTGAAGTATTAACTTTATTCTGCTCCTATTACTAAATCAAAGCGTTTTTAATCATTCAGTATTTTTTTGTATAAAAAGTTTTTTCCATTTTTTAATCGGTGTCGCGCTTGTTTTATTGTATACGCAATTCAATCATATTAGTGAAAACTGGTTATTATTTAATGATGTCCTTATGGAGATTCCCAACTCAAATGTAATATGGATTCTTATTTCAATTTGATGTATTTTAGATTCTTGTTTCCATTTGTCGTATTATATATTTATATATTTATTGTATTATATATTTAAATATTTATCGTATTATAAAATTATCGAAAAATGGTCTTTTTTATTGGGCTCGATCGTGACCCAGAATTTTTTTTTTGAGGTCGATAATATCTATGTACAGGAAAAGTGAGGAGAATAATGGTTTAGCGGTGACCCAGAAACCTAAGCAATCTGATTGATTAAAATGGGTACAATGTAGCTTTATATTTACGTGTAACGAGAGTTATAAGTACCGTTAGACGTAAGGAAAACAAAACAGTTTTAGTGGAACAACTTTTCGAACTTTTGCCATTGCTATAAAAAGTCGAATGAATCTTTTCTATGATCGATCAGTCTTTAAAGAATTTTTTACTTACTGCACGAACTAAAGTACGTTGTTTCCATCAGTTGGGCCCCACATTGTCAAAGGGACAAGATGAGTGATCGGAGTTTATCTTCTATAGACCCTTCTATTTCATCCAACAATAAGATCATTTTCATTGTCTGTTATGGAACGATGACGTTGATCGGTAGTTTTGGAAACATCATCTCTATCGTCTGTTTGCGAAGGAAGAACCAAACTCAAAAGAAGAAATTGGATTTCATTCTCTTATCCCTTAGTATTAGTGATCTTTTGATGTCTACAGTGGGTTTCCCTTTAACCGCTTGGAATTTGTACTATTTCACAGACGATTATGCACTCTACCACTTTTCAACTAAATTGCGAGCATTTGTGACTCTCAATTTAACTTCTATATCTTCCCTTACAATTATTCTACTTGCAGCTATCAAATACATCAAAATCTCACAGATTTCAAAGTTTGATAGAATAGTTACTTACCGTCGTATACGAATCATGATAGCTTTGGTTTGGATTCTTTGTACCGGTTTAACATCGCCTCATATTTTGACTGAATATCGAAATCTGCTTTTCACCCAAGCAGTCACCATCATAACATTGGTATCTCTTCCGGTATTCTATTATCTTATTTACCGAGTTTATAAACGATCTCGGGTTCGTCTCAGTAGAGTAAAAACAAACAATGACTTTATTGGAAGCCATGCGTTGCGAACGAACATCAGCCACAATTCGGATTCGGGTGGCACCGACAGCCATTCCTCTAAAATATACACCATTAGGAATCACACCACTGAATTATGCTCCTGTGATTCCACATCAACCAATACCAGCGCAACGCTTAGAACTAGCACGCCATTAAAAAGTGTATCAAAAGTGCATGCGTTGTCCGAAACTGTGATTGGCCGATCTATCAACCAATCCAAAGCAACTACAACCAAGCCCACCAAGAGTCATACATTTGCCGGTACATCTCATATCCAATCTATTGTCCCTGGGGAGCCGAGAAGTTCTACATTAGAAAGACAAAGAGATAATATAACACGTACCACGGCAAGGAAAATGGTTCGGAAGGTTTTACTGATCATCGGGACTTATTTCTTCTGTTTGCTTACTATAATGGGAATTTATCGTGCAGGTTTGGTGAAAGATGATATAATTCTTCATATAGGATTGATGATTTACTATGGAAATTCTTGTATTAATCCATTCCTGTATATTTTCAGTGACCGTCAGTATCAAGCTCTTGCCAAACTACTTTTTACTAAACGAAATTGATGCTTTGTTATCAAGTTCCTTCATTTTATCATTTTATCCACTATTTTGTGCTTAATTGCAGGGGTGGGTAGAATAAGCAGGGGGAAATCCATAAAATGGGGGGGGGGTCAATATTAAGTGATTTTGGAGTGATTTTCCCAAAAACTCCTAGAATACTAAAGGTTTTGGCACTTTTTTAGGAAAGTTTTATAAAATGGAGGGGTCATTATAAAATTCTATTGGGTAATTTTTTCCGAAAAATTGCAAAGTTACCCCCCTACAAAACACAAATGAGTATCGATGTATGTGATGTGTATCCTTTTAAATTTGATTAGTTCTAATGACTGGTATATCATTCTTTCAATTGTTATTTCTTAACTGTGCTTTGATCCATATTTCAGAACAACACTAATGTTACAATCTAGATCATCTATTTATTATTCATTTCGTTCCTACCCAGAATCTCTTTTTTCTAATCTGCTAGCGCAGAACACCAGGTAATACCTGCTGTAATCATTTAAACAGCTGTTTATCAACAGAAAAAAAGATGTCTATCTCAGGTGCTTTAAAAGAAAAACGGGTACGAACTGTAGTGGACCCAGGTAGCAAAATTTTAGTGAAATTCGAAAATTTCCGTAAAATTCCGGCCAAAACAGCTAAAATCGGAAAATATATGCTCAAGGTAATGCTTAGCACGCTATCTTTGCCATATCTGAGCCTAAATTGTGAAAAAAAATTGTAATAAAATTAAATATGTATCCATAGCAAAAATTTTGCGCTACTTTGTAAGATGGAGTTGCAATGTCTAAAATCTATCATTTTAGCGGACACGGCAGAAAAAGACTTTACCCTCCATCACAAATTATATGAGGACATCTGAGGACCTCTCCATTACACATCAACTCTCTATTCTCAAACAATTCAACAAACCAATGAAATCACTTCAAGAAATACAGGATGAGACACCCTTTGAAACTTTCCTTCGATTCGTTTCGGCGACCGTACAAAAAGCTGTTCATCTTGAAGCACCGCAGATATCACAAATCAAACAAAGGTTATTCTAAAACTGTCTACCCAACGGGCACACAACGTTGTTTCAACGTTTTTCTTATATTCACAACGTCCATATAACGTTAGATAAACGTTGAAACAACCTTGTGTGCCAGCTGGATACGCTTGTCCTTTTATAGTATACGACGACCTATTTTAGGGCCATGCCAATTCGGACATTTTTACGCCGATGCTTATATGAGATTATATGATAGCAAAGGGATAGTTAAGATTTGATTGCTCCCTGACTTTCCACGTTTAAGTAGATTTTTTATTACATAATTTTGTCCATTATTCCTAGGGTGTATTCCAAATTCCACAAGAAATGTATTGCAGACCTTGATCTACAAGGAATCGAAAATCTCTTTCAATTGCTGCTCGTCATTGGTTTAGGCTGCAATACGATAGATGTCATGATGCGGATCCCAACACTCCTCAATCATTCTGATTTCCAACAAAAATCAATAGCATTTAAAAAACAATACTTAACGCAACATTTTATACTTTTAATGATCTACAAAGAACGTAGCATGGAAATTAAAACCCTTGTTAACCGTATCCTTGTGCTCTTCAAGAACCTAATTGTGGGAACATCGCATCAAAAATGCAGCAAAGAACAGTACCAGCAAAATTTGAATATTCTGTCCTTTTATTTCGAACTAGTACAACAATATTACGATGAAAACTGTTATATACAAGAGGCCGACTTGATACTCTTAAATACTAATATCTACAACACTTTATTGAGAACCTTACCTGAGCATCATTCAATTACTCTTTATAATCACATCGCGCGGGTGATCCTGGTGTTTGTGCAAAGCTATGATAGTATCAAGGAGAAGGCATTTACCGTTTTATACGAGACGTTCCACGACCAACTTTATAATACGCTTAGTTGTCTGAATCAGCAAAATCAACAAGTGGTCGGCAAATTCATGGACATATTTGCTTCACTAACCATGTTGGCGTTGAAAAGGTAAGTTTAAGTTTTTTTTTCTTTAATTCATGATAGCAAATACCGTCATTTCATGTAATTTCGCTAAATCTTAATCTGTAATCTCAACTATCTTAAATGTTTATAAATAAAACCTTCAGAGTAAGCTGTATAAAGGGACAAAAGTAGTGACGAAATTTGTAAACAAACCGTATGCAGCGGGATACAAGCGAGTTTATGTATTCGAGATAAATCGAGGGGGACGGTAGAAAGCAAAGCTGACATGGGGCCGAAATCGCCGTCCACTTTGCTCGACGACGGTAAAAACACCAAGATACCGTCGTCTGTTTAGGTGAGCAAAGGCGATATAGAGCCGTACATCAACTATCGACTTTGTTTTGTATCGATTTCAGTTACCGTCGCCCTCGATATCCTCCGATACATAAACTCGGTACAAAATCAAAACAAATGTCACATGTCAAAATAAAAAATGATTGTTTCAATTGTTTTACAAGTTTGTTTTGGACACGTGATTTTAATTGTTCTCTTTAATTACACGTGGTTCACGCAATGTTTACATTTTACTACTTTTATGTCCCTTTAAAAAAATCACTCAACTACTTTACAGACCAGATAGTTACTATGGCGGAATTAGACGAAGTATTTGGCACTACACGAAGTTACCATTAGCGTCAGCCTGGGTTTAGGTTCCAGGCAAGAATTAGGTCCCCCCTGAGTTTTGGGTCCACCAAAGATTCATGAAATTTGGTAGCCCCCAGGGCTTTCGACCCTCTTTTAAAAGTTTGTTCCACAAAAAAAAGGTTATACAATGTAATTTGTGTTGCAGTTCGAAGTTTAAGATAAAATATTTTTCTCATTTTTATATAAAAATATTGCTCTGCAGGGAAAAAGTTTTCATCTTCATGAGCTTTAATTCGAGTAATTGAAGCCAACCATTAAGATGAAGTATTCACCCCCACGTTAAACGGTGACCAGCTCCATCGCCAAGTACATTAGGTCCCCCAAATATTTGAAACATCTTTCGCGCCCACTTTTTTTGGGCTTTTTGGAGGGTGTAACCCCGCCAGTGCCGTAGGAAGCAATTTGATATTGGGGGCATAAGTTCAGTGACACCGTGAGGGCCAACCATGGTTTGGCCCGAGGGGGGAGGGGATTTTGAAATCTAAATCGCTAAATTGGCTAGACTGGAGTCGTTTATAATGCGTGTAATACTAATAATACTAATAATAATGATACGGGATTTAGTTTGTATAAACGACTGGAAGAATCCGGTGTTCCAGCCTTATAGATACAGGGGCTAGCTACGCAGAAACTTGCGTAGCGAGAAAACAATTTATCAAGCAACAACCAACTCTCAAAACGAAATCAACTCAAATGAAAAACTTTCAATACACAAATCCACACATATTCTTTTTTCTCAAGAATTATTTTGAGCAGGAAAAAATTATAATTGCAATATTGACACTTTTCTTTTGTTTGGAGTTAGTGCACAAAGGTTTCTAGACGACTAAAATTGTTCCATTCATTACTTTTTGCTTTATTTCTACTATGTATAAATTAGTCGTCTAGCTTGCTAGACTATAAATTGGCTAAAAACACACTCAAAAAACTAAGATAATTCGGATAAAGGCAAAATTTAAAGGTAAAATACCCCTTTTTTTATAAGAATAACTTTTATAAGAATATCAGAGTGAGATTTCGGAGTTAGAACAATAGGCCTATTGTTTAGAAAAATAAGAATAATGCTCACCCTTAGCCGAAATAAACTATTCTTATAAAAAAAGCGTGCAGTCCATTTTATGAAAAAAAAATCACTTTCAAAAAAATTATTGGGGGGCTAAGCTACCCCTAGCCCCTCCCCCGGTAGCTACGGCACTGCTATTAGGGAGTGGTGTTTCGTTTTACATTACTCATTTACTCGCACTTTCTTTCTACATACCTACCTGCTGTTTGTTTGAAGATGAGGAACATTTTAACTGATTGATTTATGATTGAAAGAATTGGAAGGCCGAAAGCAGCCGGCGAGGCGATCTTTTTTTTCGATGTGTTCTGAGAACATAATTCAGCTAGAAATTTTGATCTGTTCTGATTAGATCTTCGAAAATTAATCAGCTAGAAATAATGATGTGTTCTGACGAGACAGGGGTAAAATCAAGGTCATCTAACGTGTTCTTGCTGTCTAGGTAACCCTAGAAAGCTTCAGAACACATATTTTAAGGAGACAGGGGTATAATCAATAGAAAATTGATGTAATGTTGTTGCCTAGTAACCCTAGAAATTTTCAGAACGCATCCTTCGTGGAGAAACAAATATATTACACGTTTATCTTGGCAAACTGTTTTTCTTAGATTTTAGAACACATCAAACCATAAAGTAGTGATAAGTTTAGGGAGACAAATAGTGCGATACAGGTTTCCTAGAAATCAAAATACATCATTTGTATAAAAATTTAAAGGACATAACATTTGGTCTCCTAGAAGATAAGAACGCATATTTCTAAAAAATCTCTCCGCCGGCTGCTTCTGTTGGAAGGCAGCTTTCCTCTAGCACCTTTGATGTAGAAATGAATAAGGCTAGTAAAACTGAATGAAGGCTTGAAAGTGTTTTTTTTTTTCATCATTTCGAAGATTCAGATCAGTAAAAGTGATGACAAACAAAGTCGATCAAATAAAATAACCTTCCTACAATGAAAAGATAAAATAAAAAATTCTAAATTTGATCTATAACATAATATAGATTGAATAGAATTTAGTTTAAGTCTTTTACGCCGCTTGAAGTTAAATTAGCCAAAAAATCTAATTAAGTTACCCACACTGTCAGGTCATTCCACTGCAGCTAATAAAAGAGACGATCTATGTGTGTGAAATAAATTAAAGTTAACCCATGAAGTGCAACTGATATCATACTAGACTTCACAATTTTTAGGTCCTGTACGGTCACCCGTCACTTACACACCCCGCCCGTTGGAAGTAGAAGCTTAGGAGTGGCGGTATTTACACGCTTTTTTTATAAGAATACACTTTATAAGAATGTCCATGATGAAAATGGCCAAAAAATTAAGAATTTTTTAAGAATATCACCATCATAGAATTTTGCTATTGGAGCATTTTCAATTATAAATTATCAATTATCCCCAAAGGCTAATTCCTTTTACAAAAGTGCCATTTTATGCTTGAGACGTATGTACTAAATGTTAAATCTAGTATGGATTAGGATCCTAACCTAAGAATGTGCTGTAAGAATATTTTAGGATGATTTTTCCAAAAAAGTTAAGAATATCCATGATTAAATGGATTTACACCATTCTTATAAAAAAAGCGTGTATTTTAATGGGTTTTAAGCCCGTTTTAAGTAAAAACTGGCGAAGTCTGATTTCGTTTTGATAACTCAAATTGTTCAAATATTTTTGCAAAATGTTCCCTCATTAATTTCAGAGTCTTTCGATTAACCATGTATACCATGAAAATCCAAACTCCACGTAACGATCTCAACAAAACAAAAAATAATCCAAATGTCGAATTGAAAATCTGTTGGTTTTCTGTCAAACGATCACTTTTGATTTGAATTAATCCCAATAATTCAGTTGTCCCCAAAATGAGCAACAATTTGATTCCAATTTTCAACAAATCATTATCTTTCTTCGAATCTCTGTTCAATGTTTGTTCAACTTCCGATCTTCTCTTCCTTATATTTCCCAAGACGATACAAAGGCAAACAAAACAAAGTAAATAACCAATAATTGCAGGGATGAAATAAAAACCAAGAGAAAGATAAAAATCTCCAAACCAGCATTGACTTTCAAAATAGAAATCAATCACATGTGATTCTTGTAACCCAATCACCGTACATAAAATAATCAAAGAAGTTATAATTATTATTCTCAATCTTTTCTTTAAAACGAAAACCATTTCTTGAAGAGATGAATGTCTTGAGAATTGCTTGGTAAATTGTACAGTGATATCAATTGCAATAATCGTACTCCAAAGCAATACATTCAGCATTGACCAATAAAAGATTATACCTAACCATTTACAAATGCTTGTTTGAGCTTCAACGTATGATGTAAGAATGAATAGTATGTTAACTGGTTAACAGGAAAATCACCAAAACTATCACATAAAATGCACCTCTGTTTCGAAACGCTGGAACTTTGGCAAACACGATGAGAAAAGCAATGTAGCCTATCAAACTTAATATTGTCCCAATAAGTGACATGTAAGATTTGACATCTTCGACAGGCTGCACCCACGGGTATTGCTCATAACTCACTGAATCGTCAACTCGACATATCTGAAAACCTTCTTCAAGAGGGATATACTCTTCAGGGTCATAAATTTGAAGTTGTTCTTGTTGCAAATTTCGAATGATCAAAGAACCATTTCTTGAAATGTTGTAGGTCGAGGGATAAATGCTCACTTTGACACAAGTTGATTGCAAATGAAACTGCTCACAAAAATAAATTTCTTCACGAATTTTACCTTCTTCAAAGATATCTAGAATTTTTATACTCGAAGTCTCATTCCCCGATCTTTGAAAACCGGTAATAGCTGCATAGCAATCTTGATCAGGCTTGATATCAATTTTTCTGTATTTCGCGCATAATTTGGTGCGATCAAATGTTCTAATTAAATCAAATCCATACAAATGAGTGAAAAGATGATCTCTCTCGTTGGTGATAACAGCTTTGATTATATTTTGATCGAATTTTATTTCTTGAAATATAATTGTCTGCCAATTCGGATCTTCTATAAAATCAGTCGACTGCATTGCTAACAAGTCTCTTGTTGATCTCCATAACTTAAGTTTCAATGTAGAAAGGGATTTAGGAAGAATATTTTTTTTTGTGAAGAGATACAACTTAAGGTACACCGACTTTGATAAACATGTCTCGGTCCATTTCTCTAAAATCGTTTTAGAGCCATTTGCGCCGCACTCATATACATTATCGGGTAATGGGTCTACTAAACACATGTTTTGTCTTTTAAGATTATGATCTTGTTCAAATCCCTTATTAGTCTGATTGAAGCAGGATCCATCTTGCCGTTTAATAAAGCCTTTTTTACATACACAATTATCGTTAGATAGAGGACGGGTACCTTCTTTGCAAACACAATCACCTTTGGAGTCAATCATATTGCCATATAGCAAAATACAGACACAATCATCGTTTTCATTTCCAAAATATTTTCGAGTTAATCTCGTGCGTTTTTTACATTTTTGGCATTTTCCATCTATCAAAGCTAGACCTCCACGACATACCTTTCGTCTACAAGGAGCAGTATAAAGCCTAGTACGAACTTGGTTTATTCTGCATTTTGGGGGTTTCTTAAAGTCATTTAGATCAATAATTCTATTCCATCCACTTCCAGCTCCAGGCTGACCTTTCTTATCTCTGCAGCTCGCTACTTTTACTGGTTTCCACAGTTCCATTAAACCCGTTAAACATTTGGAGCAAAATGGGTTTTGTTCAGTAGTACGTGGTAATTGAACCTTTGCAGATAAGAAACGACATAACGTTGCATCTGACTGGTTGCACCTGTATTTCTGACATTTGAAAACGGATTTTCCATAAAGAGGATCTGATACTGCTGTTGAGCAACCTTTACCTGATTTTAAACGTTCGATTGCCGTGTATCGCCTAATCTCATAATCAGGACAATTTATTCCAATAATTCTATCGCTATATTCTGAAACGCCGTTACATTGGGCACAAAATTTGTTCTTGTAAAGATATTTATCATTCCCGAGGACAGGCATTTGGTCAACACGATCATTTGAAGAACTGTTCAAACATTGTTCAATGTCAGTCTGTCTTGCACCAGAGAGACAAGAATCTACCATGATATAATATTCATCAATCTCCTTTTCGAAAGGAAATAACGGTAAACAGGTCTGTTGCTTAGACGACGATTCCATCAATGTTTGTTGGTAACTTATGATATTCTGAGAATCGCTTTGGTTATTGAATGCAAACTGGCTCCATAAAAAGTCAATACAACAATCACCAGAACTTTGGCAACCAGCATTGCATTGACATTCACCTTTCTCTAACCATCTTTTACATTGAAAACCAGTCCATTGTACTGAAGAAGAGTCGATTCCATTCGTATCCAAAAAAATTGATAACGGAAAAGGTTTTTCGTTCGGTTCAAGTTCCATTACAGTAATATTCATACTTTCGCTACAAAGTTTCACGTCGTTCATTGAAACTTCTTGCCATAGCCAGAAGATCGAAACCAGGAAAAAAGCTCTCAAGTTCATATTTTTATAATTTCTAGAAAATAAGAATGGATTTTTCATTAAATTATGAAGGAATGCGAAAAAAAAATAACCTACAGTATATGGTTGGTTTTCGATAGCAATATTCAATGAAAAAATATTTATTCAACAAAAACAATTTATATTCAACAATCTCATTTTTATATTCAAGAAGAAAAAATTCATTCAAGAAAAAAGATACAGTTATTCAAGAAAAAGTAAACTTCAATTAAAACCATGGTTTTTTATATCCAACACTAACTAAAATTTGTTCAAGGAAATGAAACGAGGTCCAAGTTGCGGAGTGGACAAATCTTCATATAAGTTAGCATATTAACGCCATACAAGTAATGTGAGGGCTATTATATTTTAAACTGTTTCAAAATGATACGAGGGGTATTATATATAATCGGTGAAAATCCAAGTGGATACTTTAAAAAATAATAAAATAGTTTCCTCCCGGTGGGGGGGGGGTAATACCCTTGCTGACCGACGGGGGTGCTTCACTGAGGTTCGAAAAATGGACCCTACGTCGGAATTTGCTCAAATTTACGAAAACAGTGACCCTGAATGGGACTGAAATTCCAGAATTTTCTCAAATTTTCTATTTTTTCTCCAAATTTTGTAAAAAGGCACCCTACGGAGGGACTGATTTTTTCTATTTTGGAGGTGTGACCCTACCTGGGACTCGCGGAGGTTAAAAAAGGTACCCTGACCAGCGGTGCATCCCCGTAACCTAGTACACCCCCCCCCCTCGGAGTTTTCTTACGAGTTAACAACAAACCGTATCAGCTTGACCATTTTTTTTTCTCTACTCAAGATGTTCGATTCAGCTAGCTTCCCCTAATAAGCGCTGTAGTGGAAAAGCTCTCTTTTAGCGAACATTTTGGTTTTTGAACCCTGGAAACAGGCTATTCAATGTTAGGGGACAGATAATTTTTCCAGACAGACTATTAAAAAGGTCTTTATAGTGGATGCTATTTCACGCCAGAATCAAATCGATTTACGAAATCAATACAAACCGTTTTTTCAGAACAAGAAGCCATCTATATTTTTTTTTCATTTAAAATAGCAAACCAATATTGATATGCAACTTTTAGCTTGCACAAAGGTTTCTAGACAACCAAAATTGTTCCCTCCATTGCTTTTTGCTTTACTTCTACTATGTCTGAATTTGGGCGTCTAGCTTGCTCCCCTTTTATTCCACAAACCGTATATGAAAAGAGGAAATTTATTAATCCAACCCATCGATCGCTTCATTTGATCAAAATTGCAAAGTCAATTATGTCTTATCAGAAATGATCAGAAGGCTACTCCATTTAAGAAAAGTTTCCGTAGTTATCATAAGTCGTCAAAATCAGTTCTGAAATTGATATGAAATCTGGATTCAAGATCTATAGGTAACAGCTGTATTGATCTACAGTGTCGATAAATTAATATCAAATTATTTTCTTCTATGCAAGTTTTCTTTCATGTTTAACTGAATAAATATAAGTATCATTTCGATCGTTGTTGCTATAATTTTCCTCTTCCTCTGCCTCTCTTGTTGTACCCGTTACCGATCTTCGGCCTCTGAAAATTTTTAAATTTTATATCGCTGAAAATCAGACGAATTCATTATGCCGTGCGGACGCAGTCTAGAGTGAAACGCAGTCTAAGTCCTTGTTTAAAGCTTCCTCTTCTAGGATAAGGTTTTTGTATCTTTCCGTTGGGCTAAAATCCTTGTGGTAAAATTTTTCCCAGGTCGATTTGTTAGACCAGTTTCCCATCTTTAGTATTTACCCTGTAAAATGGCGCCTTTGGCATATTCCTTAGAGGTCGGTGCTACTCTTTCGGAGTGGGGTTTAAAGATTTTCCCGTCAATCCCTACTTTTTCTAAGGCTTCCCTTACCCAACGAGCTAAAGAGTCTTTTCCTACTGTTTTTATGAGGTTTGATATAACCGAGGAATAATTTGGACGTGGAGTGTTCTACTGGTTTCCGTCTGTTTTAGATTTTGTTCCCTGAATTCCATGGTTTTATTCTTTTTCCCTGGTTTTGATATTTTCGTGGGTTTGACCAATTGAAATACTAATGTGGTTTCTGATCTTCTCATTAGGTCTGTATGATAATTCAGCGCCTCTGTCAGATGAAACCAACCCTAAGAAAGTCACTAATTCACTAGATAGATCCTTCAGCTGAGTAGGCGATTTTCTTGTCCTTTCCTGCAAAAACTTAAAACTGTGTCTACATCCCAAATATGAACATATTTTGGTCTTTCTCTTCCAATGCCCTTCGTTTGGGAAATCGATTTGGGGTGATTGTCTATTTGTTCCTTGTTTATGTACCAGCATTGATGAGATTGCTAATCTGTGCACGTTTATGGTATTGTATTCTCTACCTACATATGACTCAAATAATTCATGACGTTCTCTATAGGGCAAGGAATAAGCAGTGCGAAAATAAAGCTGTATAAACCAAGCCACACACTTTCAACTCTATTTACCCTTCTTCCCAGTGGTACCAATTACAATGACATTGACGTAAAAATGACTCGATTTAGAAACAAAGAACATTTTCTTAACAATAATTATTAATAACGATTCTTATCGGCTAAAAATATTATTGGAGTCTCCATAACTCGAACACACACGAGAAAATAAAATTTGTTTGAGTTATGGAAATTTCAAGTCATAGAGACTTGAAGGGACCAGGAGCTTCAGAATTTGGGTGTCATCCGCGAAAATCCGCGAAATTAAGTGCCAATGGAAATTTTGAAGGGGCTCATCCACGAAATATTTCTAAACAAAACTAAAAATATGTCAAATAAATACTATTTGAATGATTACTATTTCGACAACCAACATGCAAAAAAGTCACAAAATCGTGAAAATATTGCCACCCAATAGTGCCACCCGCGAAGTTAAGTCCCCGCAAAAATTTTGAATTTCGCGGATAGACCCAACTGCGAAATTTAATCCCCGCGAAAGTTTATCCCATTAAAGTATTCGATTTATAGAGATTTGACTTATGATGGTTCATATTATATTTTTCGACTTTCTTTTTGTAGTGAATCCGCCGATGCTGCTGAAACTTTGATATCGAGATACGCGTTCACAGAGGACATCAGTTTAAGTGCAAGATGTTTGTTTATCACTAAACTCATTTCACTGGATTCATACAAAACATTCATCGAACAGAAACAAGAGCTATTTGAAAAACACGTGACCACGTGGATCTCATGTGTCTTAATGGGGCTTGGTACTCAACTTTTCACTAAACAACTCTCAAAGTACACACGTGTTTCTCAGTATCTACTTCAACCCAGACCTCCGGATGAAAACGATTGTTTCGCGTGGTTGGTCCTTTTCATTGAAAACTTAGGGCGTGTATTTTCGAACGCCCCAACACCCACAGACGCCCTTACTCTGAAATTGATTATTGGTACATATTTTGGGTCATTGGTGAAATTATCAGAACCTGTTTTGAGTGAATCAACAGATTTGGCGACAATGAAGCGATTGTATGACGTAACTAGCTGTTTAGTGAGGAAATGTACAAAAGCGCTCTACAGTAAAGTAAGATATTATCATTAGTTTGTATAGCAGTTACAGCACTTTCTAGTAGGGGGCCAATCCTCAGGGTCCGTGACATCCGTTAGGTGACGCAGCCGCATGTAGTTAGTTTGAAAGTAGGAAGGTTTTTAAGACTTTTTTGAGAGGGGGCCCGCAAATTAGGCCCGGCAAAAGCTTTTATGACTAAAAAACTGACGTTTACAGGCAAAACTGTAAGGGAAAAAATGGGTAAAAAATTGACGTTTTTCAAAAATCAAATCCGAAAGAAATGAATGGAACCATCGGAAAGAGCATGAAATTCTGAGCAAAAAAAGTATTCTGTCAGACTCCGTACGGTTTGGACAAAATTTGACGTCAATCGTACTCTATCTGACGGAGTTTCAAACTTTAGATGGCCATATTTCTTCGTGCGTTTGAGTAAGAGACTTGTTGTAGTATACTTTTTTGCTCAGAATTTCATGCTCTTTCCGATGGTCTCATTCATTTCTTTCAAATTCGACTTTTTTAAAAGGTCAATTCTTTACCCATTTTTTACCCTTACAGTTTTGTCTGTAAACGTCAGTCTTTTAGTTATAAAAACTTTTGCCGGGCCTAATTCGCGGGCCTCCTCTCAAAAAAAGTCTAAAAAACCTTCCTACTTTCGAACTAACCACATGTCACGATGTCACGGATCCTAAGGATTGGTCCCCTACTATTTATAGAAAGGTTTTATGATTGGCTGTGTGAGTTGACATGGTAGAGAATGTTCTTGAGAATATTTTGCGCAATCAGGCCTCTCAATAAGAACAAAATGCATATATCCTACTTCTTTATTCAAAATTTCTAAAACCGATATTTTTTTGTTTTCAGACTTCCCCGAATTGCTTGTTACCTCAAATCATCGATTCGTTCATCCTACCGATTTGTTCATCGAAGAAACCTCTCCCTGAAAAACGAAAAGAATTCATCTTCAAATATCTTCATTTAGTAAGTCGTGTGTCAAGAGAATTGTCAGATTTCTTTTTAATTAGATAGTCCAAAGTTCGCCTGCTTCCTTAAACGATGACTTAATTATTAAGATATTAAAGCATTATCTTACTTCGGATTTCAGAAATCGCGAAACCAAAAGAATATACCCTTCGAGCATCTTGGGGGGGGGCAAAGAGGCCCCCCAAAAATAAAATTTTTTGATAACTTTTGAATTATTTATCCAATTGACCAGAAATTTTTCAAGTTTGCACCTTTGGCATCTTTTATGAAAATTTCGTCATCGCCACCTGATGACGTCATCCTGCTTTGAAAATACCAAAAATAGGACCTCCCTCTAACTTTTTTTCATTTTAATTTTTATTGCTCAAATCTTGTGAGGCAACTCCATATGGCATGTATTTTTGGGGCAGGGGGGGTAATTTTTTTTGCCACCTATTGGTATCGTGTATTTTACAGACCGGCCCAAAATTGCCCTTTTTACCTAAATCAGCCCTAGGATATTGTACCTAAGAATCGGAAAATACTATTGACTTGAAATTTTGGCTAGTATTAGGTATTGATAATACAAGCTTTCAGCCAAAATTTCAGCGAAATTGGACGAGTGATTATGCTGAAAGTGAGTATTTAAGGTAAAAAACGGACCAGTCTGTAAGATACCAACCGCTCATGTAACTAACTAAATTGAAATTTTAAACGCACTGTCTTAGATGGTCAATATCTATCACTGGTGAAAATGAGAGTGAAAAGTGAAAGTGAAAAGTGAAAAGTAATTCCGGTAATTCCTGAGTTCCGGCAGTTGGTCAACGTGTATTTCACATACCGGTCCGAAAAGTACCAAATACTCATGAGAACGAATTTTTTCTGTTACTAGTCTCTTTTATTTGACAAATCAGCCTTCAGGAACAAATTTCAGTCAATTCATGATTTTGGTCAAGTTTACAGTCGGCCAGACAGGTGGCCAAACCAAAGTTTTGTAAATCATCTTCAATTATCCATATCTACCACTGGTGAAAATTTCAAGGTCATAGCACTTGTCAATCTTGAGATTTTAAGGCAGCCCCCTTAAAGGCCAAGATGCTTCCTCTAGTAAAAAATACGAAGGTGCTCGAAGGGTGAAAAACTAAAAAAGATAGAAACATTAAATTTACTGATTGTATAGAAAAAGGCGTTTGCTATTTTTAGAATCAAATAGTCTTCATCACTAGAACCTATTTACCTTAAAAATCTACCTTAAAAATCTGGCTCCTACACATTTTGGGCATTTTTTTTCTCAAAAACCGGGCTCCGTTACGTTCTGGGCATTGCCATTTTGCCATTTTAATAAGAAAATTAAAAAAAAATTCAGTCACCAGTCTTTACTATCTACGACAGGGTCTTTGAGTCTTTGTCTTTGAGTTTGTTATAAGGCTTTGCTCTTGTACCCCTGAAAGAGATATGCTGACGATTCTACGACTACTTTTACTAAATTACACTCAAAATATTTTGAAAGAAGTTTTAGACAATGAAATTTGTTCTTCTTTACTTTTTCGCAGTTTTTGAACGGCATTTCTTCAATGGATTTGAAACGTGATGGATTTATTGCTCGGCGAATTCGTGAAATCACCAACCGATATTTTACCGATATTAGCATCGCACATTTTCGAAAGAAGATGGAGAAAAACCCTTTCTTGGTTTGTATCTTCTTTATTCTCTGACCAAGTCATGGAATTTATTTTAGTACACAATAGCCTTTGTGCTCAACATTAAGTAGAAATATGACACACGGTATAACCTGAACGTACCCCGAACATTTTCGGGTCATGTTCATTAGCCCGATCATTGAAGTTCGTGCCAAGTTCGGGCCACAAAATTTTTGATTTTTGCCTCTGAAAACCTGGCCCGAATGCGCCCCTACGCTCACAGTTGACAGTTGACTTTCGAAGAGGAAGGTCGACTCCCAACTGTGTAGAAAACAAATTATATCTTGTATCTTGTGGAAAAACGAAAGAGTGGGCAAACGTAATTGCGGAAAAACGTGTAGGGAGTAATCTCTACAGCCAGGGATATGTTATAGCGTAGCTGGATAACGCACATTTAAAAAAGCCTTGTTCTATCTCTGTCCCTGACATTAAAATTTGATATGAAATTTAACTTTTTTAATTACAAACTCGTGAAATTTGGATTTCCTCTTAGCCAATGATTCTGCTGCTGCATTTATCGTTCACGATTAAAAACTTTTAATTATCAAGAGGGTCTGTAAAACATTGGTGAATGACAATTTAAAAAAATGAAAAACATTGTTTTCATTAGTAAAGTTATAAGAAGTTTTTTCTCTAAGATTATAGATAGTACTTTTTCATTTGAAATACCGCGCTACACCGCGGGGTGCCTCACTTTCTAACTGATATTTTCAGATTATGATTATGTAAAAAATTGAAACAATATTTGTCAAAATATTTACATCCGAAATTTTTAAAGAGAAATCATGAAAGCTTCTCAAATTCATAACACTCGCTGATAAAAATAGATTTCATTTACAAGGAAGCTTTTGGGGTATCTTCTACAAATATTATTTTGATGAAAAGCGGGAACATCATAGCAAAATATGTGCAAACGTACTGCATGAATACTTTGTCTGCTTCATTTTTCTTATAAAAACAGAACACTCAAGGGGACAGAGATGGATTTCTATTATCAACAGTTTACAATAGAAAAGACAAAGAAGCAATCCGCTAAGGAATTCTCGTCCTTCATCCAGCTACGCTATAACATATCCCTGCTACAGCAGAGAGAAATCTCTGTTTTTAGCAGTGAGTGATCTCTGCTTCTAACAGTGAGTAATCTCAGCTTTTGAAAAACAAACTATAACTTGTGTATCTTGCTGACATAAAAAAGAACGGAAAACCGAAAGAGCGGAAAACCGAAATTGCGGACATAGAAATCAGGTGACTTCATTCATTTGTCGTCAGCTATTGAATCCTTCTCTGGTTAGTGGACTTGTCCACCAGGATTCACTTGTTTCCCCAGGCAAACGTGCACTTCTCAGGATAGAACTTGTTCATCTGTGTACCTCTTCCTAGAAGGGCTCACCACCCTTCTGTCCTTTATAGATTTCTTGTTATCTGCGTTAATCACTTCAGTGTGAAAGCTACACACGCTCAATGGTATAAACATAGAAGAAACAAACGAAATCAAATTTGTTGGCATCACTCTAGACAGCAGATTAACCCTGCATACACATGTCACCAACAAATTGGCTCAAGCAAGCATAAAAATTTTATTTCTCATCAGTAGTTGAATAAAAATTAGTTATGAGTTAGGTTCAAAGCTTATTATTATAAATAAGGACTAATGGGTTCTTTTTAATAGCGAACTTTCCAAGAATCAAGCTCTTTACAGCTTTTTTCAGTGAAGTCAAATTCAAGTCTGTCGGACGCACGCGATAGAAAATGGACTTCAAAATTTTTGAGGGCAAATCCTAATTCTATCGAAAGTACTAGGCCTACAAACTTGAACTTTTGAACTGAATTAGAATTATGACTCGTCATTTCTCCAAAAGGAAAATTGAATTACCTAAAGTTAAGGCAGAGTTTTTATTCCTCCATACAACAGAACAATTTTTTCTGTTGGATGCACATGTCGGACGTACAAAAATGATGCTTGTCAGGCAAACTTTGTATTTTAATGAAAACTTTTGGCCTTTCAAACCTTTAAACGGTTACAATTATCAGTCCATAAAATTTGTTTAAAGATCTCTTCCCATTACATTGTAAACTGAAGATTAAGAAAGTTGTGCGTCCGACAGAATTTTTAGAAAAGTTGATGGAGCCAAACTCCAAGAAATTTTCATTGCTAGAGTCAAAAAAAACGATTGATAGTGGATAGTTGTGTATTATAATACTTTATTTTCGGAATTTCTTTCGCAAATGCTCAAAAGTACTATCTACATCGAAATAAAAATGTGCGTCCGACAGAAAAAAGCCCGGACCTTTAAACTGAAAAGCACTCATCAGTACAGTACCACTGTTTGCAGGAGGGACACTCTATCCATTCTTCACCATCACTGTACTTCTTTGAACATTGGGCACAGATGTTTGGACCATCAGCAGATGTTTTATGACCACAGACTACGGGATCGTTGGCCTTCCTGTAGTATTGGGTAAAAAATGGTTGTTCGTCGGACGATAGACGATAAAATTCCAAGAATGCGATCCCTTGAGGATTTACTTTGTGGATCGTTAGAGTCCCGTTTATGTATGGTGCTTCTTCGATTTCCTGGGGCTCTTCAAAAAAATCACTTTTTGGCAGGTACACTGTAGTTACCGACTCACAGAGGCGATTTGCATGATCGGCGAAGTCTCGTGGCGAGTTGACAACAATTCCTAACGATTTGACCTCTCGAATGACTTTATTCTTTATCGTTCCACCAACTCCATCCATAGGGCCTTTGCCATGAGAGGCCTCGTTGTAGTGCCACTCTATCAGCTTATCAGGATGCAGTTTAGGTAGCAGTGCGAATGTGAACCGCGAGCGAAATCGCGACGAACACCCATCACTCCACAAATACACCTTCTTCAAAGTGTATCGAAGTGGCAGCCATTCCTCGACACAATCGATGACCTTTGAAACGCAAGTGAATGATGCAATGCGTGAGTGATCGTTTGTTTCACTGACAATTGTCAGTGGAACCTTCTCGAGGTCAGAAGAATCGTTGTTAAGTTAAGTTTTGAGTGTATTTTGTTGTTAATTAACTTATCTGTCGGACGCACAAATATCTTTTTTCAGATTCGCAAAAAAAAAAAAGTCATTTTCCTGAAGAGTTATAATAGTTTAAAATTAATAATAGAAAGTACCTAAAGCCTTAAACAAATTCGGGGATCCAAATATTGGTTAAATTTAATTTTCCTCTTGTTTTAATTATATTGAACTTATCTGTCGGACGCACAGCTAAAATGGATAGAGCTAGTACTTCCATCTCGGAAGCAAGAGCTTCATAATTTTATCGGTTTACGATAAGACTCCCTAAAAGTTGATAGTTTACAGGCTATCGTCAATAGTCTATACATTGTTTTTCTAAAAAAGAAAAAATGCTATCATAAATCTGTCGGACGCACAAAATAAAGTTTATGAAGTTGTCAAAGTAGCTATTGAGATCTAATAAGCTTATTTTGCTATTTTATCAAAACCTCATATGAAGTTTGCATAGTTTCTGCAATTGAAACGACTTTTTAACCATGCGAGGGGGGCATTATTGCATAAAATGTTTGTGCGTCCAACAGACAGATTTTCAATGATCTCCTCGTTCAAATCGTTGATAAGAATACTGAAAAATAAAAATTTTAAGCAATCTTTGTAGACATCAAACAAATTAGGTGTTAAGGAACGACTTTAGCTCGGAAATTGCTGCATTATCTTGATTTTAAAAATTGACGTTGATGGTTACCAATTAAAAAACAGCACCGAACAGACTAGGTCTCAGCCAGCCCCATTGCCAAAAGACGAGCCTACATTTCTCTAATTAGACCAATTCGAGAATGTGGATCTGTTATTCTTTGTACGTTAAATAAACTAGAAACCTTTCAAAATCGATGTCCTAGAATAATAACTAACTCAGACAACTTCACTCGTACTACAACTCTCCACGCGAGAGCAAAAATTACATCTATCGAAAATAGAATCAAATCACTGGCTAAACCATGGCTCATAAAAGCTAAATCCAACCCCAAGAACCACATACGTGAGGTTTTACTACCAGGATTTATGTAGGACGTATGTTACTCCAAATGATCTTTCAAACAACTTCTAAAGGTTGTGTATGTTTGTAGATTTGGGTGATGGAATGAGAAGTTGTTGGGGTTTTGTTTGACCTTGCCTTTGGACACCTCCAGATGAGTAAGAGAATCCAGAGAGCTCCCCTCCCTGCTGGAGTTGTCCTTCAGTCTTTTTCTCCAAACTAGTGGATATATGACTTATCCCAGGTTTTGCTGCCCTACGATTTTTTTTCGCCCCCCCTCCCACTGTACATATGTTTAACGTTTTTAACTTTTATCATTCACACATGACCATAAAATTTTACACTTTTACCATAAACAACCACCACCACAAGAAAAGACATCTTATAATAAATTCTCCATCGTATCAACAACATTCAAAGGTTTCTACACATATGATAATCAAACCAAACATTGTTTTAACCATTTATTTACATAACAAGATAAGTCCATAATCACTCCTCATGACTGATCGCTCACTTACTCATTACACGCCATTTTCTTTACCTCCTATTCAAATTCATATTCTTGCACTCTTCTTAGTCATTCTCTTAGAGTGCTCTGTTGCTGACTCTAGCATAACCTCTTGCAGAGTGGTAAAGAGCCTTTTGAGGCTGACGCCACTATAAGCCAAGCAAATTCACTTAGTCTTGTTCGAAACTTTTTCAAGGTTCAAAATCGCCAAGTGGGTCATACCGTGGTTCATGTAGAGAGAAAGAAAAATCCAAAGCTAGCTAACATTCCTCCTGATATACTAAAAGCTTCTTTATAAGACTGACAGAATAGCTCAAGATTCTTTCATTTTTTTCCAGATGTCTTTGGGCTCATCATGTGTGGCTAATCCAAATCAACCTTCAAGGTAAGCGAGTGGCAAGTTATCAATACTTACTTTCTTTCAATAAAAACTCATCTCTAAAAAGTTAAGATCGGGTGACCCCCTTCCCCCGCTAATAATCCGAGACTTTCTTATTCTAGCCCTCATTATACCCATACATCGTACCTTTGGTTATAAGATTGCTTCGTTTAGCTTCAGAAGAATAGCACGTGATTGGGAAAAAAAGTCAAGTGAACTTTTTATTGTGCGTATAATTGAAAAAAAAGTGGGTGAAATATTTACGACCAAAAGAATTTTTCTTCCCAACTAATCGCAGAAGCTTCAAAAGCCTATAAAGCCTGGCCTGGATACACGCTTTTTTATTAGAATGATGTAAATCCATTTCATCATGGATATTCTTAACTTTTTTTGGGAAAAACATGCTAAAATATTCTTACAGTATTCTTAGGTTAGGTTCCTAATTCAGACTAGATTTAACATTTAGTACATACGTCTCAAGGATAAAATGACATTTTTGTGAAAGGAGTGAGCCTTACTTGGGATAATTGACAATTTATAATCGAAAATGCTCTAAAAATGGTATTATTAGCTTCAGTAGCAAAATACCTTGATGGTGATATTATTAGCATTTCTTATTTTTAAAAAAGCGTGTATTAGGCTTAAATTCATAAGTTTCTTGGATTCACCAATACCTCGCTGGCTTTTGGTATTACCTTAAGTGGATAAATTTTGGCGTGGATTTAATTTGGCGATTTGCCAAAACACGATTTTTGGCGGGGATTTAATTTGGCGATAGATCAATTTCGTAAAATTTGGGTGAAAACTACTCAAAAATATACTAAAACGTTGTGATTTTTCACATAATTCTCTTTTTGTTAAATTTGGCGGGGATTTAATTTGGCGAATTGTCGAATTTGGAAATTTTGGCGAGGATTTAATTTGGCGAATTTTGGCCAAATTCGCCAAATTCGCCAAATTTAATCCCTGCCAAAATTTAACCACTTAAGGTAGTAATTTTTCTCCTTCTGTAAAAAACGCACAACTGATACATCTTCCTCTTTTGATTTGTCAGAGATTATAGATCATTATTCCTAACTCACATCAAATCAAATTACACGCAACTGCCCCAAGATCACCAAAAACTAACTTCTGTAAGTCAGTTTATCAAGTTTCTTGAGTTTACATAGAAATCCTTCTATCTCGTCATTTCACATCCTTTTTCATTTCTTTTTTGTAATTCACTTTAAGAGTGTACTGTCTTTTACTACAAAGTGGAAACAACCCTTAATTAAGTGAATAAGTCTAAAAACTCACGAAAAGCAAAAACAAGTTTCATTGAAAATCGTCTTTTGAAGGGCTCGGAGTGTAGTCTTTATCTCGTTTTCTTTATGACTGTTTTTTTTTCAGACCTTGTCTTTTCTGCTGCAGCTGGTTTCTGCAACCAAAAACGAAGATGAACTGTGCGCGTAAGTTTAAATATAAACATTAATTTTGATTATATAATGTTTTAACAGAATTATACCCTTTTTAAGGAAAATCCTTTAAAAATCATTACTCTTATGTACTTTTCATAATTTTGACACCCAGCTTAACAGCAAGCAACATTTTCTGTACCAGAAATTCGTGGCAACTGGTATTTTGATCCCTCTCTCCTGCTAGATATACTAGTTTATTCTGAGATGTTTCGTTTTCTATACGTTTTCAGAACGCTGGAGATTTTTATTGGTCGGATTTTATACTTCATCTTATCTTGTGACAATGTCAAAAAATCTGAAGAACCTCCGCATATACGAGATTTCAGTAAGTTTTAAAGCCTAGTTTTCTTTTTCAACATGACACTTTTTGCTGAAGTCTGTTTCAATTTATTTAGCAGTAGGATCAAGAAAGATTGTAATTTTTAGAAGGACTTAATTTCTCCTCGCTGAAAAAGATTTTCAAAAGTTGAATACTCTCAAATTATAGGTACTCGAGAGGATCTTAGAGAAATTTGGCCAGCGAAAGACTAGCTAAAGAATGAAGCTCTGGGTTGTTTTTGTTATACCGTTATCGAGAGAACCAGATAACACCTACACACACCCTGAAACATCCTTGTCTATAGACGTGATATAGAGAAATCCCAAAAGTCGTTTATCGTAAAATAATTGCTTTCTCGAGAATTTTCCATCAAAATACGAGCACAGAAAACTGTGCTCGGTCTACCCTGGCGACCTAAGCCGTTGCTGTAACCATCCCTATCATAAAAATAAAAAAGGATTCTTGGATTCAGAGAATTGCTTTTTGACGCCATATTTCCGTGCTAGCGAAAGGCCGATCTCGCCTAATCACCGTGATTTTATTAAATTTGTTAGTTTCATGTACCAATATATAATTTTATAGGCAAAAATATCTTGAAGAACATATCACGGTTAACAAAGGCTGACAGGTAAATGACAGAAATTCTTAACCAATCATTTTCAAGTATTAGTGTCTCATAGACTCAAATTTTGTTGACCTTTGAACTTATGAAAACTTCAAATGTATAAGTGAGATTGCGAACAAAAAAAGTCCCAAGTTATCTGGCTTAAGCCAGAAAAATCTCTTTGCGTTCGACTCATTTCTGCCTAATAGTTTATTGCTTTAATGTCCAAATTATATTATTTATGCTAATTTAGTGACTCTACTCCACGCTGTTGTTTTTCTCTTAGCCATCAACGCATTCAAAACGAGATGTTACAATTCGTTAAAGTTCACATCAATAGATATTCTGTAAGTATTTCCATTAAAGTGATTATATGCTTTATATGATTTACAGTTCCTCTAATTAATTTTTTTCCGCCATGCGCCAAATTTACATTATTGTAAATGTGTTCTATTTCAGGCCTTAAGACAGGTTTTTTTTGGACCTACCCCGGTGGGGTGGAGGTCCTATAAATTAACCTTTGTCCGTTCGTTCGTTCGTTATTAGCTTTCCTCGTGATTGGCTCATTAGTTTTTTCTGATTTTTTGCACAAAGATGCATAACTATAAACCCTCGAATGTGACGGAGCCCGACTTTCGAAAAAAAAATTTTTTGGGCAAATTTGGGCCAAAAAACGGCTAAAAAACAGGTTTTTTGGACTTTGTGAAAAATTGGATCATTAACTTTTTCTGATTTTTTTGCATGAAAGTAGGGTACCATCATAGGTAAAAGATGGCTCAAGCAGATTTTTTCAAAAAAGTTTTGTTGGCTCAAAAAACGCATGTTTATCTATAAGAATCACTATTAATAAGCATACATCAGTGTTCTTAGCCAAATTACTCAATTTTTTGATGAGATAGATGTTTATTTTGCTCACAAAGTCTTAAATATGAAAGAATATTTCAAGAGCATGAAATTTTGGTTTCTAAACGTTTTTTTTTTTATAAGAAACAAATGACTAATTTTAATAGATCGCCACTATTTGTGTTCTGAATGATTGTTTAATGGTCACGCTCACGTAGATATCAATTATATATGTGTTAAATGCATAACCTGGTAGGTCCATAAAAGTATCACTTGTTTTTATTTAATAATGTGTAAAATATTCTTCAGTGGTCCCAGACGTCGTCACAGATGACTTTTCTCACAATCCAAAATGTGCGTAATAATTGCTAAAGAAAGCGGCTTTGAAATTTCAAATTTCACAAAATTTCTAAATGAACATTAAAAATTTATACGATGGATAATTTTAACAGTGAAATTTCAATAGTTTGTTACGGCAGGTCAAAATCGCTAGCGAAATCCAAAACACTGCAGCAAAAGGCTTCAGGCACGTACAGCTATTATTGAATTCCCTTTGAATAAACTTTTTTGACCATCCAACGAATTAAATTCCCGCCAAAATTTCTTTCCTTTAAGATATACACAACTCGACTTCTGGAGAACCCGGTACTACGAAGCAGTTTTGCTTATGATGAAACCGGTTGCAAAAAGGTTATCAATGACGAGGTTATTAAAGATATGCGTTTTTAAATAATTTCTTGGTTTTGTAGGAGGTACCTTTGAAGGTGATGGAGACGGTTTGCATTGCACATTCACCTTCAGTGACGAACATATACCGAAAGATTGAACAGATTGCCATGGATGAAGAAAATCGAAAAGGGAATGGTGTCGACCACGAGTTGAGGCGAGTTCTCTTGTTTTTATGACTTAATACTTTATGACTATTATGTTTAGTGTGGTAGATATTCGGGATAGGGGTTTTAGGGTTGTTAGTAGCTGTCGAGTGATTGCTGCCTGACTTTTGATCCTCGGACCCATGGCGGGACTAAAGCATAAATTTTATAAAGCCCGAAGGACTAGATATTGTGCTTTTACTGAAACAGTGGCGTGGTGGGAAAATTTCTCTGGGGTGGCCAATGCAAACATGACTCCCTTTTTAAAGATTTTTTTTTTTGGCGCCCCTCTAAATTTATGGACACAAAAAAGAGTGTGCGAGCGAAGCGAGCCAGAAAATTTTGAGTTTTTGAGGTGATGAGGGGCGCCATTTTTGTTTTTTCATTTGTCAATCTTTCGATATGGGCGCCTGAAAAATCCTTCTTGGCGCCCCTTCTCAAAAGGGCTCCGCTGGGGGGGCCTGGCCCCCTGGCCCCCCCTGCCACCACGCCACTGACTGAAAGTGTACCGAGGTTAGGTAGGAAATCCTACCTAAGTCACGTGACATTACAATAGAATTTCAGCGCTTGACCAATCAGAAGCTTCGCGGGTTTTCGAAAACAATAGCAGAAATATTTTTTGCGATATTCACTTTTTTTTTGCTTGGAAGAGCTTAGCCCTTTAGGCTTCATAATTCTATGGACTAAAGGGGAAAAATAGGAAAATTTTGTAATTTTTACGACACTTGTTAGGACTAATTTGACCAAATTTTGATCTGTTAACGGAAAAAGAGTCTGTGTGTCTGTCTGTGTGTGTGTCTGTCTGTCTGTCACAAAAACTTTAGGGCAGCCTGGAGACTTCAAAAATGCTTGGATTTAGCTGAAATTTGGCACACTTGTTCCTTGGGGGAATATCTGGGGGTGTTTTTTTTCATTTTTTAAAAATTTTGATTTTTAGGGCCTGGGACGAGTTTTTCGCCAAAACGAGGCTAAAACTTTGGGGCAGCCTGGAGACTTCAAAAATTGTCAGATTTGGCTTAAATTTGGCACACTTATTCGTTTGATAAATATCTTGGGGACTACAATCGGGCCTATAAATAACTTGAAGCTACTGAAGTTGAGCCCAGTGCGTTGCGCACGTTTGATTATTTAAGTTTCTATTTCTAGTTTCTATTTTAAGAAGGGCAATGACAATGTGTTCCCCTTTTTAAGACCGATTTTCTGAGTGCTCCTATCACGTCTATTAGGGTCTGTCATCTGTCAATCATTATATCTATTTTATCTATCTATATGTAACTATAGTCATGAACAAAATATTAGATAAAAAGGGGAATTCTCTGTCAAATTTTAAACACAAATGATTTTTAAGTGCTCTAAGTTGCTTCTGGTATTTTAGACCGTAGGATCTCAGGATTTAAAAGCCCAAAATAGTTTCATTAAGACTGGGAAAATAGCTTAGAAACCACTGAACCACTCATAACTCGAAATATCCAATGAAATGGGTCAGTCTGGAGTTTTTACAAGCTCTTATTTGATTTGGTTGGTCGTTAACATGTAATAAAAAATTTTTGTAACTTTTTCTAAAGAACGCGTCATATCTATTACTTCAAATGACCAATTAGTGAAGTATCTTATAAAAACTCCAGCTCATCCCAATGAAATGCGAGCTTTAAGTTCTGAAAAAAGGTTAAAATACAAAATTCTCAACTTCGACCATGATCGCGTAGTAACTATGTAATTCGAACAGATTGTTCTATATCGGGTGTTTTCAGATGAGTCAAAAATAATTTTCTTTTTTTTATCTGCAGGAATGCTTTGAAAAAACTTAACACACTGGTTGAAGCGATGCGGAAACCCTGACGGAGACTTTCAAAACAAATTATCATTTTTATTGTAAACCCTGTATATTTTCTTACGTTTTTTTACTTAGTAGATTCAAGAAATATCGAATAGTAATATTTGAAGAATCAATTTTTTTCCTGCTGAGCTCCACCCATGCTGGGGAAAAAAGGGGAGCGAGCTTTCGAGCGAATCTTTCACACCTTATAACTTTCCCCAATTTTCAAACAAAATAATTTCGTTTCGGAAAGTAATACCCCTAATCATTTTTCCAATCAAATACAGGTTTTTTTTATAAGAACAAACGGTATAAGAGCATGATGCTTCGATTGTCCAAATATTAAGAACAAGTTATGAACATTTTAAGGCTTTATGGACTCATCTTAAAACACCCAATTTATTAGATATTGCTAAAAAATTAACACGAAAATAGCATGGCTAAGACTTTTTCAGGCTTAAACCTAAAAAAGCTAAGAACATCCCAAGGCTTCAAGATTTTTGGATGTTCTTATAAAAAAAATCAAATATTTCTAAAGAGAAACAGTGTATAAATTCATCTGTAACTTCTCAGACAACTAAAGAATATTCAATTTGCATGCAGGCGTTTTCTTCATTCACTTCTATAGATATGTGAAAATTTGATGGCGAAATATTCGAAAAGAATCGCGTATTTCCTTCTTATTTTAAACTTTCACCTCTCTTAAAACATGGACCAAGAGGAATGAAAATGGCCTCTTTTCTTCGAGTTGTTTTTCTAGTAAGTATTTTAAGAAGAACTTTTGGTGGATGCTCTCATGGTAAATTTATCCAAAACGAGACTGGAAAAGCTGTTGCTCCACAGTTCAGGCCTAAGTTTATGACAATAGCAGACTCACAGATTCAATGTTTTCTTAAACAAAAATTCAAAGATTGCGAATGCTGGTTGTTGGAGGTCAAAACTCTTTCGACAAATAAATACTCATGTCGATTCTACTTGAAAGACGATGTTTATTCATTCATTGAGGACGGGAGTGCAATCATATATGAACAGCACAAGAATCCGTGTCAATTCAATCAAAAACCTGGAGATGCTTGTTATAAAATACCTAAAGATTGCCAAGAGATACAGCAAAGAGGTTTGGAAATTAACGGAGTCTATGATATCGAGATTGACGGACAAACTAAGTCTGTTTATTGTGATTTAACAGAAAATCAAGGTGGTTGGACTGCCATTCAAAGAAGAGTATCAGGGGATACAAATTTCAATAGAAATTGGATCGAATATAAAAATGGTTTTGGAGATCCTGCCACGAATTACTGGATAGGTCTCGATTCGATTCATGTGCTGACTAAAGGTCGCGCTGACGTGTTGCTTCGAGTTACAGCGGAATCTTTTGACGGGCAAAAAGCATTTGCCGTCTACAAAGGTTTCAGTATTGGAAGTGAAAGTGAGAAGTTTAAACTGACTAGTGGTGACTATATCGATGGTCTCCAAGGAAAGAGTTGGACAGAATTCACCGGCATGTTTTTCAGTACCAGAGATAAAGACAGTGATAAAAAAAGTGACGGAAACTGCGCCATTTCAAGAGAGGGCGGTGGATGGTATAAATCTTGCACTTGGTTAAACATGAACGGGCGTTATGGGGCGGATGCAACTAAAATTGGAGACGCTTATATGCATTGGACAAATTTCAAGCAACATGAAAGCTTAAAATCGATTAGTTTATCCATCAAAAGATCTTGACCTTGAAAAAAGTGGAATTGATAATGAGCAAAAATCTATCGAAACATTGACAATTGTCGATCTCATGTATGTTTCTTTTTGTGCTTTGTTCACGAAGAAAATGTAATGCAAGGATGATAACATAGTTCGGACACCCCCTTTCTTAAGGGGGGATGACACCTTCCAAAAAAGTGAAGAATGGGGGGGATCAGAGATTTTCACTAGAAAGGGGGGATAGCAAGGAGGGGGGTCGTTTAAGAAGGGGGGGGGCTTACATATATTGTAGATTATTTTCCAGTACTGTTATGAAATTTGGTCTACATGAAAGGAAGTTCTTTATTTTCACTAAAAAGTGGTATTATATTTTCCAAACTTAATTTTTCTTTACTGTTTCCCTTCCCTTTTTACCATTAAAAATTAGCCCGAAACCCTTGGGGGATAGGCATTTTTAAAGGTTGGGGGGATGCCAAGAAGGGGGGTCATTTAAGAAGGGGGGATCAGACCCCTTTCCGCGCTATGTGATAATTTTCACCTAGGTGAAAATGAATAAACAATTAAAAGATGAAAAGAATTGACGTGAAACAATATTCTTTTATCAATTATTATATTAGCTAACAGAAAACTGGTAACAAAAATCCAAATTTGTAGTAAATTTGTAGAACATTAAGACGGAGAATATCGTTCCCTTTGTTTCGTGGGTCTTCTTGGTCTCTTTGAAAAACGTTCCTCAGGTTCGGGCGGAGTCGATGGTCTTTTAACGGCGCCCGAAGAACGCCCTCCTTCATTTTTACGATTCTGCTTGTCTCTTGATCGACTCCTGTCACGACTTTTTTCGCTATCACTCTTCTCGATTTTTCGATGTGATCGTTCTTTTTTCTTCGAAGATGCTCGATCATTCGATTTATCACGATGAATTTCCTCAGTAGTGTCTTTCGATCGTGTTTTTCTTAACGTTGGTCGTTTTTTATCGGTTCCTTTCGCCGATTTTTCGTCCTCCTCACCCTCTTCGTCACGATATTTTAACGGTATATTGCGTTTACGGTATGATTTCCTTCGATCGGCGCCCTCCTCGGGTTCGCTTACTTGACTTTCATCATCGTCCTCTTCAGAAATCGGTTCAAAACTATCAGGTGTGCTATTACTCGATGAATCATCACTAATTGGTTCTGTTACTAAAGAAGTATAATACGAATTAGATGATCGATTATTTTTACCGGACACCCGATCCTCAATAACAGTTTTTTCGTCTTGAACGGGTGTCTGTGAACCTTCTTGTTCGGAATCAACATCCTCTTGATCACCAGAGGAGCGTTCAATATTTCTCGACTGATTAATTTCCTTTTTCTCTTCTAAAACCTCTTTTTTATTTTCGTCTTCAATTTCGTTTTTATTATTTTTCACTTTCTCAGACTCCGACTCATTCTTTCGTTTCTCAACGCTTTCATCCGTCTCAGCGATTTTCTCCTCCTGTTCAGGTCCAATGTGTTCGTGTTGTTCGAGCTGAGGAGAATTATCCTTAATGGAAGGGTTTTCAGTCACCAAAGACTGTTCAGTGTGTTTTTCAATCACCATCATATCGTTATTAGTATCTCCAAGCTCTATTCCAACCTCCTCCACTTCCATTTCCTGTAAATCGACATCATTGGGTTCAACATTCTTTTGATTATTTATATCAGGAGAAATCTCTTCCAACAAAGATCTTTCTTTAGGCGGTTCAGAAATATTTTCTTCTTTGATGTCTATATTAGCTGAGGTTTCATTGTTTATCGAAGGCTTATTGGGTGTAATATGATGAGAAATTTCTTCTGTAGAAACTGGTGTTTCATTGACAAGATTCTGGACGAGGTTAACGGAATGTCTGTTTTGTTCTACTTGTGTGGTCGTCTGCGGATTTAAGAACTGGTCCACTTGCTTGTCAATTTTCAAACAAAACCCATGACCTTTCAAACTCAAAACTTCATCAACCAGACGTTGAATACCATTCAATAACACTTCAGATCTAAAATCGAAAAATTAATAATATCGAGTTTGCAAGTTTAAAAAGTGAAAACTCATTCCAGAACTTAGATAAATTTAAAATATCATAATGGAACTAGTGCAAAAGTCCTTCATCGATAAAGAGGAAAAAGTCTACAGCCTCAAAACGTCATAAATAGTTTTGATCTTGAACTTCTGACCCTAGATTTTAAGAAATTTACAGTATCTTTATTATAACAACCGACCTACCCGTGTTATTCTGAAGGTCTTTCCCGTATAACAATAAATTAATTTTTTCTCGCCATAATTAAATAGATTTTTTGATATATTTTAGTTGTTTCGAAGATAAAAAAAATTGTGAAATTTACGATAAAAAAATACGAACTTGTTCAAATGATTCCTGAGCTCAGTTCTCAGTAGATTTTTCTGTAGTAATTCTGAGAATCTTCTTTTTGACAAAAATGATGCCACGTGATTCTCAACGGTCTGTTTCAACTGATTGAAGCTCTCCTAGAAAAAAAAGGAAGCCACAAAATTTAAGAATTAATGTGAAATCTGCAGATAAGCCTTACATATTTTTAATAAGAATTCGAAAAGTATTTTTATAAAGGCTTTGATACTTTGATGATTCATAATTTTTTTCTTGCTTTTGAGCCTAAAAATGTTGCGTCGTTATTATTTTTGTCTAATTTCCCAAGAAACTGCATGTTTGGAGTTTGCAAAGCTTTAAAAAATGTTGTTGGAACAGTCATAAATCTTTGGCTAAGAAGCCTCATTTTTTCTTATTATACATTGCAGTATTTTTAAATTTAATTCAAAATTTGCTTTAAACACAACGTATATTAAGTGGTAAAATAGCACCAAAATTGTATCAAATTGGTGACAAAATAGTAACACAGTAGAAAAAATTTCCAGCCTATTTTGGAAGTTTTTCGCATGTATTCAATTTTATGATTTGGTGTTTCTGAAAAATTGAAACAGTATTACAAACTTAAAAATATATACACTTAAGGTAGTTTCTGTATCAAAATGTCCCAAAATGTTTAGTACTTTTTTGAATTGGGGTGGTGATATGCAAAGAACTCTTGAAAACCCTGTTATAGTACATCCGGGGGGTGTACTTATAGTATAGGGGAATTAGCCAAAAAAATCAACCGAACCTTAAAAAAATTGGTATAAAGCTGAAATTTTGCACAGAGTTCAGGGAAGGTGTCAGGAAACCCACATTAAAACCCCCCACCTTCAGCACCTTGGCATCCCCAGTTATAACGTCATAATCAATGATGACTGTCACATATTTTGGTAAAAATTCAAGTTGTCAAAATATGCAAGTATTATATATCAATCGATCGCAAATTGAAAGCTGAACATCTTTTTAGCTTACAAAAAATCCTGTAAATGTACTGAATGTGAGTAAATTTAAGGACAATGTTGCTCTTCGAAAAAATGGCTGAAAGCAAATAAAAACATCAAAATTCATGAAAATAACATCGAAATGGATAAAGATCAGCCTTTCGAAGTAGCCTCACCACCTCAAGCTTGCACGCCGTCAAGATGTACTGAAGACGAAGATCTGGATCGCTTAACATGCAAAAAATGTAAAAGATCAGTTCATTATGAGTGCACAAAGTTACCCCTGTACAACTACAAATATTCGTGACATCCTACAACGATCATTACTTATGTTCAAACTGCGTGCGAATAACGAAAAACTTAAGAAATAAAAAAAAACACTCAAAATATGATGCAAAATGAACTTAAAAAGAAAGACGACGTCATACAAAAACTGAACAACGAGTTCAAAACCAAAACCCGTGACTCCATCAAAAATGACCTCAAAACCTTTCTGGCAGGAAAACTACAAGAGATGGAGGAAAAGCAAGAAGCATGATAAAGGAGCAAATAAAGCACACAGCAGAAATAAAGACGGAAACCCGGGGGGGGTACTAGGGCAAGATGGGTTACGGGGATGCTCCGCTGGTCAGGGTACCTTTTTTAACCTCCACAAGTCCCAGGTAGGGTCGCAAAAACACCAAAATAGAAAAAATCAGTCCCTCGTAGGGTGCCTATTTTTGGAAAATTTGGGAAAAAAGTAGAAAATTTGAGAAAATTTTGGAATTTCAGTCCCATTCAGGGTCACTTTTTTCGTGGTGAAGAAGTAAAGCTCGAATCTCATTGGCTTTCCACTTTTTCAAAGATCCAGGCTATTTATTATCAAAGATTCAGGCTATTTAATTCCGTATTCGAATTCAAAGTTGATAAATTTCAGAATTCAAATCCGAATCTTGTGTTCTCCGTGTTCTTGTGTCCGCAATGGGAAAAATAAATTTTAAGATGGTAATGACTGAATCTTGTGTTCTCTGTGTTCTTGTGTCCGATTTTATCAATTACAGAATTCAAATCCAAATCTTGTGTTCTCTGTGTTCTTGTGTCCGATTTTATCAATTACAGAATTCCCAAATCCAATCTTGTGTTCTCTGTGTTCTTGTGTCCGATTTTATCAATTACAGAATTCCCCAAATCCAAATCTTGTGTTCTCTGTGTTCTTGTGTCCGATTTTATCAATTACAGAATTCCCAAATCCAAATCTTGTGTTCTCTGTGTTCTTGTGTCCGATTTTATCAATTACAGAATTCCCAAATCCAATCTTGTGTTCTCTGTGTTCTTGTGTCCGATTTTATCAATTACAGAATTTCCAAATCCAAATCTTGTGTTCTCTGTGTTCTTGTGTCCGATTTTATCAATTACAGAAATCCCAAATCCAATCTTGTGTTCTCTGTGTTCTTGTGTCCGATTTTCCGGTTAGTGTAAAACGCAGGTCACAGGTCACGGGTCACAGGTCACAGGTCAGTGTTGACAGGTCAGCTTCAAGTACTGTAAAACACAAAGAAAATGTTTGAAAAACAGTTGTTAATGTGAAAAATATAATTCAAAAGGTATTTTATTGATCTAGAACTTTTTTAAAGCCAAAAATCTATCTACGTGCTTACCACGTGCTTTCGCGTTTTATGCCGTGTATATAACACGGACCTGTAATACTTGTATTATATATTACACCTAAATCAAACATGTAATAAAAATTATCTTTTCAATGTTATATGCATGTTACGTATGTTAATACAAAGAATACGTATTAAAAAACATTGATCTCACCTTTTGCTTTAAACTGCCCCCTAACAGGAAAATAGCTATTACACAATCACTATGTCATATCTCATTTTAACTCATGCATCACCTTGGGTATGGTAACAAGAATTGATGAAAATAGTATCAATGGGATTATATTTCATAAATGTTTCAATATTTTTATCCCCTGCTTTGTGTTTTTGATAAAATGACGTCACTATTTTCATATCTCTAAAACAGCTCTCTTGTTTCAAAACCTGTCAATATATATCCACTTGCAGCGTCAGCATCCTATTATGCATGAAAAATATTTTGATGTTAATTGGTGGACAAAACCTCATACTTTGAGATAACCTCATTATTTACATAATTTAAGTGTCATTTGTTGTCAATATTTGGGGTTTATGATTTGTCGTTTAAGTCTTCTAAATAACATACTTTGATATTATATTTCCATTACATATAATATTTTCAGGAACTTATGTTATGAGTTGTATGTTACGAGTGTGTTACAGTTTTCCAGTCTGTAATTTGTATGACCTGTGACCCGTCAACCCGTGACCTGTGACCTGTGAACACAAGAACACAGAGAATACAAGATTCAGTCTTACTATTTTAGAATTTATTTTTCCTATCGTGGTGGACACAAGAACACAGAGATTCAGCCTTACTATTTTAGAATTTAATTTTCCCATCACAGTGGACACAAGAACACAAAGAACACAAGATTCAGTCTTACTATTTTAGAATTTATTTTTCCTATCGTGGTGGACACAAGAACACAGAGAACACAAGATTCAGTCTTACTATTGTAGAATTTATTTTTTCCATCGTGGTGGACACAAGAACACAGAGAACACAAGATTCAGCCTTACTATTTTAAAATTTATTTTTCCAATCGAAAAAATCATGACGAATCTAGGCTGAGAGAGTATGTCAAGCCTGATGATGAATCTAGCCCGTGAACATTTTTAGCCTGAATGACCAGTTCTTTATCAGCCAATCAGATTGCTTCTTTACTTACTTCACCTTAACCCACTTTTTTCGCAAATTTCGAGTCCCACGTAGGGTCTATTTTCTCAGCGGAGCACCCCCGTCGGTCGACAAGGGTAGTACCCCCCCCCCCCGGGGACGGAAACATCAAAGAAAACATACGCCGAAATGACCAAGAAGCACAAAGAAGACTTAAGATCTCCCGAAGAGCAAAAACGGAAGGAAGAAAGTGAAAAGAGAGACTGAATATGATCGTTCACGGGTTTCTCGAATATTCAGGCCCAGATAAGGAAGTAGAAGAAAATGTGGAAAAATATGACATAATTCGGTTCCGAGAACTCTTGGAGGACATCAATATTCCAGAAATAAATGTTACTCACCACAGATTAGGACACAGAAAAACAAAGAATGGCCGTCCTCTTAAAGTCACCCCGCAAAGTCAACATGATAAAGATCTTCTTATGAAGAATTTATACAGGCTGAAAAAAACTTGTTTCTTTCAGGTAAGTATCACGGAAGATTTCACAATCAACGAACGGAAAAAGATAAAGGAGATGCACGAACAAGCAAAGAAGCTTAATAAAGACAATAACAATAAAGTATTTAACTGGCGCGTAAGAGGAAGCCCAAGAACAAAACTACGCATCGTTAAAAAATTACAAAACCAAACAAAAATATCTTCAAATTATAAACCAAAATGCTCTACAGAAGAAATCGTCAGCGATTGGCGGCGATTGGGCATCAATAGATGATGATGAATGATTCATTTTGTAAAATAGGCAGTCGAGCTCTATTAGCTTTAAAGCTAGTACAGATTTGTACACATTTTTCGACTTTAAAGAATACATACATTAACATTAAACATTAACATGACGTCATCAGGACAAATATCCTAAAAATTCAAGTTGTCCAAACATACAAGTATTGTAGATCAATCGATCGCAAATTAAAAGCCAAACAACCTTTTTGCCCATGGAAAATCCTGAAAATTTGTTTTTGCTAGTTCAATTATTTAGATTTGTAAAATATTCGACAGTTTTGTATTTCCTAAAGGGAGTTGAAAGAGGCAAGAGTATAAAATCAGAGTACACGAATCATGTAGGAAAAAGATTACCGAAACGTAGTATCCCAGACAACTCAGACAACCGACCAACCTCGTTCCCTGCGTATTATCAGCTTATTTTATACTTACTGTGATAGCGCTAGATAATATTCTCTGGCGTCTATCAAGCCAAAGACTTTTTTCTAAGGTCTTTGATCAAGCAAAGTAAATAAAATCTGGAATACACGGGGACGAGGTTAACAACCGACCTGCAATTAACGTTTAAGATCATCGTGTTTCGCCGAGCCAGTCTTTGATTAGAAGAAAAATTGTTTTTTGTCTAACAGGAAAGCCAACCCTAAGTATTCAACTGTAATAAAAAATGGAAACCCTACCGCTTACTTGAATGTTCACGAGAGAGAGCCGATGACTGGGGAGCGAAGGTGCATGATCGTTTAAACTCTTGCAATGTTAATGTTAATGTGTATATTCTTTAAAGTCGAAAAAAGTGTACAAATATGTACTAGCTTTAAAGCTAATAGAGTTCGACTACCTATTTACAAAATGATTCATTCATCATCATCTGTAGACGAATAGTCTACATCATCTGTTGATGCCCAATCGCTGACGATTTCTTCTGTAGTGTATTTTTGTTCATTATAATTTGAAGATATATTTGTTTGATTTTGTAATTTTTTAACGATTCGTAGTTTTGTTCTTGGGCTCCCTCTAACGCGCCAGTTGAAGTCTTTATTCTTATTGTCTTTGTTAAGTTTCTTTGCTTGTTCGTGCATCTCCTTTATCTTTTTCCGTTCGTTGATTGTGAAATCTTCCGTGATACTTACCTGAAAGAAACAAGTTTCTTTCAGCATGTGTAAATTCTTCATGATAAGATCTTTGTCATGCTGACTTTGTAGGGTGACTTTAAGAGGACGGCCATTTTTTGTTTTTCTGTTTCCTAATCTGTGGTGAGTAACATTTATTTCTGGAACATTGATGTCCTCCAGGAGTTCTCGGAACCGAAATATGTCATATTTTTCCCCATTTTCTTCTTTTTCCTTATCTGGACCTGAATATTCGAGAAACCCGTGAACGATGATATTCAGTTTTCTAGAGTCTATGTCTTTCTTTTCACTTTCTTCCTTCCGCTTTTGTTGTTCGGCAGATCTTAAGTCTTCTTTGTGCTTCTTAGTAATTTCGGCGTATGTTTTCTTTGATGTCTCTGTCATTATTTCTGTTGTGTGCTTGATTTCTTCCTTTATCATGGTTCTTGTCTTTTCTTCCATTTCTTGTAGCTTTCCTGCCAGAAAAATTTTGAGATCATTTTTGATGGAATCACGGGTTTTGGTGTTGGTGTTGACCTCGTTGTTCAGTTTTTGTATGACGTCGTCTTTCTTTTTAAGTTCATTTTGCATCATATGTTGAGTGTTTTTCCCCACTTTATTTCTTAGGTTCTTCGTTATTCGGACGCAGTTTGAACATAAGTAATGATCGTTATAGGATGTCACGAATATTTGTAGTTGATACAAAGGTAGCTGTGTGCACTCATAATGAACTGATCTTTTACATTTTTTGCATTCCAAGCGATCCAGGTCCTCATCATTGGTACATCTTGACGGCGTGCAAGCTTGAGGTGGTGAGGCTGCTTCGAAAGGCTGATCTTTATCCATTTTGATGTTATTTTCATGAATTTTGATGTTTTTGTTTGTTTTCAGCCATTTTCCGAAGCATTGACCTAGTTGCAGCGGAAGCTGTATACCACATCGTATGTATGATTGGTTTCCGTCTGAACAAATCCAATGGCGACAATAACGACAAATCTTCAGGTAGAAAGCCCGACGCAATCCAAACTTAAAATTTCAAAAAGGTATGCCAATGGTTTGACGAAGGTGACGGAGAACTGTACACTCTTACTGAAATTTATGACAAGATGGTCAAGTTGAGTAAAGGAACTGACTACTACCATAGAAATTATTTGAAAACGAAACTAATGCAAAAATATGAAGATCAAAGATATCTCATTCAAAGTGAAGTTTTATTTAGGTTTCTGTTGTTTTTAGACAGCAGCTACTGTATCGGTAGTATTTAACTTTGAGGACGAAGCGATATAATTGGTTTTAAACACATGAGCAAATTCCTCGAACAATTATTCACTTCAAAGCTCAAACAAATCAGCATCGACCAGACAGTCGCACTCCCATCAAGACGGAGGTCATCAATTGCTGCGATAGCTTTTGGAATAGGTGAAGGTCTTGACAAATCTTTCGCCACTAGATGGTTTATTGATCATTTAGCGAAATTTGGATTTTCCGTATCCTCTGCAGAAGTTAAATTGTTCAAAGAATCTGCTATTGCATCCATATCATCAGAGGCAAATCCGTTAACCAACCAAACGACAACGGAGACAAATCCATCAAGTAACCAAACGACAGCCGAGACAAATCCATCAAGTAACCAAACGACAGCCGAGACGAATCCATCAAGTAACCAAACGACAGCCGAGACAAATCCATCAAGTAACCAAACGACAGCCGAGACGAATCCATCAAGTAACCAAACGACAGCCGAGACGAATCCATCAATCAATCAAACGAAAGCCGAGACGAATCCATCAATTAATCAAACGACAACCGAGAAAATTCCGTCAACTGATCAAAAGACAACCAAGAAAATTCAGTCAGCCAACCAAACAACACCCGATACGCTTCTGTCATCCAGTAAGTAAGTAAGTAATAGTTTATTTCATGTTGACAAAAAGGTAGCAACAAAGGCTAATAAAAGTCAACGCTACTTTACAATTAAAAAAGACTAATGTTTTGTTGGCAGCTCATCGTCGCTGCTACTGAGGCTAGATATTGACAGCTTTTGGTTGGCAAAGTTTTTGTTTGTTTTTATCAAGTGAAGGTTATCTGTTCTGGGACTTCCTCTCACACGCCAAATGAAATCACCATCACATTCGGAGTTCCATTTTTTAGCTTTTTCGCACATCTCTTTGATTTTTCTTCTTTCATTGATGTTGAAATCATCAGTGATGCTTAGATGATATCCAAGCCACTTTAACTTTTTTAAGGCTTTTAAGGTTGCTCATAATTCTTTCTTTTTCTTCTTCACTTTGCAAGGTCACCTTTATCGGACGATTTTTCTTCGGCCTATTTTCATGTTCGAACCCAATACGATGTTGATGCGTTGGTTTGATGTCGCGCATGCCGATATCTTTGAGCAGATCCTCAATTTCCTTTTTGTCCTCTTCTTGATCTTCTTCTTTCGTGTCTTCAGCTTGTTCACAGAGTCCATGAATTATGATGTTTTTTCTTCTTGATTCGATGTCTCGTTTTTCTCTCCTCTCCTCTTCTTTTTGTTCCGCAACAACAGATTTAAGATTTTCCTTGTGTGCTTTGGTTATATCAGCGTAGGTTTTACGGGATGACTCTTTCATAAAATCTTCCAGCCAAGCGACATCCGAAACGAAATCGTTACCCAATGAACTTACAACAAACCAAGTTATTGACAAACCCAATTTGGAACAATTTTCGGCAGATAACGCTGATCACAACATTCGTACCCTCACTGGAAAAGGAACCTTCCATGGTATAGGAATAATCAATATTTTTACGAAAAAGCCCACCAAAGTACAAGCCATTAGACGAACTAAAGCATCGCAGTCAAAGCAATCTTTCAGATTCGTCAATACCAATAGTGGAATTCTATCCTTGCATTTTTACCCTGATGACGTCAGAGGCAATATTCCATTTTACTCACATTCAGTACATTTACAGGATTTTTTGTAAGCTAAAAAGTTGTTCAGCTTTCAATTTGCGATTGATTGATATATAATACTTGCATATTTGGACAACTTGAATTTTGACCAAAATATGTGACAGTCGTCATCGATTATGACGTCATAACTAGGGATGCCAAGGTGCTTTAAGTGGGACTAACTTTGAGAAATTTGGGGATTTTTACCATACCAAAATATACACCAAAATTTCGCTATTTTCCAAAATTGAAAAATTAATGCCTCACCAAAATAAATTCCTTGCTTATAATCAAGTATTTTTATGATTTTCTAAAAAGAGGTTTTCATTTTATATATTTCTTATAAACACTCATTTTTAACCAAAAAAAGAACAATTATTCTTTTTCTTTTAAAAACAAACTGTATAGTGCAGGACATTGATGATGCAGATTTATGTGGCAAAACACAGGCACAATTACAATAAATAATATCCCTATTATAGCCTACAAAGAAAACGTTACCTTCAAGAAGTACTAACGATTCTCTATGTTCTACATCAATAAATATTAAAAAATGTAGCTGCTTAGCTAAAAAGTGAGTCTGGCTGGCACATCTTTGCAATTGAATGGGGTGTGCATTTGCAACAAGTTTTCCATACCCAGTGTAAATGCAATAAAAGGATGTCTTGGGCAAATCATGCTAATTAAATTGACCTTTATATTGAAAATGGCAAAAAAGCAAATTGAAGAAACGGCAACTTCATTTCTTCTGTAAAATAATCTTCAAATCAAGAAAAAAATTACCCATTGGAAAAAGAATTCATACCTTCAATTTTCGATAAATACAATTTGATCCATTTACCTAATGCAATTACATACAAAATCCCTAAGGCAAGGATATCCCTGACCGTGAGTTCTACTTCATTGATTTCCTTTTGCCTTTCGATCCTTTGCCAAAAGAACATTTCAAAGGGATAGAAAATACTTTAAAAGGCAATACCTACCATATTTTCGAATTCTTCAATACATTCCTTTCGAAATTGGTCGAAAATTCCTTCAGATTTCACGTTGTTAACAACATCATTTATGGTAATTTGAGGGTCCAGGTTGGATCGACGTCCTGCTTCGTCCGCCATCTTGAATTTAGATCAAAACAAAACTAAAGCTAAATTTGCCGAATGAAATTTGTACTACAACTCACATAGATTCGAACATTCCACGGTTTACACAGCCAATGTTTTGATCTTCTTTTTGTCAATAAACATGGTTTCTCTTTTTGGTGTGAGAAATCTCAACTCAACTTTTCACTGTTTTTCAACTTTTCAGTCTGTCAAGATCAATTATCAATTGCTTTTTTCTTGAAGTTCATCGGCTTATTTTCTTAAGGTATAAAAATTTATGCAATGTAATAGTATTCCTATTTAATGAACTAGTCTGAGCCTTGATTTTCTCACACACAAGGTGATTTTTTAATATTTCTATTCAAATAAAAAGAGAGGGACTTTAAGTTTCATGCCGCCCGTATCAGTTAGTGGAAGAATGAAATTTTCAGAAGATGCTTTATTCAAGGTGGTGCCGTAGTATAGTGGTAGTTGACCTTGACTTCTGTGCAGGCGGCCAGGGTTCGATTCCCACTCACGGCAGTTCACTTGGCAAGTGAACGTTCCTTCGCTCGGGTCAACCCATGCCATGTGAGGGGAATTGGGTAGTCAGTTCAAGGTGCTGACGGGACGCTCACTAGTAAGCGTCTATAGTTGCGAGAATAGGCCTCTAAAGCCTCCTGCAACTCAACCAAATAGAAATAGAAATAGAAATTCGATATGAGGATTCCCATTTCTGTAAAATTGCAATTCCCTATGGTTGCGAAATGGTAGCTATGCCTATGGGTAATTTCTTTGTTCTTTCCCTATTTTCTTTTGTTCTGTGCGACGTAAAGATGCTTCGCAAATCGAAGTACTTCTACTAACTGTCGCTACTTTCCAGGTAGCCTGGGAATCCAAGCGTTAAACTTTTTTCACAGTCTAGTTTATGATATTTTTGCTGCTGGTTTAACGCTTGGTGCAGGTAACTCGCCTGCAGGGAGATTTTTCCCTGCAATGCAGGTTCGGCCTGATTGGCCAGCTTTTGGCGTATTACTTAGCAGTACTTTCGCGCGCATTTTGATATTTTCGATGCGCACGCATAATTTATGGAAAAAGCTGACTCTGCAGAAAAAAAGAAAACAAATGAAAATGAAAACATAGACTCATTTCAAAACAAAATGGCTGTTGGCTGGAAGTCTAAATACATGTGGCTGATGTTTTGATGTAGTTTTTAGTAGTTTTGAAAGTCTTTAGAGCTTGTGAAAGAGTTTTTATGGTAAGTTGATTATGTGCGTTTGCCTGGGTTTCCAAAGTTCAGAAAGTCTGTCAACAAGGGTTCATACACAGACTGTTTATAACATTCTGTGTCAGACTAATCTACCTGCACCAAGCTCTATAATTTTAGAACTTTGTGAGGTGAGGTATTTTTTGTTTTTTCTAAAATTATGAGCTTGGATTCCCAGGCTACTTTCCAGGTTATTGATGGTGTACCGTTTAGCTCTTTTATTCCCCAATACTCAGCTGATGATATAACAGTGTACTGTTTTTGTAACGCTCGTGTATTATGAAAAAGTTTTGTGTGTATAGCCAATAGCCTTGTAAGCTCAATCAATCAACATCATCAATTGTAATTGACCATGCAAGAAAGATAAGCAAACGATTGGATCAAGTTTCAAACATTTTGACCCGGAAATCAATTATTATTCTGCCTATTTTAAAGTATAAAACGAGAAGTTCAATGATTCTGAAAGAAGTTATTTGACGATTCTCTTACAAAGAATTGCTCGCTCGCTCACTCGCTGGCTGAAAGTGAAAGTGAAACTGAAACTGTCAGTCAGCAAACACAGGCGCAAACGCCCGGGGGGGGTACTACCCTTGTCGACCGACGGGGGTGCTCCGCTGAGGTTCGAAAAATGGACCCTACGTGGGACTCGAAATTTGCGAAAAAGTGACCCTGAATGGGACGGAAATTCCAAAATTTTCTACTTTTTCCCCAAATTTTCCAAAAAAAGGCACCCTACGAGGGACTGATTTTTCTATTTTGGTGTTTTTGCGACCCTACCTGGGACTCGTGGAGGTTAGAAAAGGTACCCTGACCAGCGGAGCATCCCCGTAACCCATCTTGCCCTAGGACCCCCCCCCCCCGGGCGCAAACGCCTATACCCGTTCTTCTAGAATTAAAGAAACAACACGCCTATACCCATTCTTCTAGAATTAAAGAAACAACATTGACATTATCTATTAAGACTTCAGTAAAGCTTTTGTAGACCATACCATTTTCTATTCTATTTCTATTTGTTTCCATTTGGTTGAGTTGCAGGAGGCTTTGAGGCCTATTTTCGCAACTATAGACGCTTTCATTGAGCGCCCCGTCAGCACCTTGGACTGACTACCCAATTCTCCTCACATGGCATGGGTTGACCGGTTGACCCGGGCGAAGGTTCATTCACTTGCCAAGTGAACCGCTGTGAGTGGGAATCGAACCTCAGTTGCCTGTGCAGCAACCAAGGTCAATGACCACTATACCACACCGTTACATAAGCTTCAGAAAAATGGAATAAACGGTAAACTCCTTGAATGGATCAGATCCTTTTTGACTCATCGAACACAGAGATTTTTAGTAAACTCAACCTTGTCCTCAGAAACAGATGTTATTTCAGGTGTGCCACAAGGATCTGTGCTGGGACTGCTATTGTTCCTGATCATGATTCAAGATATTGATAGCAACATCCTTCATTCTATTTTGGCATCGTTTACTGATGACACCCGTTTGATGAAAGAAATATTCAAACTGGAGGATGTTTATCATCTACAAAATGATCCAGACACAGTCTATAAGTGGACAGAAGACAACAACATGCAGCTGAATGGTCTTAAATTTGAGCACCTTGCCTACGGAAAAACTGACGCTCTGAAGCAAAGTTCTCGCTATTTTTCTGACACAGCAACGTTGATCGAAAATAAAGACAAAGTTAAAGACCTTGGAGTCACCCTAGACACTCAGTTGACTTATGAGAAACATATCCTTAAGAACAAATCAAAAAAGTAAAAAATCTAAGTGCATGGATATACCGCACATTCAAATCAAGGAAAATTGAAACCATGTTAACTTTATGGAAAGCACTAGCCATCCCTCATTTGGACTACTGTTCTCAACTCTGGTCTCCCTGGAAGTGTGGTCTCGTCCAGCAACTGGAAGAAGTTCAGAAATCATTTTTACATGGAATTCCATCCCTCGGACATCTTAATTATTGGGAAAAGCTCAAATCAGTAAAACTGCATATAGCCTTGAAAGACAGAGAGAGTGGTGTCAAATAATTTATACCTGGAACATCATTGAAGGCAACGTCCCGAATTTTGATTATGACGAAAGTAAAGGAGGCATCTCCCGCCATATAAATCAGAGATTGGGGAGAATTTGCAATCTAAAAGCTGTCAATATCAAACACAAAAATATCTGGAGGGGAAGTCTTTCCCAAGAACGCCCTCGATTATTCAACACCCTTCCCAGACCAATAAGAGATTTGACAAACTGCCCCAAAGAAGTATTCAAAAAACACTAAGACAGCTTCCTCACAACTGTTCCGGATGAACCTCTGCTTGCCCACTATTTTAACCTTAGGCAAGCTGACTCCAACCGCCTCAAGGAAATGTCGAAGCATTGGACGAGTTGTATGAGCTGTTCAAGCTGAAGCTAAAATGAGGTATAAAGGTATTCTATATCTCAGCCTTGAATAATCGCTTGTGGCAAACAAAAGATTGAAGAAAAAAAAACTTTAAAAAGTTCTTATTAAGTGATGCTATCATAGCTTATCTAAAACTTAGACAGACAGCTACTAGAGAGATACTAGCTACTTGTTTGATTGAACTTCATTATAAAAGAAGGAGAATTAAAAAAGAAAATTGAAGAATTGAAAAAATGGACATCAATTGGAATCGAACTCGGAGCCCCATGCATATGAGACAGACGATCTAACCGCTTGAGCTAACCACGCTTTGGAAGTAGTGAGGGAAAGCGTGAACTGATAAGAAAGAAAAAGGAAAGAAAGAAACGAGAAGAAAATTAATTCCCGCTTTGATGTTATTATCGAAACAAAAGGGTCAGTCATGCCGAAATTCCTTTCCACACGTCAGCAATCTAGTTTCTATAAATATGAAAACTAGATTGTAAGGTATATTCTAAAAAAGAAAAGTTGGTTTTCTAAACAGGGACATTATATGTAATATGTACTCTTGCAGTCTCACAGAGTTAGATGTCATGTTGAACAATTGAAACTTCCAGCATCAATACAAATTTACAAGAAAAAGTTATGATACACACTTTTTATAATAACTATGCATTGATGGATCCGATATTTCGATCACTGTGGGTCATTGTTTTAATGCTGGAGTTTTAATTATTCAACATCATATATCATAACTAAAAAGGTTTATATATTGATTTTAAAATTGTACCCCAAAAATCCAAAATCATCCAATCAGATTGCAAAATTATGTTAGGTTGACATTTATGAAACTTGTCACCAATATTTAGTCCCAGAAGAAAACCATGTAAAGCCTTGGAAGGCCTTTGTCGCAAACTTGATTCTGATCAAAAGCATCTAAACTAAAGCGTCTAGTCTTTAAGTCCAACACATTTGAATGATGGACTTTTAAAGCTTTTTTAACTATGCTTTGCCAGCTTATCCATATATTTATTTCAATGCAATACAGCCTTAAAAATTCCATGAATGCAATTTGAAAGTCTCTGGAGAAAGGTATGAAAATACCCTAATCCACAAAAATATCCATAATACCTATGACATCAAAAGAATGGACTCCTTTTTGGCTTTACCCCCTGGTTCCAGGTGACTAAAAAATTTTTCAACCAACCACTGAATCAACTATGGGTTACTACCCTCAGTATGTAAGAACTAATAAGGGGTCAGCTAAATCACTAGGGAGACCTAGAATGTGCATATAACCCATGTCCGCCCTAAAGTTATCAGTAAGTGATTTATCTCAAAATGGAAAAAAATGGACTTATGATATGATAATTTACAATATTAGTTAAAGTGACTACAACAAGTCCCTCACTCACTCATACAAATAGAACAATATTTATACAAATAGACAATTGATGTCAAATTTTGTCTAATATAATCAGGAATTTTAGCTAATCAGCTTCCACCCATTCCATTTTGGTTCATTTGATGTTTATATCTTTTAAGATTTCTATAAAAAAATGAATAGGACTCAACAACAAACACCACCAGGTCTTGCTGCCATTTATCGATATCTCCGAAGAATATATCCTAATCAAACAAATCCATTGCAAGTGACAGCTCTTGTCAAATATTGGTAAGCAATTATATGTTATTAATTCTTTAGATATCTAATTTATAACTTTACGACTGAAGCTGCCACACCAGTCATTTTTAAATATTGAGGTAACGAACTTGAGGAAAGAACCCTCATTGGTTTTTTAGCAGATTTCTTGAACAAACTTCCCTTTTGTAAATTTGTCAGAGTTACCTTTTGTTAAAGGAAACTAGGGATCTCTTTCAAATTCATTCCAATAATGTAATCTCCATTTAAAAATGTCAGAAACAGACCTGCCAACTTGAGATGTTCATTTTGCGTGAGATAAAAATTGGCACCTCTCCAGAAATCCTTGCTACTGGAAAATTGTTTGACCTTTGTGGATTTTCCCTAAATCTGCTTTAAAATCAAATAATTGTAAACAAAATATTTTTTTGCTGATTCTGGCTGCTTTGCTCTTGAAGTCTGCTCAGTTGAGATACAAATACCCCTGTCATTGCAAGTGCAATAAATCTTGGTCAAGTGACCCACTAGACTTCAGATTTTGAGTAAGATTCACAATATCTATTTGCAACACTGTCAGAAACAGTAAATCTCTCGTGAAGAAAAGTTTTTTAATACTTTAGATCAATTCATTATACTTGTTGCGACAAGAAATATAAAATAAAATAATAAAATTTCACAAATGTCCCGATATAACCATTTTAAGAAAATTTCAAGTAACTTGTAATAAGAGTGGGAAAGCAGCAATTCAACTGAAAGTTTTTAAAATAATTTTTATTTCCTTCAGGTTAAATGGACCCGATCCATTAGATTTTGTGAGTATGTATGATAACCCTGGAGATTCTATCCTCAATGTGCCTCCTCATTGGCATTATGTCAGCTGTGGATTGTCTGATCTACATGGTGATGGAAGAATTCATGAGTAAGCTAAGTTAATGGTAGTGATAGCATCAGAAAGTCTTTGAGTGTAAAAACATCAAACATTCTTTGCTTGAATACTTATTATAACTTTTTTTGAATGACATTAGGTGTAACAGGAAGAAATTATAATGTTGTTTTTCTCCACAGGACATGACTTTTCGAATTTCTTTACTTCAATTTATATAATTCTTTTAGATTGACATTGCAACAGTAAGTCCATTGGTTTTGAGACAGTATGATGTATTTTAGTGGTGTGCAATAAGAATAAATACATTTTTATAGGGCAACACAAGATGACACGGGTCCTAGTGGTTACGGTTTTGAGCTTACCTTTCGCTTACGAAAAATGCCTGGAGAAGAGTATCCACCAACTTGGCCTGCAGAGTTGATGCAGAACCTAGCAAAATATGTTTTCAAATCAGGTATGACATGTTATAAAAATAAAAGAATATTATTTCCTTAGATTCTGAATCATGCGAGCCAAAGTTAATTATTTTCATATACACAGTCTTCTCGCGGTTGGATATAGGACATATAGGTTCAGTAAAAACCGTATTGGTGGCCAGGCTTCTCAAGGAAGACAGATACGGTATATATCTCACCTCCATGTGATTTCTTTTGACCAATAAAACCGCTAGAATCTTACTGATGCAGGATAAAGTTTGATAGTGATAGTTTGGTTGCAGGCCTTACTCTGGAAATTAGGAAGTAGAAAAGTTAAAACAGCACAAAACCAGCAGTTATTTCCTCAAAAAAGAGCAAAACCTGTACTAATTTCAATAGTTTTGTTTGTGTTGTGAAACAAGTAATCAATTAGGTTTGTATTTTCCTATTGCTAGAGCAAATGTTGTGTGCAACTGATCACATATCATGGCATACGCCATTAAACGCTAATGACAAAATGACCAATATAAATCAGATGTTATTAAGTGAAGACCCACAGCTGCATCAGCTCAATACACCTTTTGGATATGTTAATTTCATGCAGGTATAAAACATTATGGTATGAGACAGTTGCCAATACTATTTCACATAAAAACTTGAGAAATTGAGAACTTGTATGCAATTAGTTGGATATTTTTGGATCGCTAATAGATTGTATTTTTACCTGGGCTGCACTTTAAAAACTGTTGGTTTGCCATCACCCAACCCACTCTACCTCTACCAACCCAAAAAATGTATTTCCTTTCTTCAAATCAAACTTCTATCGGTTCAGTCTGACTCTGTCTTTTAAGATTAAGAATCGCTTGTGAATTTCCTTCTAGCTCTTACTCTTTATTTTTTTCCAACCAATCGACCCGTCTCTAAAATCTAGGGTCAGGCGACGGCAAACCTACTTTCCAGCCCTATTACAGATAAGTAAGGTATGAAAAAGGATCTATTTTTATCGTTTATTTTTAAATGTTTCAGATAATTGGAGTGTTCACAGAAGAGTTGCAAGCTGCCCAGCAATGGAATGGATTAGCTGTCATCAATTTATTGAGACAAATCCCAGAGTATGAAGAACATTTCGTCGCATGAGAAATAAAGAGACTTGTCTCCATTTTCCTTTTTTTGAGATATTAGAATTTAAAAATTTAGAAATAAAAAGACTTATCTCCAGAAAATGGAGATAAATCTTTTTACTTCTCAAAATTGTGAATTTTGTTACCCTTTACTTTACATTTAAAAAATGGAGACAAGTCTTTTTACTTTGGATTTAGGGCTGTCTTTTATAAAATTTGTTCAAATCTGCAACCCATTAAAAAAAAAGAGATAAATTTAAAATGTCAAACCTCATGGATTTAGGTCTGTTTATCTCCAAGAATTTTTTCTGATGAATATGGATCAATCATTGTCTCATTTTTCGAAAAATTGGAGACAAGTCTCTTTATTTCTCATGCGACAATTTATTTGTCAGTTCAAATACCCAACAATATTGATCTGAGCCTGCATTGTCAATGCAAGATTCAAATCTTATTGGTCAAATATTATTCTCCAAAACATCAACCAAAATAACTTCTCTTACTTTATATCACAGAGCTGGAGGCCATTGGTTCGTTACAGATATGACAAGACAGAAAAGTATTTTTCAAATGAACCCTAGATTAAGGGTAAGATTTATTTACAAATTTCTTTATGAACTGCTTTACGTTTTACAATTAAAAATAAATTTTGTGAAAACTTATTTATTAAAGATAGCTTTTCCCAATAACAACATGATTCGAATTAACCCATGTAATGTTTTGTAGGAAATGGTTGAGATTGGGATCGCTGACGAGGGGTCAAACTTAAGTGGAGTGAGCGCAAAATGTTGGTGGGGTGAATGTAGTAAAGACAGAATCCATGAAGCTTTGGCGACTGCACACAATAACCAATACCCTGAGAGACCAACTTCCTCTGCACTCTCAAATCGAATCAGAAGCTCGCTGCAAAAGTAAAAGAAATTTTCACTTTTTCAACAGAAAAAACAATGCTGTCTTATTGATTTCACCATTCATATTATTGATGCATATGGTAGATGGTACTAGGCATAAATGTAAATGATGACACGAATGTATGTTTCTCTTTCTTGACTTTGAATTGCTATGATGTGAAGGGATTACATTGATATCTACTTTGCTCTCGCTGAAGCCTGGAGGAAATCAGCAAATTATTTTTCCAAATCCCTGCAATATTAGGGTTGTACTATAAACTTGTTTTCAATCTTTCACCTTAGCTACCGTAATGAAGCTGCAGTTGAGAATGAAAGAGCAAGTCGTGCGTCAAATTACAGTTCAGTGAGCGAACTACTCAAATCACGACCAATCACTGAAGGATTACAGTTGAGGTTCAATTTAGAAGCTGCAGCACTACTGCCTTTGGCAATCAGGTACTGAATTTTGATGTATTTTTTCTCATTCGGATTACTGGCTGTGAAAAGATTGTTTTTATAATACAGTCTCCCCTTTGAAGATCAGTGTCCTTTCTCCACTGCCTCAAATTGCTTACTTTAAAGGTTTATTTCTTTTTCTTTTACAGAGGTCGTTTAGCCCATGGTAGACATTTTACATTTAAAGGGGCACAAAGTGATTGCGCCATCACCTTTGTGTCAACTGATATAACAGGAACAAGTGTGGATGAAAAGTATCCATACGCTGCTCTACAAAATTGGCTCCAGGTAAGTCCTATCTTTACAATGTTGATAGTAACTTTTACTATTTTAATATGATATATTCTAACCGATATTCATAATATGCACTATTGCAATGTCTTCTGACATTACATCAAGGACCCAACAGCTGATTGGTTGTAAGTGACGTAAAATCAGTCAAAACGTCACTTTCAACCAATCAGCTGTTGGGTCTGTGTAATACATTGCAATGGTGCATATCATGAATAGGACGAAATTCCAAACATAAAACCTTTTAAAAAGCTGTTGTTCGCCTTTTAGACTTTTCTTTGGCTAACTTAAATATAAAATACTTTCTCGAAATTGTTTTTCTTTTAGGTGTTAATACCTGATGACTTCTTAGAGACTTTAGCTCATGATTTTGACCAACTACAACGGCGGCCAGACGAGGTACATATTTATTTAGTTTGATTTTCCATTGTTAACTAGATTCCAAACCGTTTTAGTGGAAAAAACAAACAATACCTCTATTGTTTTCATATATTTTACATTTTGTCGCATAAGAAATAAAAAGACTTGTCTCCATTTTCCTTGTTTTGAGATATTAGCATTTAAAAAATTCAGAAAATGGATATAAATCTTTTTAATTCTCAAAATTGTGAATTATGTTGCCTATTACTTTACATATAAAAAATGGATTTAAGTCTTTTTTACTTTACATTTAGGGTTGTCCTTTATTCAATTTGTTCGAATCTGCAATTTATGACACCCATTAAAAAATAGAGACATCAAAATATATAAGGCCAAAAAGTCAAAACTCGTGGATTTAGGTCCGTTTATCTCCAAGAATTTTGTCTGTAGAATATGGATCAACCATTGTCTCGTTTTTCGAAAAATCGGTCCCTTTATTTCTCATGCGACGATGTTCGCTTTATTTTGGTCAATGCCTCTGTTAACCCTCTTTGGTTGAAAACAAATTGAAGTATATTTCCAAAGCAAAACCCCAGTGACTAGTAAAGTTAAAAACTACTGGACCTTTCTTATTTTTTAGATTTCTTTACCGAAACTGTATGCGTGGCCACAAAGAAATTTGATGATTACCATTGTTGGTGATTCGTGAGAAAAACGAAAGGTTTATATTGAGTCAATATGGTTCTTGTATTTTCTCTGCATATTGCTGATTGGTGATTTTCATCACTGCTCATTCGATATTTAAGACACACTATAAAGATGTTAGTATTAAAGGTTGGATTAGGTGGATTATTTTCTGTTAAAAGTTCTTTTTTTTTTCAAAAACGATAGATTTGTGTATATTAGTTTGTATTTTTGTCTTTTTTGTTGTTTTTTATTACTTTACTGTCATATTTTTCAAATGTTCATGCGATTTTGTTCTTGAGTCTGGAATCTTTGGAACAGATTTGATTTTAGATTTTTTTACCATTCATCATCATAATTATGAAATATTTTTATTTCTTCGATTTTTTACTTTTTTAATAATAAAAGTTTTCATTTTTAAAATTTTAAGATTTTCATTTTTTTTATAAACCCATAGAATTTGCCTTGAATTATATTGATAGATTAGCTGATATAATTTGTTTTGTACAAATTATTTGCTCGATCGCAGGTCTTTCTAACTTTAAATTTTATTTTTAGTTTTTTAACTTTTTTTAATTTTATATATTTATCAAAGAGAAAGGAGTTTAAAGTGGCTTTTTATTGATGATATAGTGTCAGTCCTACATTAAAATTAAACCTTTCAAGAATTTAGCTTTGTTAGATAAATTAATCTAATTTTTATACCAGTTTTAATTTTTATAAAGCACATCACTAACTTGAATTGAAATATAATAATATTTGATATTTTGCTAATGTTTGATAGAGTTTGAACCCTTTGTTTGAAGAGGCCCCGCAAGCGGTTTTCGTGATGACGTGTAAGGGCTTTTTTGCAGCGTGATTACGTGATTTAAAAGATTTTTGAGCCGCGATTTAGAGTTTTTCAAAGGGATGCGCGATTGTCCTTTTTTTTCTGATTTGCGTGATCGTGATTCAAGACAAAAAATTGCGTGATATCGTGATCAGTTACCGCTGAGGGGCCTCTTTAAATTATTGATTCATTGAGTCTAGATATCAGTATCCTTGCTATCGGTCTTTCTCACACAATTTCAAGGTCAGAGTAAACAAAGTGCGTCCCTGATGTCTAAGATAACATTCAATCAAACTTTATTTTTTTACAGATGACAAAAAATGAAAAAAAATGATATAAAATGTTAACAACAGGGCACACAATAAACTTCACCATCACCATCATTGATTGATACCAACAAAGACCAAAACAAAAAGATGGGACCAAAAACAAAATGGAAGAAGTGAATCTGTCTGCCAACACAATCAAAGAATGTTTAAACAGAGATCTTATACTTGTCCAGTTTTTTAACAGTTTCTTAGCTTTGACTGTAAGTCTTATTTTATCAGCCTCACTCGCACGTTCATGTTTCAGTCTAATTTGAAAGTCGGTCTCATTTTTTCTTTTATACTTTTGACATTACGTCACTTTTACAAAAGCTAATTGGTTGCAAGTGACGTATCGGATAGAAAAAGTTATTGCAGTGGTGCATATCATGAATAGTCTTGAATGTCAGGTGGACAAATGTATGAAAGCTGGTGTAGTCAAATTAGTTCATTTTGTTGAAGACTTGTTTCAATTTTTTTGTATATTTTATTGTATACTTACTATGGACCTGCTTTATTCCCTTATTTGGCAAGGGACTTTTTTCGTCATTTTACAATATACAATTTTATATTTCCTTCAGGCGTTTCCAAAGCAGTTAATCTACAATTTGAGTACAGAATGTTTTGAGGTTTTTCAAAACACACTGGCTGATGATGTCAACGAACAGGGCAATGTGAAAGAAGCAACTACGTTAAAACAGAAATTCGATTTCTTTAAAACGACCATCGGTGAAAGAAGTGCCAAGATTGGATACTATGTAAAGGTATACGAATTTCACGTTAAAATGTCTTTTTCCCATAGCTGAAAGAACTTGCATTGTTACTGATTGTTTGCAAAAAACGGTACCAAAAGCATAGCATGCAATTCGAATTAATACCTTGTACAGCATGCCGTTTTAAATCTACAGGCCTAGAAAGCGTGCATTGACGTCAAAAACTGGGTGCCCTAATATTGAAGCCATTGGATTGTGACGTAAAGAGAAGAGAGGAAAAAAGTAGAATTCTGCTTTTTTCCTTTAGGAGGGTGTGCGACAAATAGGAGCCATGTTGTACAGTCAAGAAGGCGATAAAGAATATAGATAGGGTTACAATTATTACGGGCTCTATTCTTTTGATGGTCTTTCTCAGTTCAATTTGGCAGATTACAAATACAGTTAACTTTGAACCTCTCTGTAATTCGAATCTTTCTCTAATTCGAAGAAAACTTTTGGTCCCTTGAAGATGGAATTAGAGAGATTGAACTGTACTGATAACAAGGAAAGTTCGAGATCCTCGTGAATTGTATCACAAATTTGAAGAGGACCTTGCCCATCATATCCTATCGCAGGAGATAAAATCGATATTTCACTTGAATAGCCCAGTAATCTTCCGATTTTTTTCACCGGATCCACGGCCAGCCGGTTCGACTATCTATGAACTAAATAGAACATTGAAAAGAGCGGGGATTCGAACCGATGGCGCCCTGGCTATGAGTATAGCTCATCACATTTCTTTTAGGTCATTGATAAAGAAGTAGGTTTGGAATGGATCAAAGAGAATCGCTTCCTTTTGTTCACACAGAGTGAATTATATGCTGATTATAAATTGACTAAACAGCTTTCAAAGTATCAGGTAACGCACTTCTTTTGAGATAGCTCTCTATAGATGTTATAAGTAAGTCTACGACTGCAGTCGGAGGTGACCCGATGGCTCCTCTTTTTATTTCGATTGCTATCTACCCGAAGGTAGGGGAGGGCACCACTCTTTCTCCCTGGATTGCTCCACTTACCCCTGATCCTTCTCTTAATAGCTAAGCATCAAGCAGAGAGACATCAAGTACCATATTAGAAATCTTTGGTACAACCTTGTGCACCGGAGCAAGATGCTCTACCACTTCACTACGGTTGTTTAACCCTTCACTGGCTAGGCCGTTTCTTATTCTTCAAACTGTTATCTCTGAAACTAAAAGGAATTTGCAGATCGTTCTTAGTTCATTAGCGAGAACCTCACCAAAAAACGGGATTTTCCATTTCATTTCTTGGTGAGTTCTACTTTGATGATTCTTTTGCGACTGCAGGAGCTTCGAAATTTTAAAGTAACGTCAAAAAATCGAATGTTTAGAGGCCGAAAACGTGTGCTCTAAACATTCGAAAAAGTGGAATAGACGTTAATTGCATAAAAAAACGCGAGTGGTGATAAGTATAGGCTAATAGTTCATTAGAAAGCTATGAGTTTCCTCTAAGCTAACCGGATTGATAGAAAGGTGCTCAGTCTAGTAAAACAGAACCAATTTTTTAGGCTTTGACTCGCTCCTTGACGAAAGATGCTAGATAAAGCCCCATTGAATGTATCAGTCGTCAAGGCATGCTATCATTCATTGTTTTTTAGCTCAAATTCGCGGCACAACTTCTCACAGACAAGCTCAGCGAATCTTCCATCGACAACAGAGATAAAGAAATTATCGAGGAATTACAAACCACAGTCACTAGAGTCCAACAAGAAGACTATTGGACAGAACAGCAGGAGAAACACTCGAAATCATTTGATCACATCCCATGCGAAGACTGTTATATCTATCAAGCCTTGTCCGTCTCAAATCTATATCACCATCAAGGTACTTGATATCCCATTATATTGATGTTATTTCAACAGAACAGCAACTGCACTACACTGTCTATACCCTAAAATGCCGCCACCTTCGTAGAGCTAATCCGATGGTTTGAGATCTTTCCCCTTTAGATTTTTTTCATTTTCCTGAGCGCCCAAATCTTTTGGACTAACTGTTTTCCAAAGTCAAGATTGGACAATTTGAAATCTCTAATAATGGGTGTTCATACGGCTCTTACGTTTTCTTGTTTTTGACATTTCACTGGATGTATTTTCTGAACCAGGTTCAAAATTAAAGATTTTCCTAACACAAAAGCAGCTAGATAAGTAATCCCGCAAAAAAAATCATAACAAAAGATTTTTTATAGCGCGGGAAAGCTAGCTATACCGTGCACACATAACCTAAAGATTTTTTAGCGCGGAAAAAGCTAAGTTTGTCGCGCGCGCACCACGGAAACGCCGCATAGAAAGTAATATTATTATCTCTTTTCTTTTTGTTTTAAGGTATCATGAAAGAAGAACTGTTTGAATGGTTATCAGAAAACACGGATAATGGAACACCTTCAGTTAATCTGATCTACAAACAAGGTGTTGATGAATTCAAAAAGTTTTTGATCGCCACTACTGGTGAGAAATATCTCTTATTATGGATCTCATTGGAGAAAAGCAAACATTTCGAAAAAGAAGAACAAGCATAGTAAGTGAATACTTGAGGATATCGGATATGGAGGGATTAATGATTTTCTTTCAAAAGTGGATATCCAGGGGGTTAAAAATATCTACAAGGGAGCGGATATCCAGGGGGTATAGTGTCTTTTCAAGTAAAAAATACGATATCCAGGGATAAGCATCTTTATAAAAGAGGATATCCAAGGGGTTGAGCATATTTTTAAGAGTGGATATCCAGGGGGTCTTTACTAATAAAATAGGATATCCAGGGGGTTCGATACTTCAAAAAATCAATATTCTCAACATAGTGGGGGTAAATTCTTTTTCTGGAAAAGCCCAATGAACTTTCCCTCCGAGTGGGGAAAACTTGAGCAAAGCACCCGAATAGCTCAGAAAATTGCCTTCTTGGTTAGATCGGGTAATCAAGATAAAAATATTTCATAAATCTACAATCATGGTCGTAATATGTTTAAAAATGGGAGTACCCCGAAAAAGTGAAAAACAGCGAACGATTTTAGTGTTGTAAGTTACTTTAGGAATTCGGAGGTTTAAATCTGAGTTTTTATTTATCACTTTAGAATCTCAGGAATTGAAAGCTGTTTTGATAAGGCTGTGAATATAGCCTTGAAGGCAATAATCCCTCACAAATCGTCTATTCTACAAAATGTCTAATAAAGTTGAAAGAAATGCTGAAATAGCCATTGTCGCCCGAAGCCTTAAATTTGAAAAAAATGTCGAATACATTTTTGGCCATGGTTAAAGCTGTTTTGGTTTTTCAGAGAAACAAAAACGTTGAGATTTGCACTGTCATATTGATGGCTGTTCTTCGACAACTTTCACAAGCTCTCCTTAGCTAATAAGAATTGCCGATGGTTCTACTTCACTCAGTGGACGCTTTATAATTTCAAATTTGTTTTTTTTCTGTTGATTTTGATTTCTTATATTTTCTTCAGCTTATTGCAACATATCAGAGAGCGTTTCTTAAAGCCTGGATCGCCCCACGAGTTTCCCAAAGAGACTTTCAAAGGTTGGCAAATCGATATTAACACCATGGACTTGGAACAACTGTATGACGTGCAACCGAAAGTACTTGAGCCCCTTTTAAACTACTGGTAAGGAAGAACACCTGATGAACAGGTCCTTCCCACAGATTTAAAAAGCCCGACGGGCTAGATGTTGTGTATTAAGCCATAAAAAAATTGAATTTCGGAAAAAATATTGTTGCTATTGTTTTAGAAAGCCCGCGAAAAAGCCCGTGAAAAAGCCCGCGAAGCTTCTGATTGGTCAAGCGCTGAAATTCTTTTGTAATGTCACGTGACCTAAGTAGGATTTCCTACCTAACCACGGCATAATTTTCAGCCGAAGCACGACATCTAGCCCTTCGGGCTTTATGAATCTATGGTCCTTTCCGCTACCATTTTTTTTACTGGTTGAAAACACTTCTTCCTTAAGCTTGGCCCACACTGATAAAAGATACTACACACGGCTGTTATGCAATGTAAATTTTGTTCAAAACGCTTGAGAATATGTACAAGCACGTTAAATTTTTCTGCAACACAATAAAAATATTGTAGAAAAAATAGCAAAAAGAAATCACTGGTTTTATTGCAAGAACTTGCAATTCACTTTAACGGACCTGGAAAATATAATCTTCAGGGCTACAGGAAAAAGTCACCTTAAGTCGCTTCTCTTTTTCAAAGTTTTGATCAAACTCGAACCCAGTCCCTTAAGGTCTGTCTTCACTTGCGCGCGCTTTGATCGCACTTTTTCGAGCAAAGCTTCGCTTCTACGCTATTGGTCAAAAGAAAAATGAAGCAACTCCATTGGCGCGATCTGACGTAACGGTTGAAAAAAGTTGAAATGTGCTCAACTTTTTTTTGAGCGCGCGCTACATTTTTATGACGTAATCTTTTTTCCAAGCAAAAAGGATTGAAGCCAAAATGTGCGATCGCAGCGCACGCAAGTGGAAACTGGCCTTTAGTTTACTTTTTTAATTCTGATTGCGCTCACTAAAATGATTGTTTTACGTCCACCAATAAAATCCAAAAGGGGTTCAAGCGGCTTCGGGTAGGTAATTGGGATTTGATAATGCTACTTTTCAGGTGCCAGCGATTCACCATCCATCAATTCCGGCAGATAATGGATTTCTTCAAAGAAGAGTTATCTCCAAGAGAACGTATTGCTCTCTCGACTTCTTCATCACACAGAAGCAACCTCCTTATTAAACCATCACAAATCCCATTACGTCCGTTGTCATGTAGCAGTCACATTCGATTGGATAAATCCTCCCCTAATGACGAGGTAAATATTTCACAACCAGCGCCATTTCTCTCTTAGACCTTTCGTCATATCACTTGATATTAGCGAGTTTATATTTTCACTTTTGAGGACGGTAAAGTGACTGAAGCGATTTGGAATAACCCGCAGTTCTACCCCGCAAAATCGAAGACGGTAAAACTGCTGATTTACTGTCGTCCTCGGCTGGTTAGGATCTAGCCAAATTAGAACCTTACCGTCTCCGTCGCTGAAAAACACACATACATAAACTCGGTATTATTCCCCGGGGGCGAGGAAACTTTGGTAAAAGTAGGTTCAGTGTATGTGCGAACGGTAAGAGTCGATTTTTTACACTTCCTAGTCCTACAATAATTCTGTTTTGACTATGAAATGTCACGAAAATGATTTGATAAAAATTCATAACTTCGTCACTAAATTCATCTCATCATAATTTGAACTTCTTCAGCTCAACCAATCAGAAGACGAGTTGTCGCTGGTGGAAAGAGGTTTAACACGTCGTAAGATGAGAACCAAATCGGCTTACCCAAGACTGGTGACGTGCAAATTACCGAGAACCACCAATGCTGGTCACAAGCAATTACAGGTATTTGCTAAATACTTGAGTATCCTAAATCAAAAACTTGAAAACTTGTTTCAATTTTTCACCTCATTGGTACGTCTTAGACCATGTTCAGACGTTGCGGTTCTGTTCCGTTTCGTTCCGAAACGGTTCTGAAACAAGTGTGAACGTCAAAATTCGAAAGGTTAAAAAAGAAGACGTTAAAAAGCAAAACAGATCGAGACGGTTTCGCTCCACTTTTTTCATAGGAACGGGACTGCTCCGTGTTCTTGCTCCGAAACGTTCCGAAACCAATAAGAACACACTCGATCCGTAACGAAAATCATACCGGAGCAAAACGGAACAGTAACGCGTGAACATGGTTTTAGAAATGTCAATCTTTTTCTCTTCTGGTTCATTTTTATTCTTCCCTCAATCTCATTAAACTTAAGCTATTTTTTCCGTTAATGGGGGAGGGGCTAGATAGCCAAAAAACACTTTTGTAATATTATGTATAACCACTTTTTACAATCCATTGATAGATTTCAATCATTTTTAGTCGCGTTTTCCTTCAATCTCATTTGATTGGATTTGTCATCTGGCTATTTTGACCATAAGCGGATATCAATTAGCCTATACTAAACGTCGCGGCTTTTTCTACGCAGTAACGGAATGACAATACCCTGCTTTTGGCGAGATACTTGCTAATGTTGGCCACAAAATAAGACTGGCTACGGAAATTCGTCCCCATTTAAGATGAAATATTTTCTACCACGCAGATGATGTCAGATACGAAACACGAAGGATATGGTTTCAAACCACAACCCGTCAAGTATTATCACAACGATGCTGTTTCTATTGAAGAAAAGAAGTCTGTGCGTCTTTATATCCAACCTTTACCCCCGTCTACCACTCACGCATCTACTGTATCGTGGTGAGTAACAAATTAATTACACCCTCATCGTATCAATCAAACCCGGTGGGACCATTGATTTCAAAGCCCCGATAGGCCAGAGCCGAAGCTGCTGGATGGAAAATGAAGCCACTTATTTCCCATCCAGAACACGTAACCCGTGTGCTTTTCACAAAAAAATCTAAATGCGGGGCAAACTTAAGACTTCCCTTTTTCTTGCTTGAGAAAGGTTGAATATTCCTCTCTATCCCACGTTGGGGCTTCAAACTCAGTGGGTGGGACCCCCCCCCCCCACAAAAAATCGTCTTGCTGAGATGAATAACCCTAAATTTCATCCCCGTCGGAAACTACCTACACTTAGAAGAATGGAGTCGTTTATAGTATTTGTAGTACGGTTATATAATAGGTGTTATACGATGATTTTTACGTGATAATATCAGTTATAAATGATAATTTTCCCTTCAATTTTTGCTTATTTTTTACAATCACTGAATTAATCGTTTAGACTCCCTACAATATCTTTTTTATCAACGCACACACTTGTTTTTTTTTCGTCAACAGCAAATCAACAATGGAGTTGGGAAGTAAGTTTGATGACATTGATGAAAGCGTTGAAGTTGAGAAAGACTTGGAATCTCTGGTCGATATGTTGATACATGAAGAACAAAGTGGACTTTATTTCCTCAATTATCTCAAGTCCCACCAAAACCAGGTATTGATTGATCCGATCTTTTAAAGCTTGGCTTTGGGTAGTCCTCCTAACTTACTACTAATTTGACGTTCTGCTACTCGATACGCTCCACCATTCCATAATATTGAAAGTCACTGTCAACGAGAAACTCTCAGAAACGACTCTCTACTTTATTCGATACGCTCCATTATTTGATGAAAATCAAATTCCCCTTGAAAATCGTATTAGAGAGCGCCCAACTGTATTCCTACTTGCCTATCCTATTTCGCTTTCGGGAAAATCGACAAAATATAATTTGGAATGATAAATGAAAAATACATTCAAGTATAATTAATGTACACTCAATTTGCTTATTAAAATTTCCCATCTACCCAATATTGCACCCCTAGTTCTCTAAAACTTTTCTTTCTTTCAGGCTTGGATAAATTGTTATTATTTTTGGAAAGGCGTTCAAGAATATAACGAATATTTTTTTGCCGACGCTTTTCAACCGAGCACTGTAATACGCAAAGCTAATGTAAGAAGATATTGATAATATTTGAAAAACATTTCGCGATAAAATTTACTTCGACCAGCCAAGCCAATGTTTAATTTTTGAATCCTTATCGAAAATATCGTTTTATTTGCTATCCAACTTCATTTGGACTTGTAGACTTGAGCCGTGAGCATGAGCGGTTCGGTTGAAATTTGCACATTCGTCCCTTTAGCGAACATCTGGGAGTGTTTTTCACCTTTTAAAATTTCTTAATTTTGACAAGTCTTTCATTATGTCTATATTTGGACTTCCGAATAGTTAAAAAGTGTCGAGCTCTGATGTACGCACTTTTTTCGATAGTATGTCTCGATATTCATCAGTGGTCGATCTTAGGGGATTGGAAAGCTAAAATAGAGAGTGTTTTTTTAGCCGTACTCGTTTTAAGGAGATAAAGACTTTCCGTCGTAAATTTTGAAACCCCTTTCCTCATATCCGCCACTGTACATAGAATCAAATCATACATATTTTCAATCCCATGACAGCTTGTGTACGCGAAATACGTTGGTATATCAAATAGTGGTGATTTACAATTTCCTGATCACATCAAAGACAACATACGAAAGAAGATTGACCCTCCTTATGAAGATCTCTTCGATGAAGCAGAACAACATGTTCTAACCATCCTTGTTGCTCCCTGGTTGAATTTGATCCTAAAAGAAAGACAACAATTTCAAACTGTAAGTATGCTACAATCAAAGTCATAATATTTGAGAAAAAACGGAAATTCCCACGAAATCTTAACAACCACAAACGATTTGGAAGCGCTCTAAATTAGGTTGGACGGGTAGAGTTTTAACTATGACTTTTAACGCTAGAAACACCTAAAATCTGAGGAACTAAAAGTTCAAGAATGGTCCAATAGGGCTCAGAATATAAGCCTGGAAGTCTAAAAACCCCTCCCAAATTGAAATATTCGAATAAATTTATCAATTTGCCAAAAGCGACTTTTTCGCCTGAACTTTAAATTGCTGAAAACGAGGAATTAACCAAACTTCCCAATATATTTTGTCCGAGATTGTACCATAATATATTTAATCTAACTATTTTGAGGACATAATTTTCATCATTATTGGAGCTATTGCAAATTTGGATTGGTTGATTATGGCCTAACTTGGATTTGATATCCAAGGCTAGAATATAAAGCCCCCCATCCCAAGATGGTTGTCCTTAGTAAAAATACTCGAAGTGTTAAAAAGGGTTGAGATTTTTTCACATTTACAGTACTATGTTCCGTATTAATATTGCTGCTTGACTTTAGCCAACAAATTAAACTATAGCATGTAATTAATGTCTTTTCAAAGTTCATGACAGTGCTAAAGAACATAAAGCTAAGCCTTTATCTTGAAGCACAAAAATGGATTATCTAATTCGCCAAGACTGCCTTGAAATTATTTTTCAAATACCTCCCCTGATTTGTTAAAGCAAAAATTACCTGTTTATAGGGAAATTCCCTGCTCCTAACGCTAATTTAAAAGAACCACAAGTATTTTTATTGCTGTGAATACTTTGTCAACCTTTACATCCAAATGGAAATTATCGTGTAACAACGAGCTCATTCGCATTGTCGTTGAATTTTTGTCGGATGACTAAAAATCGTCCATTTTCTCCCTCAAATGAATAAAGTTATTTATTGTTTCAATTATGAATACACGCTTCATTTTTATAAGAACAGTGTCTCTTTCATTTCATGATGGATATTCTTAACTTTTTGGGGAAAATCATCCTAAAACATTCTTAGAGCATAAAATGGCATTTTAGTGAAAGGAGTGAGTCTAACTTGGGGGGTAATTGGTAAGTTATAATTGAAAATGTTCTAAAAATGGCGTTCTTAGCTTGAGTAGCCAAATTCTATGATGGTGATATTCTTAAAATATTCTTAATTTTGTGGCTGATTTCATCATGAATATTCTTATAAAGTATATTCTTATAAAAAGTGTGTATGCACTGATCGTCTTTTTGTTTTCTTCTTCTTTTTCTGATTTTTCATAGGCTTTTCCGAACCTACAATACACGTTTCTAAATCGAGAGTCAAATATTGTCCAAATTTTACTAATTTTAAGTATTTTGCATGATATTGTCGATTTAGAGTAGTCTGAAAATTTAAGAATGCATCTAAGAACATTTCAGGCTGAAAATTGCTAAAAAAATAAGCATATCCAGGCTCAGCCAAATTTAAGGTGTTCTAATAAAAAAAAACGTATATTCTTTGCATTTTAGTTACACATCGATGAACACATGAGGTATATCGAAGTCAATCGATCGGAACATCTAGCGAGTTTCGTTGAAAATGATGAATTGGAGGTAATGCTTTAAATTTTAACTGTTTTTACATATTCTTTTTATATCGCTGTTTTACCATTTAAACAAGCTTTCTTGTTTTGTTTTCTTGTTTTGTTTTTAACTGTCGAAAAAAGAGTCAAATATCAACTGGTGTCAAAAACTTTGATACGACTGAGAGGATCATCAATTTCTTATCCATTGTTGAAAGAGGGAAAATCGCTCCTATTCCATTTGTAAATCAATCCAATCATCTCCAAATATTTATGTATGATTATGCTCTGATTATCTCCATAATAGTTATATTCAATCATCCAAATAATATTTACATCCAATTTTATCTCCATAATATTTACATCCGATTTTATCTCCATAATATTTGTTGCAGGGGGAAGAGGAGGTAGAGGAGGATGACGAGGAGGATAAGATTTCACCTGAAGAAGTTGAAAGACCTCTCCCTGTTAGTAAAGATGGTTTGAACTTTGAGGCGCTCATTAGGAACAAAGTAGAATTGGAACATTTTCAAACTTTCCTGGAAACAAGACATAAACAAGGTACAGAAGTTCTGTGGACGTTTCTTTGACATAGTTTACTTTACTACTGGAAATACTACATAAAACTTACTACATACAACTAGAACATCAGTATGAATAAGGTTGCTTTTCTTGCTAAAAGTCACTACTTTAATGGGATTAATTTTCGTGGGGATTAAGTTTCGCGGTTGAGCTCATCCGCAAAATTTTAAGATTTCGCGGGTACTTAATTTCGCAGATGGGTGACAATATTTTCACGATTTTGTACCTTTTTTTGTCAAATCATGTATTATTAGCGCCACTTAGATGCTAGTAACCATTCAAAAAGTTTGACATTTTTTTAGTTTTGTTTAGAGATATTTAGCGGATAAGGCCCTTCCCAATTTTCATTGGGACTTAATTTCGCGGATGACACCCAAATCCGCGAAATTTAACCCTCGCGGAAATTTATCCTATTAAAGTACACGAACTAACGTTTATCAAATATAACATATATACAGGTGAGTTTATTTAACTCGAACCTCTATAACTCTATATAACTCCTTAAATTCGTTCAAGTTTTATAGTCCCTCGATATCACGATCACGCCGGCACTTCATTTTCACGCCATCACGCCGTTTTTTTCAAAATTTCACGCCATCACGCTACGAAAAACCCTCCATCACGCCCTCACGCCAACCGCTGGGGGGCCTCATAACTCTATATAACTCCTTAAATTCGATCAAGTTTTATAGCCTCTTCAGTTAACAATGCCTTATTAACCCTAAATTTCCTTAACTCGAACAAATTTGTGTTCCCCGTGCGTGTTCGAGTTATGGAGACTCCACTGTATCAAGAAACAAGTCACGACGTTCTTTAACTGAGAGTTAGTTTTACTGTTACGTCATCTATAAATTAACATAACGTCATTTTTACTCAAGGGATCATGGACTTGACAGCATGGACAGACATGGAAGTGTTCCGGCGATTACCGAAAAGTGGAAATGATAAAATCAAAGATGAGCGAGACAAGAAAGCCATGGAAATTCGTGAAAAATGGCTTTCCAAAAATTATTTTTTTGGTCCTAATACTCCAGGCTCAAAAACCGCTATTAAGAAGGTCAGTTTTTCCTTGATTACTTGATTTTTAACACTTTTTTCTGGTCTCTGACAAATCTTGTAATCATCTTTCTATAATTGAAACACATTTTTGAGGTTCGTGCTGTATGAATATAACTAGAGTAGAAAATAAACATCCAAAGAAATTGCTATTTCAAATTTCATTTATTTCAGATGACAGGCTCTTTTTATTGTGGATCAATTTTAATAATTTATACTTAATTAGAACTAAAAAATTTCATCGCCCGTCATTCGCGAATTTATGTTTTTCTGTTTTTCCGATACTCGTGTCAAGTTAGTAGTACTGTTATAAGGAATCTTTGACAATCTTTCAAAAGGTGTTAGAGAGCAGCGGCAGTATTCGATTACTACCCAAACGACCCACCTCACCTGTCATTCATGAAGCGCAAAAATATTCGCGCGCTCGCGTTGAACGTCGTTGGTTGCTTTTGTTCAAAGAGACAAAAGAATACATCCAACGTAAGAAACAGAGGAACAGTGTGACTGAATTGGTGGAAGATTTACTGATGAAGAAGAAAATACAAAGAAGCGAACACGCGTGGAGGGTGAGTTGCTCCCATTGAGTTTCAAGCCCGAAGGGCTAAAGACGAGACTCCTGGATGGGAAATGAAACTACTCTTATTTACCATCCAGAACTCCCGCGAGTAGTTTTTACACACGCCGGATTGAAACTAAAATCTATCGCTAAATTTCAAAAAATGTAGTCCTCCAAAATAAAGGAACCGCTAGATACAATCCATCGTCATGATTACGGTGCGTTCTATGCGCGTTTTGGATTGGAAAAAAGTGGCTTCAATTTCTCTTGCCTGAGAAGGGTTAAAGTTTCGCCTTTAGCCCTTCAGGCTTGAAACTTTCTCCCCATTTGCAATACGATACGATTTCCTTCTTACGTGTTCATTAAAAAAAACAGATCAGAATTTACTATAAGAATTCAAGTTCTCATAGTCTTGACATTCAAAGATTTTTCAAAGAGAATTCTTATATCTAATTTTGTTTGCTTACCTTTTTCTAATGTAGAGATTATCTTAATTATTAATGATTGCCTTCACTTCAAATGGCATTTTACGCATTCCAACATTAATTAAAAAGGAATCATTTTCCAATGATTTTCCAAAATAACTTTGAAATACAAACTTAGACTTTCTGAACGGTTTGATTTACTAAACTGTCGTAAGCAAAAAATGGAAAATGGACAACCCAAAGCAAATGAAAGAAAATGAATAAAGAATTTGAAATTTAATGAGTATTCCAGGCTTTTATAAAGAACATCCGAAAGTTTTGAAGCCTTCAGATGTTCTCTTTCAGTTTTGAGCCTAAAAATGTTCTTAACCCATTCTTAATATTCGGGCTATCAAAACCTAATGTTCTTTATATGGTGGCCCTCAAGTCGACCCTCAATTCACGTATTCACACACAAATGTTTGCCAATTCACGTATTCACGCACAAATGTTTGCCAATTCACGTATTCACGCACAACTGTTTGCCAATTCACGTATTCACGCACTAATTTTGCTTTTAATTCTTTGTTCAAGCTTTTGTGACCTTATCATACACTAACCTTGACCTATAACCATGGCCCCTTTCAAGCTGGTTGATCTATTTTTATACCAAATATTTTCACCAGTGTTTTTTCGTATGCGATGTTATCGTTGCTGTTAGCCTCGATCTTTTTGTGGCTATTTTAAAACTATTTGTGCTTTCATTGACCGAAATTTTTATCCTGCCGCCGCACCAAAGTTATTATCCCTCGGATGTATGGTAGTGTAAACACTATCCCCTACTAGGATAGGCAAATGCAGACTCCAAAATTAAGCCTTAGTGTTAAGGCCAGCCTTTCTCGTAGACCCTAACGTTTAAAAGTCTTTTAGATTGAAGGTAAATTTTAACCAACAATGAATTAAATCTTTTAGATTTAAAATGCCCAAAGACGAATGTGCATATCTTTAAAGATGATATTTTACCTTTAATTGTGCAATGGCATTGAGAGAAAATCCTCTCATTTGTTAGCAATTTTATACGTTCTTATTATAACCTCATTAACCTCATTAACTGCCACTACTTTGAGGAGCACGAATCCGTTTGTGGATGCCAGCAGCCTTGGAAAATAATTTCCAATTCAGACCCTCCTGTTGACACTGTCGTTGGATGTAGTAAATTTGAAAAAATACCATGATTTTCAATTTAAATTTTGATATTTGATAACTTCTTCCCGAGGACAATAAGTTAATATGATTATTTTATGCGAAAGAAACGAGCAAGAAGATTTTTACAGGTTTAGGTCGTTTATTTTCGAAATTCTTTGTGTTTTAGACAATAATTTGCTTTCAGGAAATTTGAATTCGCACAGGAAAAATAATATTTTCACGTTGATATGTCGATTCACGTATTCGACCGCTGAAAAAATCGAATTCACGTACATGTTTTTTATAAGAATACATGTTTTTTTATAAGAACAAACTTCATAAGAACATAAGGCTGCAATGGTCAAAATGTTAAGAACAAGTTAAGAACATTTTATGGCTTTGTGGACTCAAAAACATCCTTTTTCTTAGAAAAATGGTTAAAAAGTACTCACAAAATGGTCAAATTAAGAACATATTCAGAACATTTTTAGGCTTAAAACTTAAAAAGTTAAGAACATCCGAAGAATTCAAAAATTTTTAGATGTTCTTATAAAGAAACCGTGTATTGGCGACAAAAAAAGACTCATTCACGTGTCGCGCTTGCTCCTGGGAGTTTGCTCCTATTAACACGTGGTGTTCATCTTCATCTTCATCTTATTAGTTGTTAAACAACCGTTGGAATTCGAGCAGTCGTGAAGTTGCAGGATTACGAATGGCGTTGAGTAACGAAGAAGAGTGCCAACAATTTCGACAGTTTATCAAATACCGTGGTGAACTCATGGATAACAACCTTAATTTCTGGCTGGAAGTACAAAAATACAAAGTAGGAATACATTCTCTCACCGATAGCCTAAATTATTATTTTTGCAAGTTGGCGTTTTGAAAACTTTTGGAGTAGATTTATTTTTGGCAAGATTAAATTTTGCGATATTTCTGGATTTATTTTACGCGATTCGACATTTTGAAAACTTTATCGAATGTATTTAATTTCTGGAATGAGCCTGAAACCAGCTAAAACGGCCCTGCTGATAGATGCCAATCAGAATTAACTCTGCGTCGAAAGTACGCGATTTCACGAGATTTATTTTCACGAAAAAGAAAATTTGAAATGACAGGTTGTACACACGCACTTGTTACTTAATTTCTATTTCTTCTTTCTATAGGATTTGTGTCACAGCCACGTGCAGGAATCCATCATCCGCAACAAAATACACACCATCATTGATGTTTTCATTAAATCTATTGTTCCTCCTGAACTGCAAATTGATGTACCTCTCGAAATCGCCGAACGCTTGTTGGAAAAAGCCTTTGGAAAGACTCCTCAACATGGCCCATATTTGTTCCGTGAGGCACAGGTATAAAATAATGAAATATTAAATTGTAAACTGCTGACTGAATTCGTTTCCCAACCTTTCTGAAAAGGTTAATTCTAATTGGTTTTCCCCTTTGGTGATTCCATACTGTGTTATCTCACCTTTATCGAACTTACGTACGAAAGTACGAAAAAAACCATCCACCAAAATGAAAAAAAAAACTGAAATCTGTACACGGTACATGGGCAACAAAAATCTACCTCTGTGAACGATCATATTATTCTCTTTTCCTTCTACAGACGACTATATTTCGCATCATGTTTAACTTCTGGAAAGACTTTCTTTCCTTCCGTTCACAAGCTAACGAACACGGAAACCTTCAAGAGGCGTTGAGTGAATTAGAGAGACAACATACTCATGACATCAAAAGAAAGAAACTGCTGACTGAACGACGAAGATTGAATAGACTGGTGGCCGAAAAAAGGAAAAAGGATTTACTCTCAGAGAAACGTAACCTTCAAGACATTCTGTGGTATGAGAACTTTTAAAGTGATTTTTAACAATCAGAACAACATTGTTTATTATTACAATTATTACTCTTGAACTTGTTGTGTTAGACTTTGTAATAAAAACAAGAGCCTCATTTTTTTTCAAAAACCTTCAACAAATTAAAAACAATCCTAGCATTTGAATAGCTAATGTCTCTCCCAAATTTTACTAGTTTTTATAGAAACTATTTTTCAGTAAAACGAAAATTTTTCACTCGGGTGTTTGTCGGTTTAATCCTTCTCTCCTCGCTTTTTCCTTTGCAACAGTACGATGGCCAAGACACCGGCAACCGACACTGACAATGCTTCGGTTGTGGATTATGACGTCACTACTTTCCTTTTCTCTAAATACCAAGCTGAAGACGAGTTGAAAATGGTAATACTATAAAAGACCTTATTCAGCAAATGGAATAGATATTTTCAGGATACCTCTTAGACGCCATTTTTCGCCTTAATAATGTTATCAAAAACGTAGTGCGAGCGGCGGAGATCGATATGGCAGTCATGCGGCCGTTTCTTTTAGGGACGCCGTAGAATAAAAGAATGCTAAAAGGATGCCCCGATTGCTAATTTTCGGCGCCCTTTTGGTGTTTTTCACCCTTAAATTGGCAGATTTTACCCAAAAATATTTTCTTGCTCGCTCTGTGCGCGTGAATTTTTCAAACATATTTTCTAAATAATGGAACGCCAAAACACTTACAAATTTGACTTACTTTAATTTTAGTCGATTCAGAGTAATCCTTGGGTATATCTATATAGGTAATTGTTAGGTCAGAGGTAAAAAGTGTTCTTTAAAGCCATAAATTCATAGTACATCAAAATATCTGAAAAGTAGAAGTACACTCGTTTGCTCAAATCGTTATTTTTCAGGATTCACGTAAAAACATCTTGTCAAGTGAAAACATATCCTAAATTGAAACTCTGAAAATCTTTTTTTTTAATCAGGTCGAATCAAAACTTGTCGAAAATGGAATTCCACTTGAAGAAATGGGAGGGAAATCCGTTATCTTTTCTCATCCTTTTTATGGAAATAAATCCACCACTTCTGAACGTACAGGTAATTCTATGACAGTTTTTCAATCCTTTTAAAGATGGATGTTATTTGTTTTTTTAAGAGAAAGCAGCACGAGAAGACACGTTCGACTAAATAATTTATGGTGATCATTTTGGACCAATTATCTTTCTTAGTCTGTTTCAAAGCATTACAATTAGTACTACAGTTGATGCTCTCTAATTCAATTTTCAAGGGGAATAGAATTTTCGTCGAATAAAGGAATGTCGTTTATGAGAGTTTCTTGTACACCCCTGAGTCAGTGGCCCGGTCAGATCCACCCCGGTGAGTAGCCCGGTGAAAAAAATGCTCAAAAACAGCCCAAAATTAAGCCCCGGTGGAAAATAAGTCAACCCGGGCAAAAAGGCTTAAAGGTTTTGGAAACCCGGGCTGTGGCATGAAAGTTTCTGTTTACCCCGCTGGAAATACTGAAAATTTTGATTCCCCCGGTTGAAATCAAGGAAAGCTTGGGTTACCCCGCTGTTGAAATTAAAAAGTAGAAATCTTAAAAAATAGAAAATGTATGAAATAGAAAAGTAAAACTTGAGCTAAAAACTTACTGTGTTCCATCCAGTTTGAAAAAATTGTAAACAAACTATGTAACTGAGCTACCATCTTGCGCGTATTTACCTAAGTTTAACCGCCCTCGATACTTAGAGTTTATGGCGGCCATTTTTTGAAACATTTTGATTGCGTGCAGTTCGCGCGGCAATGGAATATTCTTACAGGCAAGCTCAAATAAAAAAGAATAACAAAACTCAAAACTCTCTCAACAAAAATATTCTTACAAAGGAAAAGTGTATTATGTTCCCGAGCATATTACACATTGGATTCTCAAAAAAAGGTTTTTGCTCTCTCTCTTCAATGTTTACTTTAAACATCATGAATAATTTAGTAGTACCTTCCATTATTCTAGAAAAAGCGCGGGAAATTTTCATTCTATTTTTTCTGTCTGTTTTTCTCTGTCTTTTATTAGAACTTTTTGATTGAGTTATTCTTTTTTTTTTACTATCTCGTATTTTCGGGAGAAGACAAACCGTGGACCCCTGATATGGACCCCCAATATGGACCACCAATATGGACCCCCTTTAAATGGCGAGAAAAGCATTGTGGGTATTTCCCAACATTAAATAGGTAGTTATTTGTGCTATATTAGTCGTCCTATATAATATAAACATATTACAACAGTTATAGAGTTACATACATGATACATTCTGTTATTTAGACATAAATTCAGTTCGTTCAGAGTGATTTGTTCTATTGTTGAAATGTTGACACAATGTTGATATTTGAGAAAAATATTGATATTAAGACAAAAACATTCAAAATATTTATTATACCGAAAGTGATGTAGATAGTGTGAATGGATATAAAAAGACACCAATCAGAAGCTTGTGACTTCTGTTTTAGATTGATGGCACATGAGGCCCGAGTTACATTGAAGAGTTACATTTAGGAGTGTTCGAGTTGCTAGTATAACTTCCTCTAGAAAATAAAAGTTTATTATCATAGGAGGGACTTTTTATGTAGGTATCATCCACGAAATCTTTTTTCAGAGGCAAACGATATGCGTAATATTATGAAAGTTCGAGTTACTTGAGTTGTAACTCGGCTCTTCATGTCTCAATCTATGGTTTGTTAAGCCAAAAAACATTGTTCTTGAGTATATCCATATTTATTTGGACTGAGCAGAGCAGCTCAAGTAAAAAATCAAACTCAGCAGAATGTTAAGTTCGAATAACTCGGAATAACTCGGAATAAATCTTAAAAAGACTTATCGTACTCAATGTGATATTGGAAGTGCAAATAGACATAAATTATTTCAAAACTAGAGTGTTCAGAGCTGTGTTTTTGGTATTTCTTGCCGTTTTTGAGGGGGTCCATTAGGGGTCCATATTGGTGGTCCATATTGGGGTCCATATTGGGGTTCCATATCGGGGGTCCACGGTTTGTCTTCTCCCCGTATTTTCTTATAATAAAACATTAGTAACTTCAGATGGTTAAAAGCGATGCCGGCGGTTGTTTCAGTGTGATTTCCACACTGTGACCTAGTATATATATACCTTAAGGGAACACTTATTTTGGCGGGAACTAATTTTGGCCTTGCGGGAACTAATTTGAGCTAAAAACCTGCATATTATATACTAATCGATCAGAAACTTTCGCAAAAATCAGGTCTCTAAAATCAGACCCTTACAGTGCTGGAAAAATTTGGCTGAAAATCGACCCTTACAGTGCAATTTTTCTAATTTTTTTGCCCTTTTCAGGGCAAATTTCTCAAATTTTTCCAAATTTTACAGCCTTACAGTGCATTTTTTACCACTTGCTCAAAAATCGACCCTTACAGTGCACTTTCCAAAGTCCAAAAAACCTACCCTTAAGGGCCGCATGTCCGGTAGGGCACTTACCTAGAGTGCCCCCCCCCCGGGGGAAACTTTATGCTGATTTAAGATTAAGAAAAAGGTCAATATCACGGTCTGAAAATTTTGCTATCTCGAGCTATGAAGCACTTTCGTTTTCAAAACTTAGAAAACGAAAGTACTTCGTATCTCTTGGTTGCGAAATTTTCAGACCATGGTTGTATTTGTTGTGAGGAATTTTTGGATAATTCATTTTGCCCAGATGCTGCAAGACCCATGGCCCGCAAAATACAACAGCAGCAGAAGCACATGATATGGGTTTTCTAGTGACCACTGAAATTGTTGAATCAATTCAAATACAGTATACAAGTATAAACAGACTTTCAAGACCATGCAATTAATGTGATTTTTGTTATCAAAATTATGAATCGGTCAATGGTTAGGGATAATTTGATGTGCTTTGCTTCTTCCCAAACTCAGAGCTCAAACGACGTTTCTTGAAATAGCTTGGGAATATATACACGTTTTTTTTTATAAGGAACCTTAACTTTGCTCTGAGCCTGGAGTTCCTTATTTTTACAGAAAATTTCAGCCTCAAAGTTCTTTATCGAGTTCCTTATTTACATAGCTGCTAGGTCAAAGGAAACTATGAAAATGTGTGGTTTTATGGAAACATCGACTATTTCAACAAAGAACTCGGAGAATACAAGATATTGCTAGTTCAAGTGAAAACTCTTACTGTTCCTTAAGACTTGTTTTCTTATCCTCAGCCTGGGCAGTTCCTTAACAATTCCTTATTTTTTGGACCATTTTCAGCCTCGAGTTCCTTATAAACGTGTTCCTTATATAAAAAAAACGTGTAATGTTTTAAATTCATTTTTGATGGATTATATCCCTAGCTATGATTTAAAACAATGTGACACTGCCAAAAATTCATTTGCTTGATACCCTGGTCAGTGCCCCCCGACCTAATAGTTAATACCCTGGGAAAAGTTAAATGTTTCCATCAAAAATGTATATTTCTTCAAAAAATCAAAAACAACACGTTGTTTTATTCTCCCCCTTTGTGAGGCTTGGATGGTTTCATGTTTTTAAAAGAAAAAGTGTGGACATTATTATTGTAGTTAGTAAGATGGATGCCTATTCATTCAAAAAGTCAATGGATTTTAAAAGAAATTGTGGGATCTTTTCTTCTTCTATCATAACTTTTTAGCTACACACTTTTTATACGCAACGCAGTGAAGGGCTCAGGCCTCAAAATGGCCAAAAAAGCAAGTTGGCTTAGGCCCTTAGGAACCCTAAACCTAAGGATGAAAAATTTTTTAAATAAGGAAACCTATTTTTTTCTTTTTCCACTCTGAAAAGACTGAAATCTTGCTATATTACGACCAAAAACTGCTGTTTTACTTTCAACAATTTGAAATTTGAGGCCGTTTTAGCCCATCTAGAGGGTCCTATTTTCAAAGATTTTCTTAACCGTCGGCGCCAACCATGGTGGCGCCTCCTCACACACTGATGTAGCCGTTACGTCATAATAGCAAACATACACCACCCTTGTTAAACATCCTAAATCTACCCCTGAATCGAAGAAGGTGCTGGTGGAGATTTTAGGAGATTTTAGGCTATCGACTCTTAAATTTTTACACTAATAAGAAGAATGATGATAACGGTTATCAAAGGACTGTTAAAGTGCAATTTCCTGCTGAAAATAGAAAAAATCGCTTATAATTTGTATTCACCCCGGAGAAAAGTAAGTCAAAATTTTTGAACCCGGTGGATTTTTTGCTCATGAAAAAAACCCGGTGAAAATTTATTTTTTTGAAAGTCACCCCGGTGAACTTTCAGAGTCCACTGGGTCACTGAGACAGGGGTGTTCTTGTTGACAGTGACTTTTAATAATATCGAACAATGGAGCGTATCGAATAGTAGAACGTCATTTATGAGAGCGTCCACTGTAGTTTTCTTTGAACCTAAAAATGGTAGCAATTACATTTAGGTCCATGATTAAAAGAACTCTTCATTGGAGCTCAGGAGGTTCTGAGATGGACGGCCGACGGTGACGTGCCGCTATAGTTCCAAACAATTAAACCCTGACTGACAAAATTCGTGTCCTGACATACGAATTTAGACTCTGTCATATTTTGTAATATGACAATTTTTACAAAATCCAACCTGAAAAATGTGAAAAAGACCAAAATTCAATCATATCTGATATACTTTTGGATTTAATATGATTTCGACTGTCAGACATTTTTGGATCCTAAGAAAAGAACCCTATCCCCGTATCCCATTTTCCTTGGACCTCGCTTTCCTTTGTGACCCAGGGTTGACAATTCTGCTTTCTTTTGATAAGCAATAGAAAATATGTTATTGTCTGCTGGTTGTAACATACGGCAAATCCATTGTAGGTTTGAAGAAAATAAAAAGAAGCAAATCGTCTTTCTTACAACAAGTACACATACTGTACGCAATCAATTGATCTTATCGGAGTTTTTGATTTTTCTAATAATGCGATGCATTGTGGGATTGTTTCGGGAGTAATACAATGGAAATCTCTAAGGAATTCCTCGAGGGAATAGCGCTTCGTCGTGCAAACGTCATGATTATTACTTTTCTCATTTGACCGAAATTCAATCCCACAATCCTTTTCGTCTTAATTCAAAAGTCGTGAAAGTTATTACTTTTTCTTTGTAATTGAGTGTAATTTGCGTGCAAGCGTAATAAACGCAAAGGGTGATGGGATTGAATTTCAGTCAAACATAAAAATCAATGTCTATTTTTAGATTCGCGACGGTATGCTATTCTATTGTAATACTCCTGAAACAATCTCACAATACATCGCTTTTTTAGAATCAATTGTCCTTCTTTTTCACAGGCGACCAGGCGGTAACGACCGGTCGACGTTCCAGTTTCTTTAACACAGGAGGTGCTATGGAAATGAGACGACAATCTCTTGGTGCAGCTTATGGTAAAGTAGTAGTTGATCATAATCTTGAACCATCCGTTAAAAAAACAGGATGGCATAGGTCGCAGCCCTGCAATACCGCATGTAGTATAAGATAGTATAGCAGCACGAATTCGTTAGATTCACTATGCCGCTACTGGACCGAAATCGTGTCATTCCATATAATGCAATAGCACTTAACGGGTTAGGCTGCGCGCATCCCCAGAATTGATTTTGAGTTATCATTAATGGGTAGAAGGTTTAATTTTGTCTCACTTTTAGGTATTTTAGAATCATGGCTAATGTCCCTTCTTTAGTTTTAGAGGGACTAAAAACAGTTGCTTATCATAGAAATGGATAAATGTTATTATTTTAAACCTTTTTAGCATCATCGCAGAAGAATCGGGGACGGAAATCGATTTACGATTCCGACGGTCGGACCATCCGAACGAAAATATCGGTTGATCCTTCTACCTACCGATTCCAGCCAGGAAAATCACGAACACCTTGCGATCAATTATCGGTCATCACCGATGCTCAACGATCGCGACTTTTAAGTTTGCATAATTCTCAAATGGAACAAAAGAAATCAAGACGGCGAACGTTGACTAAGAAATCCTTGAAAGAGTTCGAAAAAACTCCACAAGGTATGGCGAGCCTCGTAGATACTATCAGGGAACAAAAAAATAATTTTGATAGGAAAAATTTATTTATTTGTACGGCTTTCAATCTTTGCGTTGGTTGCTCTTGCACAATACCAGAATAAAAATAAAACTTTCAGAGTTTTCCAATCATTTCGAAATGAACTACAGGATTGAAAGTCGTACAAATTTCAGCTAAAATAATTAAGTCTTATATGATGCAGAAATGTCTCATTTTGATATTTTCATGAACGTTTCTTTTTAAACTAGAGACATTCGTTTACCTAAAATGTAATTAAAAGTATTCTGAATGTTGCTTTTTCTTCAGGAAAACCGTTGAAGCCTTTAAAGATGGTCACATTACCATACGTCAAAAATCTTGAAACAGCAAGTCCTGAATTCCCCATCCTAGTTCCTCCTTTGGAGTTGGACAAACCGAAAGAGAAACCCTCGGCTCCAGTTCGCCGACTTCCGAGAAATGCAGGAACAGCGAATATCGTTAAAAAGACAAGCGAGGGAGAGCGGGAGAGTTGAATCTCCTCCACCGATTATAAAAGCTGAAGTTTTTGTATGTTAATTTGTAATTAGTTCTAGTAATTGACAGTAAACTGGAAACTGGCTGACACGGAGAAGTTCAGTTTAAAGCTTTCCAAACAAAAACTGGTTCATATCTGATGTCGTAAAATTCTATATACTTCAGATTGCGAGCTTTACAGAGTAAAAAGTTTGGTGGGGTAGAATAATTGCGATAGAAATTTTGGAAGAAAGTTTTTTTGACGAATGAAAAATTATTTAAATTCGCCGAAAATTTCATATTCCAAAATCAATATTCGTCTCAACTTTCGCTAGTCTAGTCTTTATTTCTCCAAAGGATACTCTTCCCTCTAACAACTTTTTGGAAGAATTTGCTTTTTTTCACCAATGTGTTTTGGAGACCTGATCCAGTGTTTTTTATAGTTCAGTGGTCTGATTTTAACAATATTTTTAGAAAGACTTCGATTTTGTATATGAACTATTTGTACATATTTTTTAATAGTGATTTTTTACTAACATTGTGTGGATTTGTGATAAGCGAGACAATAATATATATTTCTGACAAAGGTAACAAATTTCGATCGTGGTTTTTATTTGTGATCAAATTCCTATCCACGCTGGAGTAACGGGGGCGCCTAAATCGGATCAAAAAAGCTAAAGCTTAAAACGAAGAACTAGAGGATGCTAGTGCGAAATTGGATACCCCCAACCTCCACAATTTATCCTCTTATCTGATGAATCGATCTTCCCACCGTATCTCTCACGGGCACCGGGAAGTTTTCTTTCAAGATCTTTACAGTGTTGGTCAAGATATCTCCTTGTATTCCACGTGTTTTAAAACTCTAATTTAGTTTGCCAAAGGACAAGATTGCTACCCAGATTGCTACCCAGATCTCCGACCGACGGGGACCAGATACGGCCATTTGAAACAAACAAAATCAATCTTACTGACAAACAAGTGATACTTTTATGGACATACCTAGTTATGCATTTAACACATATATAATTGATATCTACGTATCTATGCTTATCAATGATTCTTATAGATAAACATGCATTTTTTGAGCCAACAAAATTTTTTTCAAAAAAATCTACTTGAGCCATCTTTTACCTATGATGGTACTTTCATGCTATTTCCCTACTTTCATGCAAAAAATCAGAAAAAGTTAATGATTCAATTTTTCACAAAGTCCAAAAAACCCGTTCTTTAGCCGTTTTTTGGCCCAAATGTGGCCAAAATTTTCTTTTTTTGAAAGTCAGGCTCCGTCACATTCGAGGGTTTATAGTTATGCATCTTTGTGCAAAAAATCATAAAGAATCAAAGAGGCAATCTCGAGAAAAGCTAATACCTAGGTAATTGATAATGTGCTTATTTAAATAAATATCGAATTTGGCCAGTTTTTCTATAAAAACACGCCAAAAGCAACCAAAATTCCATGTCTAAACACACACATTCTTCAAAGGTAAGCCCTCATGAGCAAAAAAAACATCTATCTCATAAAAAAATTGAGTAATTTAACTAAGAACAATGATGTATGCTTATTAATAGTGATTCTTATAGATAAACATGCGTTTTTTGAGCCAAAAGATTTTTTTTGAAAAAATCTGTTTGAGGCATCTTTTACCTTTTATGATGGTACCCTACTTTCATGCACGTTTTTTTGGCCCATATTTGCCCAAAAAATTTTTTTTTCGAAAATCGGCTTCCGTCACATTCGAGGGTTTATAGTTACACATCTTCGTGCAAAAAATCAGCTAATAACGAACGGACGAACGGACAAAGGTTAATCTATAGGACCTCCACCCCACCGGGGTAGGTCCAAAAAAAATCATGTACTCACTGTTCAACAAGGTTCATACCTTAGGCATAAATAGGCATAAATTTTTTGTCACAGGTAGAAAAAGTGCAATCACTGGATATGGCTCAACGAGACAGATATTGAAAATAAATTGATCAACAAATCCAGGTGGATTGGAGCTCACATCAGTGTGAATATTTCCTTACCGCTAAAAATATAATGAACTAATTTATACAACAAAAACTACCTTAAGCATATCTACAAAATGTTGCATCGTGGTTAGTCAAATCTCTCAAATCAAAACGCCGGGATGGATAATAAAAATTATATAAAAATATTTCAAATAACTTTCTGGTCGATACAAAAAACTTTTACGATAAGATAAATTAGTACACGCTTTTTTTTGTAAGAACCAGTAAATTTAGGCTCAGGCTGGGCTGTTCTTAATTTAAGAAATTTTCAGGCTTTAAGGCTTAGTATTGTTCTTAATTTGTTCTTAGGTTTCGGTCAATTTTCAGCCTCGTATTCTTATAAAAAAGCTTGTATAGGACACACGCTATTTTGACAGCTTTCACAAAACTTTTAAAAATCCAATAGAAATCGTGCTAAATTTGTGAATAGTTTACATACAATTGGTCACTGGCTTAGTTGGCAAATAAACTAAAGCTGACTAAATGCGCGTCATTATTGAAGCACAGGACTATTATCGCTTAAAACTTACTTACTCTTCAGCGCTATGCGGAGGTCATTCTCAAAAATAAATATTAATTACGTTACAGCAAGAATATATGTTTAATAAATGATTCTTATAGAGTGATGTACATTTTTTCTTTCATTTTTCGTCAAAGTCAGATTCATTGGAAAACCGTCATAAGTTTGTCAATATCCGTTAAACGGAACTTACACTTTCCGGTCTCGAATTACAGCCCGGATCCATGCAGTAAAAAGAGATACTTTGGTGTAAACACTTGGTTTTTCTGCTTTTCCGCATTGCGGTCCACCCCAAGATACAACTCCTTGTAAAGTCCATTTCTTTTTCCGTGCATCACGGAACAAATATCCGCCACCGGAATCACCCTTGCACGTGTCTTCCGAAGTGTTTTTACCGGCACAAAACATACTTTTTGTTAGATTATAACTCTTATCGTAAGCTTTTACACACTCGTTATAATCCATCACAGGGAGACGCAGTTCTTTCAATTCTTCCGATGCACGTTGGCTCCGCGTGACTCCCCACCCGACCACCGTACCGACGTTGCCAACAGCAACCAGTTTTCGTTGTCTTCGGGATGGCAGACAAACTGGTAAAATACGATCTATGAAGATAAAGAAGAAAAAGAATTATTATAATTTCTTATTGAAAAATTACAATTATGATTTTATCTACACCCATTAAAAAAAGTTCCCCTGATATTCTTGATATGCGTAAGTCAAGATGACGTCATATTTTTCAGCGAAGCACCCAAAAAAGCCGGTTTTTGACCTCTGTGTTTCTATTTTTAGCAACAAAGAGAGGTCAAATCCCGGCTTTTTTAGGGTGTTTCCGCTAGAAAAATGACTTACGCATATCAAGAATAGAGACAGGAGTAGTGTAGAATTATTTTTCCTAAGTAAATGAAAGTTAGAAATGGGGAGGTTTTAAAAAGGACCAAAGAAAGAATTGTATAGTATAATCGTATATATAATCATGGGTAGTAAGATCATTCGTGAAAAATATGATTTTCGAACACTCACCATTCAGCTTGGCAGGTGTTGCTAGCTCGATAAGTCCAATATCATTGTCAAGTAAAGCATGGTCAAATTTTAGGTTTGGCACCACAAGTTTTGCGTACGACATTTGAACATGTTTTGAACGTTGTCTATCGATCACATTGTGTACGCCAAGGTAGACTTTAATTTCTTCAGGTTTGAATTGGCGAAGTTCTGGCGGCTTGTCGAACAAACAGTGTCCCGCGGTGACCACCCAGCGGTCGTTGATAAGGGAACCCCCACAGCTGAGCTTCCAGCCGATGTCCTTCGTTTTGACCTGGGCAATAGAAAGCAAAAAATATTTGATATTTAATTAAAAATTTATTTAAAAACGATATTTTGTACTTTTTTTAGCTCTTATCTTTTTTATAAGAACCTTCTTTTGCTTATCAGAAGAATAATTCTTTCATGTACTAGTAATGTAACTACCAGCTCTTCGTAATTCAGAACCTTTTCCTGATATTATCGAAGAATCCCTTGATCCCTTGAAGATTGAATGAGACAACCAGCTCGATACAAAAGTTAGCGAATACATTTCATAAATGAATATTTTTCTGCTTAAATCAAAAATCTGTCCTGAAAAACAAAACTCACCTCTAATAAAACTTGCCAGGGCCAACTGTGCGGGATAGTGATTTCACCACCGTGTAAGCGGGCCCTTGAGTACCAATGACTGTATGATTTGTGAACGGGCTTTCCACACGTTGGAATACAGTAAGGAATATAATTTCGATTCCATCCTTTCCCTTTGATACAAGTCGCATTGTCTGAACCATCATTACCTAAGGGAGGTAAATCAGATTAAATTTATTGACTCGAAGATTTTTTAATATCTAAAAAAATTGCATTTCCAATGAAGCATAAATCGCCGACAATAGAAGAGTAATAAATCGAACCTCTATAAATCGAACCTCTATAATTCGAACGTCCCTTAACTCGAACAAGTTTGCTCGTCCCTTCAGTTTACAATGGCATATAAACCTTACTCCATATCTCGAAATGTTCTTAACAAGAAGAGATTTGCGTTCTCCGTAAAATTTGTATTGTTTTAGGTTATGGAGACTCCAAAAATTCAAAAAAATAAATATAAGGATAAAAATAATCCATGACGATATACCTTTCAGTCTGTAGAAAGCGTCACATTTATATTTCACAAAAAGTCCATTTTCGGTGGGAATGTTTTCCACTCGTCCGTTTTCAATCTGCTCACGAGGTTGACATTCGTTTTCTTTCGTTTTAACGACTTTTCCATCGTCAACAACGACTTTCTCTCGAAGACATTGTCGTCTCTCCTTTGAACGACCTAAAAAGGAAAAAATATCCATTTTAAATTAGAATGCCATCTACAATCAAGGTCATAATATTTTGATAATTTTGGTTATTTTAACGTTTTTCAAGATTTAAAGTTCCGGCGAGAAAGTCGATTTTGGGCTATCTCTTTAATTTCATCGAATATTTCAATTCGGGAGGGGTTGGCAGACTTACAGGCTATATTCTGAGCCTTATTGGACTATTTTTGAACTTTTGAATGCTAAGATCCTAAGGTCCTATCTTAAGTCTCATGTTAAAACTCAGAGTTAAAACTCTACCCTTCCAACCTACTTTAAAGCACTTACAAATCGCTTGTGGTTCAAAAACTTCCCGGTGTATTTCCCTTTTTTCTCTAATATTATGACCTTGATTGTAGTAAGAAAAAGTAGCCTGTCAGTTTAAAGACCAATAAAAGCTGGGCATTTTCTAATCAAGTTTGCAGACTATACAATATTTTCTATTTTCTCTCTGCGTATACACATGTATAACCCTCATTTGTAAACAACTTCACTCGTAGACTGACACATCAGTCGGGCTGGAACGGTATCACGCGGGAAAGGTGAGCGTAGGAGTTAAGTAAGCATAGGAAGAAATTTTGTCAGCGGCAAGGGCTGAAAACTGTTAATTAGCAGCCTCTCACCAACTTTTGCTCGTTCTCCAACGCAGCTCCAATTCCAGCAAACGCCCGCCACCTTTATTTCCCGCCCTCTGACATAATTAATTAACAGACTAGTTTGCTAGTCAGTAGACTACTCACACTTACCTGAACACCTGTTAGAGCCAGCACCAAGGCAAACTCGTTTCCTGACTTGCTTGTTTGTAGTTGGATTGGGACATTTACTCCATTCGCTCCATTCACTCCAAACCTGCGTGTCGCACGAATGCACGTTACAAGGCTCACTTTCTGATCGCTGATCCCCGCACGTCACACTCGGGTGTGATTTTTCACCCGGACAAGGGCGGGATCTTATACGAACGCCACCGCCACATTTCTTTGAACAATCAGACCATTGACTCCAAGGAGACCAAATGGAATTGATGGAACACTGTGATCGAGGACAGTATTCTTGTTGAACTGATTCTCCTTCGCAGTGACTGGAAAATAAAAAGAACGTTTATATTCCAGGATTCTAAGATATCGTGTCATTTGTAAATAAACCTTTAGGTCTGGACTGCGACCCTAAAATGCAAAGACGGTCTAGTATCCTATTCAACCTTGAAATAGAGAATACATAAAATTTCTCAATGTCTAGTTATTCCCACTCTGTATCAAATCTTTGATGACTCACCTATTTTCAATGTTTCTTTTATCATGTCTCACACACGTCCTGATTCGTGATCTTTTACATGACATGGAATCACAAGCACTCCATTGTAACCATGGAGACCAGGCGCCATTTATGATACATTTACTTCTAACGCATTTCTTTGATTGGGTGTCTTTTCCAGGGCAAATCTTTTGGATTTCGATCGGTTGGTTGAATTCGTTTAGACACTGACGCCGTCTTGTCTGAAGCCCTGGAATAGAAGATACAGATTTATTTTGAGGCTATGGTTTAAGGCTCATATGCTTAGAAGATTCCTATTTTTACTTAAAGAATGAACCAATGTTTTCAGACCTTAAAACGGTGCTTGGGTGTGCTCATAAGTGATAAACCTATCAAGAAAAACATAAGACTATTGGACATAAATGACAAAATCTGGATTTGTTGGCTATGGTTTAAAGACCGTATCAGTTTTTGAGGTTTCAGGTGTCACAGGTAGCTTGTCAACGAAAAACTAAACGTTTACTAACTACGCCCGAGAAGATATTAACAAGGAGCGAGAGATCACAAAACAACACTGATCAAGGGAAATGAATTAAGTGGGCATTAAAACATGATAACAATTATAATAACATATCAACTTCCTCTTGAGGGAATACAATTAACATTGAAAAGGGGGCGGGATTTTCAAAACCACAAGATTTACCGTCAAAACTAAAGGAATCGAAGAAGTCAATTAATGATATGGTCTCCAATATAATTGGGGTATGTCTTTTCATGGTTAACCCGAAAACGTAAGTTCCTCTGAATAACTCGCTTGACTTTAACGTAAGATACTCTAAAAACAAGCTCGTTAGCAAAAACTTGGACACAAGAGGTCTGCTGTGCTCATTCCAAAAGGTTCTTAAGAAAAATTGAGAAGAGAAGTGGTCACGTGATTATTAGCATACCTTCACCACATGAAGCTGTGCATTTTGAGAATTCACTCCACTCGCCCCATTCCGTTTTAGGTGGACAAAGCGCGGCCAAACACACCTTCGTTTGTTTTTCGATTGTCAATCCGTCGCATAATTTTCCGTTGAATTGTGGCATTGGATTGGTGCAGGTTCGAGTACGTGTGGCCGTGCCTAGTTTACACAATTGACTGCAATCTGACCAATCAGACCATTGACTCCAACCTCCATGGACAGGTTTACCATAACATAATTCTTTCTCTACAACTTTTCCGCGACACGTGACTTTAACCGACAAATCAGAGAACGGGTTGAAGCACTTGCGCGTGCGTAAACGTTCCGCGTACACACCGGGCGGACAGTTAGACCAGGTAGACCAAGTAGTAAACAATCCTTTAACATTGCACTCCTTCGCATTGCATTTTTCTCTCTCCATCCCATCTCCTTTACAATTTCCTCCATCATCTCCGGAGGAGCTTGATGACAGACAATCTCTCTTACGCATGCGCTGGCCTCCACCACAGGGTTTATTGCAAGTACTCCATTGTTCCCATGTTCCCCATACAGAGAGTTCACAACCAAAGCTGTCTTCGTACAGCTCGACGATTGGCTTTCCCACAAGTGTGGAAGGAGAATGACACCTCATTTCCTCTTTATGGTCGAACATTTTGGGTGCTGACATCAGCACATTGTAAATCCAATGCAAGTTGCAATCACACCGTAATGGATTCCCATGTAAAGTAACCTTCTTCAATTGACTCTTATTGGCAAAGAGTTTCTTATCAAGGGTGTATATCTCGTTGTCATTCAATAAAACTTCGGTTAATTGAGACAAAGTCTTAAACGAATCCGTCTCGATTGCCTCGATTTGATTTTCTTCCAAACGAACGGATCTTAAATTCGGCGAATTCTGAAACATACGAGCTCGAATTTCTTTCAATTTATTTTTTGACAAATCCAAATATTCTAATTTCTTTAAATTAGCGATAAACTTGTTATCTTTCAAATTGTTATTTTGTAAATGTAATTTTCTTAAGTTTGGTAACACATTATATAGCTCTGAAGGTAGACCTTCCAGTTGATTATCATTCAAATAAAGCTCTTCTAAAGAAGGAAGATGTTCAAAAACTTTGATTGAAATGCTCTTCAAATTATTTTTACCCAAGTTTAAATATTTCAGTTTATTTAAGTGCAGGAAAGCATCGTCTGCTATGCGTTGTATACCATTCATCTTTAAACTCAGTCTTGTTAATTTTTGTAAATTTCGAAAATCTTTCTTTTTTAATTGGTAGAAATTATTTTGAGTCAATGATAAGATTTCAGTTTTTGGGTTAATATTTTGCGGAACGTTTCGATATCCCTGCCCATCGCAGTAAGATGTAGGGATAGCATTGTTCTGTGAAATACATATACATCCAGTCGGGCATTGAGCCTCACATAAAGTCATTTTTAAACATTGTATCAAAAATATAATAACGGTCAGTAATCCAAAAGTCGTCATTTTGTGCATGGTCTTTCAGTATTTGTTTTTAAATAATGTAATTCAATAATAAATATCTCTTCCTCCCTCTTCAAGTTGTCAAAAATTTTCGGTTTTCAAAATTCCTGAAACGATAGAAAATAATATGAAAATGTTAAGGTCTGCGTCAAAAAGGTGTGCAGTATTTTTAATTTTAGCCATAACTTTCCAACCAGTTGCCGTATAATAAAAAGTTCGGTACCGTTGGAAAGATATTTGAATGTGCTCTTATTTTCAACTAATTAGTTTTTCAAAATTTGTCCAAGAAAGTGAAGAAAAACGAAGAAGAAAATTTGCTTATCTTTTTTACTCAGACTTTATTGGCTCTATTTATCTAATAATTTCTATTTACTTTCTGACCAATTGGAAAAATTAACTCAATATAAAAAGTCCACTAAGAAATCATGTAAAGTTGTGACCAGTCATTCTTAACCCGATAATCAGAAACTGACCCATCGCATCAGAGCCCTATGTTCCCGTGATAAACAGCAAAACAAACCCATTTAAAGTAGTGTACGGTACGGTAATTACCCATTAACGAACAAAAAATGATACTAATCGAGATATTTTGGTGCGGATGTCTTTATTTTGAAAATATTTTCCCGAAATTAATGACCTGTTTTTTTTTGTGAAACACGGCCATTAAAACCAATAATTTGGTTCTGACTACCAAAAAATATATCTCACCCCTTTTAAAGGAAGCCCTAATTACTTAGAGACATCAAAATCATCTTAGCAACCTTTTCTTATCAAATCATCGACCGTATAAAATAATTGTGATTGCTTTGACCTTTTAGTTTTAATTCAAAGTATTCTAGCGAAGCCATTTTGGATTGATTTATATCCCTTTTTTTTCAAGCAATATCTTCAAAACCTTTCTTGTTTCTACTGTTCAGATGTCTGAGCTCTATTCAATATCTCAGTCACTCAACGACCAAATCAAAAGACATTAAATATACTCTTCTTTACAATATCAACGAAAATAAATAGATACCAAGAAGAAGTAATTTTACAAATATAGTAAGAGCACCAGACATAAATATTACGAGCTGACTCCATGCTGAAACTATTGTTCACTTCTGAAGAGGTTAATCAACCTGTCGTCCACAGGGAAGTTGGGTAGCCTGAGGGCGCTTTAATAATCTCAGTTGTAAAGACAGTCTAGTCATTACGTCGTAACAAAAACAAACATTTTCGTAGCTTGCACCTTTATGTTTTTTTTGCTCAAATTTAGAGTGGATTTTCAGCTGAGAGGAAGTTTTGCTATCTGTCTGGGAATCACTCTCAAATATGTTATTCTGTTATGGTCTAAAGGATTCAAAAATTACCGTCACGTCCGACATTGCATAGATTTCATACCTATCAACCCTAACGTCATAAGAGGTGTGGGTTCGAGTTAACCATCTTGAATGACGTCAATCAGTGGACCAATGCAATGACGTCAATCAGTGGACCAATGCAATGACTGCAATCACACATTTGAAATAATTACCGACTTTCATGTATCTGTGTTTTTCTGCGACAGAGACGGTAAGCTTCTAATTTCTCTACATCTTAAATGACTGAGTACGACGATAAATCAGCACTTTTACCGTCCTCGATTTTACGGGTTAGAACTGCAGGTTTTTCTAAATCGCTTCAATCAATCAAAAGTGTAAAAACGCAACTCAAACCACGGCTTGGATTTAGAATGCATTGAGCGAATATAGCTTTAGAACGCCATTTTCTCAACCAGATAAAAACATACATTTGATTGCATCAATAATCATTCAAAATGTAAGAATTCTCCTCTTAAATAAACGCACTTGGAAATCTCACGGATGAGGAAAACCCAATTAACGCAAATATATTAAAGCTAATCAAGACACCATAATAAACAACTAATCGAGTCTAAAATAGTAGTGACGTAAACATGGGGCGCATTAATGGCCCTTAATTAGTAACCATTAACTCACTCCTGGTATAATATCAATATTTTAATAGAATTAATACGTGTTTTATGAATGGAAATCAATATGCACAAGGAAATCTCTTTGAAAGTTAATACAACTTAAAGGCGGATTTTTAGGGCACATTAAATTACCGCAAAAATATGCAAATTGATTTTACAACTTCCATTTGGATGTTTCTTTCCAATAAGAGATTTCCACGAATGTTAACAACAAAGCTGAGCGAATCGATATAAGCAATCTTTATTCGAAAGATCTACTCAGACTAAAAAACAAGCGAAAATTAAGAGTATTCCACTCGTCACCCGTTAAAATAACTCTTCAAAAAGTACAAATCAATACCCACTAAGTGAATTGCTCTGGCTCACGAACTACAGACAGCTAGCTATTTGCACCAGCTGCACAGATAGCTATTTGAGGATTTCATAACCTCTCTCAGAAAAATATTTATGTAGCGTACAAAAATACATACAAGATTGGCAATGCGATTTCCATCTTATTTTCCGTTCAAGATACTCGAAAATAAATTTCCAGTTGAAATTACGAGCAAAGATAATCTGAATATAGCTCGTCCAATGAACAAGTATCAGTATCATGCAAAAAAAAACACAAACGCTTTCTATTCTTATTTTCCTACAAATCAATATATTCATAAAGAAGAATTTCTTTGGAACGAAATCGTTTTAATTGATGGCGCTCTCATTATGTTATTAGCACGCCTATTAAAATCTCAAATCCTCAGATAATTCGAATTTTGTAACTATAACAAAATAATAATGGGTGACAATCGATTACAGATTAACTGAAAGATATCTTAAAGATAAGACAATATTCTACAACTCCAAACGGAAGCATCAAAACTGCTGATTCAGCTTTTTGCAAAAACAAACGATGGAGAACGAAAGGAACGAACATCAACCTTTCCAAAGCAAGAAAAAGTGAAGCCTTAAAATATGCGACGCAATTCGGACGTTTGTGTGAAAACTCATGTAAGAAATAAGTGCTTTAAGATCCTACATTGGAGATTCGATTGTAATCATCGACTGTACTTTATTGACTACGAACAGCCAATATTGTGTCATGCGTTCGTACGTTTATATTTTACAACAGCCCTAGAATTGTAAAGAAGCAGTCTACCAGTCATAACCTTTAAGCATGTGCTATATGATAACCTTTAATCAAAAGTCTATATACCATCATCAACCAGCCAAGATAATCCAAATCAACTACGCTCACCCATAAGTCAATAAACAAACAAACAAAAGCGTTCGCTTGACCCGATAATTACAAACGCACGCACATCATATACCGGAAAAGGGAGATTTACAAACATGAATGATCCATTTAAAAAGATCCTAATTATAGAAACAAGATATGAATCGTCTAAAGATCAACTTCCATCAATCCATCCATCCCGACAAGTCAAATTCATAGATATTTGGTAGACGCCCGAGATGCTATTTTTAACCGTGCGATGATCCCAGTCCGGAAAAACAATGACATTTATCAGGTAACAAACAACTTAATGAGAAAAGTTGACATAACTGAGCACGCTTAAGGATATACAAGATAATAATCAGTATATACCGATCTTCTATATTTAGCCTTGGAACAAAAATTTAATCAGGGAAATACGTTAAGCTCCAAACTGCAAATACCAGAAATCTAAAAAGATAAAACCAATATGTCCTTGAACGAAGATCCAACAATTAAAATCTGAAACTTCGATTGATGTAACATAAAAGTTTGATTTTAGCACTGTAAGGTGTATTTATGCTCTAATGAGACAGAAGTAACAGTCTTTGTTGTCGGTCCCAGGCTTCGGCTATGATTTATAATGTTCCGATCAATGAATCCATTTGGAACTCATAATTACATACCACAAAGGTATCATTACATACCATTACCCTTTTATGATTGAATTACAACATATAAAGACCATTGTCTAGCAAATACTGTAGAAGACTGAAACATTCACGTTCAGTGCCTTTCATACCTCGCATTAGTTCGGATTCGAACCGTTTTACCGAGTTGCCATGTATCTAAAGGATAAGAGAACACTCCGTTTTGTCAGACTGTGGACACCACCCTTGAGTCAATTAGGTCTCGCACTGATATAGTTTCTACACTAAAGCCAAAATCAATGTACAGTTATTGTGAACAGAAAATGAACAATACTCAACCTAACCAGAATAGCATTCAACATACAACTTACCTACAGCCACAGAGCCACAAAGTGTAGATAAACCAGCCCCAAACGAAGCAAACGTACCGCACAGTGCCAGAAATTAATCCCAATAAATGAACTTACATGTGATTTATAGCACAAGGCTTACACAATTTGAATCAATACAAAACAGCGTAAAACATTACTTAATACTAGCGAATTATGTCAAGCCAATTATCATCTAATAAGCTCACCTCAATATAGAATGTATACCCTGTTTACTAATATAAAGCCATGTTGGGAGGCTATTGAAGTATCAATAAGCTTATATGCTTCTTTTATATCATATTCCTGTCTCACTGACTCCCTCTCACTGTTGTTCTCGTCCTGACTTGATAAAAATACTCAGGCGAGGTTTCATATAAAAAAAGGCGACATGCCGATTAACGATGTTGCGTCTTGCCGTACGACACACCTACGTGAAATTTTCGTCATCTGACACCATGGAGTTGTTGCTAAATATGATAAGTTTTACGACAAAAGTACACAGTTTCCTACAGTGTATTTCTTAATATGTTTTAGAAGGCTCCAGTCGATTTTCCAAGTCTTTTACTTTTATAACAAGCTCAGGTTAAAAATCAAAAACCACGTGCTGCTTGATGAAAGGGGATTGGGCTCCAATTCGCAACAACAATTTGTTTCAAACTTGCAATTATATACTGATATTGATATGAAATGACTTCAAGAGACGTCTGAGATTAAAAGGCCAAGTACGAGAAGTGATTGCTCCATATTTCTTACATCATAGAAAGATAAAAATATAAAGTACTTGACTTGGCGTTTGACTCAAACGATGATATCTCGTTGCGTAAAATATTAAAATTGCGTTGCGACCTTACAATTGCCCAACCTCGTTTAATTCAAATGTTAAAAAATCACATCAACCATTTCAGTAAAACCATTTTCTATAGACCCATTTCGTGGACGAACTTTTAATCCACATCCATGATATCTGGCGATCCGTCACCGTTTACACGTTTTTTTTATAAGAACATTCAAAATTTTTGAAGCCTTCGGATGTTCTTAACTTTTTGAAGTTTAGGTCTAAAAATGTTCTTAATATGTTCTTATTTTCACCATTTTTGAGCATTTTTGTCCATTTTCCTAAGATATTGGTTGTTTTAGGGTTCTAAATATTTTGGCCATCGAAGCCTTACGTTCTTATAAAGTTTGTTCTATAAGAAAAAACGTATAAGACGACATTGAATTGCCAGCAAAGTTTGTACGTCGCGATTCAAATCTAAAACTATATCTATGTGTATTCCGCCGTACATCCGCTCAAAAATGGGTCGACAAAAGTGACGCAATAAATTCGATATAATGCCATCAGATGACGTCACTAAAGCATTTCATTCTAATTAAAACCTATTAATTCATAAATGGCTCTTTATTGTTTTATTGCTTTTGATCAAGGATACCTTTTTAGCGGAGACAAAAATAGTCTGTCCGTTAGTTCATCCGTCAGCTACCTCTTGTTACTTTAATACAGTTTTTGGTTTTGAAGTCAAAAATAGGGATACAAAGGAACCAGAAATCTAAACCAAAAGGGTTTTTTTTGCCTTGTTGCTATTTTCGCCATCACAATTCAGTTCATCCAACACCAACAAGGAAAGATTTCAAGCCAGAAACATACATCTTGACTTTCCATGACTTTTCCCTATAGTTACCATTATTGCGATGCCGTTGAGAAAGACGGCATTCACTCTCCGACGACGTCCGTCAGTTTTCAATGTCGAATCTCTAAAACCTGTTCATCATAAAATACCCTTCGACAAATACTTCATACCATCCATCAGAAAACTAATGAGGGGGGTATAAATATATTACGTTAGATACATAGTTGGTGGGAAAATGATCATCGGATTATGCGATGCGTCATCTCTAGCTTACCATAGACTAGCATCCTGTCTTCAAAAGAAAACAGACACTATACCGCTGTAGGTTTACATCCGTTCCATTTTCTCTCCTACAAACTTCTCTTTTTATTTTATACAATATTCTCATGATGTATTTTTATACGCATTCTGGACGGATAGACGTCTTGCATTGCACTATTTTGGATTCTCAAGATACGATGCTCAATGAACAGAGAACTTGAAAATAGAAATTGTATCATTGATCAAACTGCTGAGTTTTATCTCATCTTTGAACTTAAAATAGGGTTCATAAAAAAATTCTAAAATTCAAAACACTTTTATAAAGAAGGAAATAGAAATGAAAAAAAATCATTAAACATTTTAGAACTTTTCCACTTGCGATTATTTTTCCAACACGAAAGATGATTTTGTATTGTTCTAACAACTCAGTTGCGTAAGTTACACTCGCTGTAACCCATGTCTTGGATGAATGCCAAAGTCTTCAGACAGAAGAGAAATTTCAAGCCGTCGACGAAAAATTGCCAACAAGACCTATCTGGTTACACATGGACGCAATTGGTCTATATAAAAAGACTTTAGAATACCATCGAAGCCATATTTAAGCCTCAAATAAACAATAGGCAATCAAAGTCTGTCTGAAGAACCACAAGAATTTCAAGTAATGTTTACACGTTGTGCTCAAATTAGAACAAGTATTCGAGAATTGACGCAATTTGTATTCTAAAAAGGTTGGTTTACATATTACCCATCACATCAAACGTCCGGTCTATTAGATCCATTCAAGGGTCACACGTGTGGCCTCAGGACTATGAAGATATTTTTGTCTCCTACCGATTTGGAAATCCTCTAAAAACAATTTCCACTTCACCACCACAAGAGGCAACTCTATTTCAAGGATTATTTGGCCATCGAAATCTCTTAGACATGTTTTCAGACATTCTTAATTGGAGCAAGGAACAAGAGTATGCAAATTTAAAACAGGAGTAGATAAATGATCTAAAGAGGATTTTTATCCATGCGGCAATGAAAATCCTTTATAATCACACACATCAAAATGTTTACTACCTGAGCTTGGAGTCCATTATAAATGTAATCGAAAATTTGATAAGTTTCTCAATTTTATTCCTTTACGCAGGCGCAAGGTCTTACAATCAGATTATATGTTCTCTAATGCAAGGTCCTCCAATCGCAATGCCACATCCATTCCAACGACCTGTAACAAGTCCTTACTTATATTACTAGATACCTTTTATACGGCGAAATCATTTTTCCGGATTTATAAATGTAAACGAAAACCACACCCGGAATAAACTATACAAACAGGATTTTGTTTTCAACCAATGGGATAACGCAAAGAGCTATAGTCGTTAAGGAAAGCGAGAAATTCAGAACGAGCAATTCCGTTTTCTATTTCACAGTCGAAATGAATCATGGGTAATCAGGAGTGGTTGCGCTCCAGTAAGGACTTCCGTTAGCTAGACGCAAAAATCTTCAAAATTTTTCAAAAACTTTTTTGATAGTAAATCGTCTTTAGCGCGCAGAGGTCCTGATTACCCATTACGCTTTGTGATTGTGAAATAGCCTATGGGAAAATGAGAGGAAGAGCTTTTTCTAAAAGTTGGTCAAGATTTTTTATGCGATATTCAGACAAACGCATTCCATTTGAATTTCTACCGTAAGAAAAGCCATAAATCAAGAGTACTTAAAACACTTTAAAAAATCCTAAGGAAAGACAAAAATATTGCTGGGGATCTGAGCATCAGAAATCAAGCTGGGAAACCAGTAAAAGTGTAGCCTGTTCGAATGATACATTGGTACAATGAAAATTTATGTTTAGAAGCAGTATTAATGCTATAAAGTATCAATACCCTGCACTCAATAATAAATCACTAGAGCTCATCGTGTCTTTGAATGAGAAGAGAAATCAGTAGTCATGTTGTGTTTATTTGTTTAACGGCAATCAAAACACAGTCTTTACAGAGTAATCGCCCTGTTGAGAAACTTCTACTTAAAACTTCATGCATTGCAGTCAGTATTATCATAACCCCTTCATTCATTTGAAGAGAAAACTTACAAAGTGTAGTCCTCTATACTTAAAATTGCAATGGTTCAGCCACGTTTCTTCACTGCTGAAGACATAGACATGGAATTACGGAATATTTTTGTCTGGAGAAAAAGTATTTAAACATTGTACCATATTAAACTACCTTTTAACTTACTGCATATTACTACAGCATTGCAAAATTTTGGAAATAAAAGAATAAAATAAAATCCAAGAAGCGCTTGCCAATGGAAGAGCTCACTTCACTTCACAGAAGAATATCCAAGAAAATGAACTCAACCGCTTCATACTCGGACCAACATAAAAATATTAGTATCACGATTCGTTTGGAAAACAATATACCAACCTTGAGATATCAGATCAAATAATTAAGATCCTAACAACAACCTATACTACAATGAAAGCCAATGCACCTAGAAAATGCCGCACCGAGAGTTTTTTTACCCAAACATCAAGAAGGAAGAAAAAGATGATTGCACTTAAAAAAATAAGGACCCTTAGAAATATCCCCTTGTCAAAAAAAAATTATACCGCCATCAATGATATAACCACCAAATAGAAAAGAAAATCTAAAATCCAAAACTCTAGTAAAATAAGTTACCGAAAAATGCACTGTCATCATGTGAGTTGAGTTAGAAAAAATTCAATAAAAACCTGGTCTGGCTAGAGAAAATTGAATACAGTATGGTCGAAATTCCAACGAAGTTATAGCGGGTCTTGACAGCAATGATTCACTTGGATTTTGAAAAGATTTGTTCATTGACTAAGATACTATAACTTTCCATATTCAGACACCAAGAGAGATAGAGCGAGTTGTGAGAGACAATAACAAGTCCCCATAAAATGTTTAATCACTCATTAACATCCTTCCTTAAAAAACTTTGTGGACCTTTTTATAGAAAATAGGATTTTCCCTAAGGTCAGCCTTGTTATGTTATGGGGCAATAACATGACGAATAAAAATATATTTGATAAAATCAGGAAATTTTGAAACATTTTTTTCAAAAATATTATGGAATGACGCTATCAATTATTTTCAAAATATCATATTAGTAATTTTCCTGTTATATAAATGAAATCTTCGATCCAAGGGTTATATTTTGAAAACCTAAGACCCTGTAACCGAATGACTAACCAGAATGAAAGTCTGAATCAAAACCCATGCAGATTTTTAAGCCTTAGACACTGAAAGACGCGTATGTACATCCAAAATTGGTCAAAAATTATAATTCAAAGACTTTTGAGCCATATTTTCGGCTTGCTTTTAAAGGGCATTTAAACAGGATTCTTTTAGAAAGGGTATAAAAGATACAAGCTTTTATGTCACATTGAAGTTTTGAATCTCAAAATTGCAATAAAACAAAATTAGAAAAAAATCAACTTTTTCAGAAGGTTAACAACGAAGAAATAACCATGAAACCGAATTTAGATTAAAGAATGAAGTGAAAGCTCCATCGTTTTTACAGATCACGGTACATTCTTCAGAACTAGTTTTCATAAAGAAAGTTTTTCTTTGTACTTTAAGTTTTGTTACTTTTCTTGGCTAATTTCTTCAACATGTGATGAAGATCGGAAAACCATTAATTAGTAAACAAGTTTCTGAATCAGCGAAGCAAAATAATCGGACTCAAATCCCACCAACATACAGTTTAACATCTTACAGTATCAATCAATAACGGTATAACACAAAAATAACAAAGAACCAACGACTTTGAACCGAAAGGGTAAAAAAAATCAAATGAAAAGAAAGAAAAAAATTGATTATTTTGAAACTGTCACAAAGTAGAGACATTTTTGTCATAACTGCCCTCCTTACAAAATTGCCTTTGTCTCCCCTTTAAATCGTAAGCAGTTAAGCCTCTTTTCGTTACACTCTTATTTTTTCAAATCAAAATTCCTTTCTTGAGTAAAGTAACGATAGTTATCAGCTGTATGACAAAGCAGTCAGCCACAACCAATCATACATCTTGAAACAGTGAAAAAAAAAATTTCAAGCTAAACTTTTAAAGTATCATATTCTCAATTGGAATCGGGATAAGAATCGAATTTTCCAAAAAAAAGAATTTTCGAAAAAAAAAAAATTTCAGATAATACCGACCCTGAAAATATACATATTTCAAATGATACAATGTGATGGTACACACCACCCAAATGTTCTAATAGAATATCTGCGATGACTCTACCACCAGCCTACTTCTTTAATGTATAAGCTAAAGATTAAGTATTGGTCTTAATAAAAAACCATATCGATGACTTGTGTATTTGTTCCCACTAATACCTCACTCGTGTCACATTATCAGAAAGAGGTATCAAAAGCATGCATCTGATTGGTCGAATACCTCAAAAGGAAAAAGTCTATTGGTCGAAATAAAACACATGGTATAAATTGGCATCGAAAGATAGATGTGATTGGTTCATTTTCTAATCACGTGACATTTGAATTCCTTTTGTATCAATTCATAACAAAAGACATCAATTTTGACGTCACTCTTTTATAGTACAGTTTTTGTTTTCGTTAAAAACGGGGAAAGTTTTCGCGCGATTCAGTTCGAGCGACGTCACTCTTTGACACGACAGGCGCACCCGGATCGTTACGAAAGAATAACGGTATTTTCGCATCCGACCGCATTATTATTCTACGCCAAAATTCACGTAAAACAAAGGAAGCACAAAGACATTTAGCGGAAAGGGTCAGTTTTTAGCGCAACGTCGAGGCAAACTACAAAAATGTATGATTTTCTATGGTTTCCTATTGAATTCAACCTCTCTCTTTCGAAAATTGAACCCCGGGTTGTAATCAGACCGACGAAAAGTACAATTTTGATTTAGAAATGAAAATGTTTATATTGGCAAACTGTTGAAACTTTCTCCCATTACGTAATGTGTAGAAGTGCATTGTGTTGTATGCCAACGTATTAGCATGGAATTCAGTTGGATAAATCAAATGATCTGCGCAAGCCTGATGATTCTCGTCATAAAATGCCAACGGGATTGCATTCTAATTTGCCTTTGAACCACAAAATCGGTACATGTTATTTTTATATAAGCAAGTGTCTGTCTCTATGTCAGGCTCGCATTATGCTTATCATTCTATTGTTCTCAAACAATAGAGCCATTGTTTAGGTACCAAAAGCTGAGCATATGCTTATAAACGTTATGCTTATAAAAGAAAAAACATGTATGGCGTTAGCTAAAATACCTTTGAAAGAAATTCACAATGGCACCGAAAAATAAATACAACCAACATCTGTAGAGATGAGTTTCAAGTTTAAATTGAGGACCAAAAGACTTACAAGGGGGGCCTCTCTTCTTAACTAATAGAAGACCAACCTATTAATTTTGGATGAAATTAACATCCTTTATTTCTCATCACAAATATCATCATACTTTATGAATGTAATGCCTACTTATTGTAGTGTCGCTGTATGTTTTGGAAAACTATACTTGAAAAATGTTAACATGAACTTTGAAAGGTCACAGATTCCTTGAAATACACAATAATGAGTCAAAAAGTAAACCCCATCGAAAACCTCGTTCGTTCAATCCGTGGGCAGGGAAAATACACAAAAACATGTCAAAATCAGATTCTCGTCTTATCTAAAAAAAGAACTTTCAAATCTACCTTAAGTTTACCTTTTAAATAACCTTCCAAGTGCTTCATAGCCCTAAATCTGAGAAGTTGAAAACACAAACGAACTTCAGACCAAAAGATGTAGTGTTTGTTGGTCATCGGTAAAAGTTAATTTGTAGTAGGTAAAAACAAAATCAAATAATAGTCAAAGTCTATATTCAGAATCAACCTTTAAAAACGTTGGAAAAATAACTCGGAAGTAGATCTCTATAAGGAAAGGGTAGGGGGCAATAGATCTGCGAATAAAACAACCCGTCTATCCGGTACGCGAAGCTAGCTTTCATATTTTCTATATTTTTGCAAAAACATAAAATAATGAGAAATCAAAACAAACAAAATAGCTGAACATCCTTTGTCTTTTAAGTATGGGGAAAATTAGGGCTAATAGATAACTCATAATTGTGTCAGCCATCTTGCAATGAATCATGTTAAAATAATCTTTTTGCTGACGGATCGGCCGGGAAAATATAAACCCTTCGACTTTTCTTTTAATCTCTCACTAGTTAAAAGACCACTACAAGACGGAGTTTCGTTTGACTTAGGCAGTAATCTACTGACGTAATGTTTACGTGAAATTGAACAACAAATGCGCAGGGAATTTAAGCTATTGGGAAAATTGATTTTTATGGTGAAGCTGAGAACAAGATTTAAAGCATGCCATTAGACTTTAAGTATGCGGAAAATTTATAACACAAAAAACACGCTTTTTTAAAGAACAATTTTATAAAAGCACGAGGCGGAAATTTCGCCCATACCTAAGAACAGAATAAGAACAATCCAAGCCTCAGATTTCAGAAATGTTAAGAAAATGTTGACTCTAAGCCGTTTTTAAGCCAATAAGAACAATTTCAAGCCTGAAGGTCATGAAAACTAAAAACAGTTGAGCCTCAAGCCAACATATACTGGTTCTTACAAAAAAGTGTATTGTACAAATTGCATTTACAAATTGCATTTGCACTGAATGAATCACCGTTTAACGGACGAATGTAAAAAAACAGCGACTCCCTTTCATCTTGAAATATCCCTCAAAATATACTGACGTCAGCATTCTTGACAGCTTGATGACGTCACAAGAAATAAGCTTTTTTAAAAGGAGTAGTCAATACTGATTTAGAAGAAGTACCATACATGATTCATTAAGAATTTCCACTTGGTCGAATGGGAAATAAATTATAACTTTCGCATCTTTTGTCAAAGCCCAAGTCCTTAACGTATACAAGATGATGTTCCGTTCGACTGACAAAAATTAATAATGACGTAACTTTTATTACATCAAAGGAATTTTAAGTAAGAGAAATTTCAATTTTTCGAAAACGATTAATCGCATGTGATAGCGATCTTAATCAACGGACTAAATCGCTCTTAAATCATGACGTTTGAAAGTTATGAAATTAAACTTAAAATTTAATCGTTTCAAAGGCGAAGCTTTAGTCAACGAAAAAGTATCTAAGTTGCCGAAAAAATGTCATATATCATGCGTCCAGAGTTTCAGCCGCATCCCTCTTGTGGGCTTAAACTTGATTATACTTCAATTGAACAGGCAAATGTCTCTCATAGAAGCTTCAAAACATAGCTTATAACTCCTTCAGAACTCCTATCAGTTCCACTGTGTCTATCGAAAAAATGTACTAGTGAAAAGATCCCTAAATTAATGACCTGAGACTTGAGGTAGATGTTCAACTAATTAGGACAGACGGGTAGACAAACAGACCGACAGATAGACAGATAGATAAACAGACGGACAAAGAAACTACCACTACATAAATGGTCATAGACCTTCGACAAAGACTAAAATTAGGTCAAAGTAGACACATGGGGAAACGAGAGTAAACGGGCAGTATTGATATGGCACCATCATTTATTTTGATCAAAATAAAAACCACAAAAAATCTTTTTTCAGCTCGTTAATTGATCAAAAATAAAAAACAATTTGAAATTTAAAATATCCTTAATTGGAAATTATAACCGCCATCGTCAGATGAATTTTGATGAAAAATAATGCAAGCATGAACATTGGAGCCTTGTCGCCATAACTGATAGGTTGTTTACCATGCTCTAACATTTTGATAATCACTAACTAGCTATATACAAATAGTCGAAGGCTCTAAGGGTAACTCTGGTTCAATTAGCTGACTCAAGGACAACATCGATTCCAAACAATTAAACTCATAATACAAAACAAAGACATTCCAGCTGAACGCTGATTCAAGCATACATTTCAAAAAGTCTTTCTGTTCACTTTAATCGTTAACCTTTAATAGAAGATATTGAATTAATCTGCACTTGGCTACAGCTAGTGGTCGCTACCATTTGATTTCCCCTCACACAAACGTAATATCAATTAATATAAAGCTACCATTGCCAGACTACAAAAGAAAACGCCTTGTGTAGAAAATCTTCGGCAAATTTGCGTTATAAGAACACAAATATCTTTAAAAGAACATTCAAGAATATATTCTTATCAAAAAACTAATCCGTTTTCAAATTAGCCAATACATTATAAATCTCCAAAGCTCTGTTCACATTGTCCTAGAGAATAACCTTTGTTCAAAGAAATTCACTCCAATGAAATCAAAGCAACAAGAAACTTCATGAATATTTAGAAGAGTCTGCTTCTAACAGAATGAAGAGCGCGGCAAAAGAGGATGGAAGCAGAGAAATCCCACACACTTTTATTTCTTCCCTTGCTCTTTCCAAAAGATATCAATGGTCAAACCAACCAAAGTTCTTTCAAAAGTGGTTACAAAAGAGTTTAACATGGTGAGTGAGGCCACCTGCGATACGGATACAATCATAGCTTGGGTAAGGAAAGAGATGCCTGTTAAAATGATGACGTCATAACAGGATGTGTTTTTTTAGCTTCATCTCGAAGTGGGACAAATTTCAGATTTTTGATGTGTGACCACTCTAACAATAGCGTGAATTCACCGTAAAATCCGTTTCCATATCTAATTTTAAACCATAGTTTTAGACCAAACCTTGGTCAATTCCACCAGTTTATGTAAAAACAGTATGAAGTAAGCCCTGAATATACTAATGTATCAACTACTAACGAACAAATCTTGATTTACAAGTGGGAATATACAACCAAACTACTTTGATAGCTTGAACGCTCCAACTTGATTTTTTTATGATAAACTATATAGATGAACCCATAGTCTGCAGCTGGGTCAGAAAATTATTATTTTTCACTCGGCCGGTTTCCAGAAACACTACATTTTTTAATCTTCGCCTTAGTGCACAGTATAGCTAATCACAAAGCCATCTTCAAAAGTTATTTTCACCATAAGTTAAAAACCAGACAAATAAGGCTACTGATGGAGAGATCACACAACAAAACCATTGAAAATCAGACAAGGTGTAAGAATGATGGCCGAACGTCGGAAGTCATAAATATACTGGAAGCGTCACACATGTTTGCAAGTTTTGGTCAGTCTGATTAATGACATTTTAAATGCGTGTGTGCGATAATTATGGGACAGCGACAGATGGGAATTTTCTGAACATTCAATCGTATTGGATAACCAATTTTGGATCGAAAGAAAATATTCAATAAAATCTTTTGAGCAACTTATAATAAGTGGTATACTTTGATCAAATGAGATTCATTACTTGCATGACCCGTAAGATGACTGTAAAATATTGAATATTCTAATTTCAATATCGCATTTCCATGTAAAAAAATTTCTACCAGAAACCTTGGAAATATCATCAGCATCATGGTCCATCCACAGTCGTGTCCTTGGCAACCACTAATCTCCTTCAGAAATCCCTTCCCCTCATGACTGTATTAAAATCTTCTACTATTCCTTACATAATCAAGTGTACCAAAAATAGCATACCAGAACTAAAAGACGATAACTACAGTTGATAAATTCAGAAAAATCCAACTCCAAACCATATTTAAGGTTCAATTAAATACAGGAAATATGTTTGTGGCCGGACGGTTATTAATATATGAAAGTAATTCACACGTACTTCGTCTGCCGCAGGTCTCCTGTTTTTACGGGAAAATATTTCTTTTTCGATATTCGTGGGAAACCAAGAGAAGAGAAGTGGTTTTGGTGTTAATTAATGTGATAATTATTTTCTGGTTTGTCTGTTAATTATAATTAGTCTCCAGGGTTTGTTTTTGTTAATTACGTTACAAGCAAGGGGTATTTTCAAAAAAGAAGAAATCGAGCTTGTCTCAGTCGGGTGGAAATACTGTTTCACGAAAATTCCGCAGAGACCAATAAATCTAGGTTAACAAAATTTGTTAATATACGGAATAAAAACAAGATTTCGTAAAATTTGTCATTTTAAAATTTATCTTTGCTTATTGATGTTTTTTTAGGAATCGCAAAGCAGTGTCTAGGTGTGAAAATGTTAGAGGGAGGGAGTTTAATTTTCGACATTTTCAAAATGACGATGGCCTTATGAGGCGGTGGTAACGTCAAAAAGTTCAAGAAGATTGATTTCAAAATTTTCAGTTTTTCATTCATATCCATAATAGATTGGCCGCATGAAGCTGGAGTGAGCGGTGCTCCATCAAGTGTATATCCAGTGGCAGAAATACCCTCCTGCGTTTTCGACAATCGCTTCTCACAAAAAGTCGTCTCAGTTTGAGATTGAAAATGGTGTCTAGCATAAATTTCACAAAATAAATGTCGTAACCGGGGTAAGCTTCCACGTGATATACAAGGAGTAGTATTTACAAGACTTTACTCAAAACTAATGGTACTAAATGTGGACTAAATTGAACTTCTATTATTTGAATCTTTCTACAATTTATACGGTTAACTCTCAAGCAGAAACCCTGACAACAAATTTCCACATCATTCTGTAAATCGATAAATTATTTCGAGTTCGAGATAGCGAGAGTCTTCTTCAGCATCGCATCGAATGAATAAACTTTAAACAATTTGAAACATTCAAAGCTACTAAGCAAGCTTTACTGCTTTTACCATGAAAAGATTTCGAATTTTGAAAGCCAAACAACACGAGTTCCACCCAGTTCCAAAATCTAAATAAATCATCCCAAATGTTTTTGTGCTTTTTAAACCCTCCCAAAAGTAACGGAAAAAACAGCCAGAAAAAAAGTTTATTATTCTAAAGGTATTATAATGTAACAAAGTGCCAAGATAACTAAAATACAAAAAGCACTCTGAAGGAGCACACCTAAACTCTTAGAGAGACTTGGAATGTTATATTTAACACTCAACCTTAGGGGTTTTTTAAAGGTAGGTGTACCACACGTGCCAGTCAGGAAAAAATACTTGAAAGGTGCTTGGGTTAGATACTTGATGACTACCTCGTAGTGACGCTACCATCTTTACATGATATCATCAAGTGGGAGCCACTAAATATATGAATTTGCAAAATTGACTGTTTCTTTCTCAATAACTCCTACATATTATAAACTCTGCTCGAAATGCATAAAACCATTACAGGAATCGTATCAAAAGTAGTTTTTGCCAGGATATTCAACCATTATCAGCCATGTTAGTTAGAATTTATGTAACCTACACTTTAGCATTATAAATAATAATGGTCTTTGGAATACATAATCAATTTATAATTTAAAGTTACCAAATATTGAAAATATAGGCTCGCATTGACTAAATAATTCCCTCATCAATTTGAATTCTGAATTATATTCCGAGTATAACCAGTTTTCAAAATATTTCCAACTTAAGTTAGATATCTAATATTTAGGGAAAAATTACACGTGACTTGAAAGGGGTACGCTAATTAGAATTAAACAATAAAGGCATTTTCCACATATGACAGTGAGAAGCATTTTCAAAGAAACCCACAGCCTTCCCTCGGCTCTTTTATTAAAAAGTGAAAAGCCGATCAAACACAATAATTAGAAAATTGGTTTTCGGTTTCAGAGATTGATGCAAGGTGAAAGGTCCGACATTTTCCCGACAATTCAAGTAGGCGGTAAACTTCAAAACTTCTCCGGCAGTACTTTTTTTCTTGCATACCCTTTTTTGGGCAAAATGCCAATAAAGTTAATTCTTATTTGTGATATTTGTGTTGTTTATTTGACCTGGAAATGATCGATTCAATCATTTTATATTTGGCATATAGTACGTGGGAAAAAGTGAAACAGAATTTATGTACAAAGAATCCATAATTCGATTATTGATTGGTCTCATGATTCTTAAAAAATTTTCAATTTTAGCGCAAACTCTTTTTAAAAGTTAATGGCTGAAGTAAGATTTCCCATCGAGTTGAACGTGCGAAAAAGAGAGAGACTAAAGCTGAGTTAGATTTAAAACATGAACTTCATTGAAATTGAAAACTTCTTTATGTACTAAATAAAATTGAACCATGGCATTGTAACCTGGTTTTGATTAGACACCCCAGCTTCTGTTGAGGTGCTCAAGCTTAGGTTACTCATGCTCAAAATAACAATAAAGGAAGGATGGGAAATAAATTAGTGGTCATAAGAAAGACCATCAAAACAGTACCCCATCAGCAACTTGTTTGTTTACAAATCCTTACAAACAACACAAACAAAAACAAATTGGAAAAATGTCAATCGGCCAATTGAAAGATGAATGATTTATTTACTTTATGTGTATGACTTATTACATGTATTGATTGTAAAAAAAAATGTTAATGTACTTCCTGAAGCAAGTAAGTACTGAGGATCAAAACTAAAAGCGAAAAGAAACTTGATAGGCCACTTTCTTATCTTGAATTTTGAGGCCCACTTTACACCAATTTTTCAATAGTGGCTTTCATCTTATCTCGAAATACTCTTTATAACTTACTACACAACTCTACCACCAGACATAAGTTTACTAAGCTGTCTATCGATGGAAATACAAAATTCTCCTTGAGGGCAAATAACAAACAAGCAGGGGTCTACAGCATAATATAATCAAAAACATAATATTACGATAAAGTTATATAAGCTTTCTTACCTTGATAATCAATTGACAATATCTTTGGAGAAAGAGGTATCTGCTTAAGTCTTAGCGACTCTCTTCACTGGTCCTATAAACAACAAAATGACCAAAAATACTTTCATCATAAAAAATAAAATGTTCGTCATTGATTCGGGATAGAAAGTTCACAGGGAGAAGAATATGTAAGATAAAAGAAGGGTCAAACTCTTTAAGTGGTTCAAATTACCAAATCCTTCTTGAAAAGGCTTCAAACTTTGAAAATTTATTATAGCCATGAAAAATAACTTATACCAACGAGTGAAAAGCCCAGATTTCTTTATTTCAATAAATTTAGACGAATATTTGGTGATTTTAATTGGGATTAAATGGTTTAAAACTAGTTTGTTTTGTCATTAATGCAATTTGTTTATACTAAAAAGGTCCAAAATAAAATCCCTCTCTGAAAGGTTTTATATAAGGAAAAAAAATTGATTAATTTTTTACAAATGAAGTACTAAGTAGTTCGCAACCTCTTTATGACACCTCATTTTCGAAAGTTGAAAATTGTTTGATTTATTTGTTTGGTTGTGGAGGTATCACTTCGTTTATGCCTACTATATTTGCATTTGAATGACAAGTCAAAATGGAGTCTGGAGTCAATAAATCAAACTTATCCAGTGTCATTCGGGAGCTTTGTGACCTCGCCTCCTGCCCCCCCCCCCAAAAAAAAATTTTTATTTCGTGAATAGTTGTTTAGAAATTTAAAATTAAGAAAAAATTGAGTACCTACCTTACTGTCAAACGCTAGAATGAATAACTTTTATCACAATCACACAGGGAGATAGATTAGAGGTCTAGTCACTCTCTTTGAAATGAAAGATTGTGAGAGAGGTGACAGTAACATATCTATGCAAAGTGAAGAGTTCCAGGGATAGCACCAGGATGTTAATGAAACGCAAACCCAGCTGGTAAACAACGTTGTTTCAACGTTCATTTAACGTTATATGGACGTTGTGAACGTTAGATAAACGTCGAAAAAACGTTGTGTGCCAGCTGGGAAAGAACAATCAGTTGTTGGAAAGTCTCTTTTTTCTAACCAAAATGTTGTTAATAACCATGTCACCAAAATGTCAGGACACTAACTTTTGTAAATATTTCAGATCGGGAAACATAATTTTATTAATTAAATTATCCATGGAAAATTTATGAAATGGGATTTTTAAAAGCCAATTCCATATTGAAAACCATTGCCGACAAATATTTTTGCATGTTTTGATCTTTCCAGCCATAAAATCTTGCTCGATGTATATACAATAAATATTAAACTTTTCGATGGAATATTTATAAATCTTCATCCCAGTACAGTATCTTAGATTAGCATTTCTTTAAATATTAAAATTTAAAAACAAAAGTTTTTGGTCCATATTTGCAATATAATAAAAGTATTTTAAACATGCATGGTCTCGATGATGGTCATTATGATGATTAAATGATCTCGATATGGGTACACGAATTAATACTTGAAATTTTTATAGCGAAAGGAACATAACTCCAGATTTTGACGACTGTCTCGTATGACCAGCAGTTGCTGAAAGGAGAAGAAGACGTGGTTAAAGTGATTTAAAACGTACAATTTAAAGTTTGATTCTCTTTGTTTAATAAAATGTTGGTTTAACACCAAGAGCATTAAAGTTTTAAGGCTTGGGGACACGAGAAGTCTTTTTAGCGTTGGTGCAATGCACTCGTGTCTCCACATCATTTTTCTTTTAATAACATTTGTGCTTCTCTCACTTTTGTCCCTGGAACAATGGAGCAAAATTGATTCGAATCAATTTTGCTCCATTGTCCCAGGGACAAAATCAGCGTGTCTTTTGGGTATTTCCCTCACTTTTTGTCCCATGAAACCAAAAAAGGAAACAATGAGACACGCACTTTTTTTCTTGTGTTGGTGGGATGGAGCATATTGCATTGCACCAACGCGAAAAAAACCAAGCCTTTACAGAAATTTTTAGAAGTTTAGTGATTTAGCTTATATAAAGTGAATCAGAAAATAACTGGGTGATAATAATGCTAACAATTTGAAAGAAAAAAAAATATCTTCTTAGTGTTGTTGGCAAAGATAGTGTGTCCGGAAAAAAAAGTGGAACTAACTTATGCAAATGAAATTATTTAGCGTTGTGATTTTGGAATTTTTCTCATAAGATTTGTTAAGTCAATAGATAGATATTCAATCCCCAAGATTTTCAATAGGTTTTTGAAGAAAGAGCAACCGAGTAACTAGGACATAAAACTTTATTATCTGGAAATTGCACATCAATAGTGCACTATATTTTTCAGCTGTAAATCTGCGTGAAGAGAAGAAGCTTGGGAAATTTTCTGTTTCAAAGAAAAACTGAGAAAATTATTCTTGTCATCTGTAATTATCAGACATTAGAAACTTTTTCAAACAAACGAGAAGTAAAAACCTTTCTTTTTAACAATTATTTTGAATTTGTTTTAAAATTTGACCCTTGCATTGCAATCTCACAGAAACACACACCCTTACAGTGCATTTTGGGATGCAGAAAAACTCCACCCTTAAGCACGGCACATGACATAGGCCAGATCATATGAGTGACCCCCCCCCCCGGGCATCTAGCCCTTCGGGCTTTATAAATCTATGATTGGGCCATAAAGAGGTGGTGCGTGTACGAACGGCAGTTAAAGGGCTAATGAATACTTAAAAAAAAAGTAAAGTACTTGATCAATGGCAAACGAAATCCCAAAAACTAGTGATACGTGAAAGTGACACAGCGATGCAAAATAGCATTAGAAAAGGGAAACATCAAGTCATTTGTTTTGATTTAAAGTCAAAGGGTGTGGTTGTAGTGCGTTGTGAACTTCTAGTGAACAACATATTGTGCTGAAAAAAGAAAAGTGCAAAAAGGGAAAGGGGTATTATGCAGAGTGATGATTCTTCCTCTTACCTTCTTGTTTGGTTCGAAGATTCTTGGCATCTCTTTCACCAGATGTTTGAAGCATTAGTTGTGTTGAAATAAAACTCTGAAGTGGAAATATATACAAAGAAATTCGTGATATGCACCATTTCAATGTCTTCTGGCATTACATCACGGACCCAACAGCTGATTGGTTGTAAGTAACGTAAAATCAGTCAATACGTCACTTTTAACCGATCAGCTGGTTGGGTCCGCGGAAGACTGCAATGGTGAATATCATGAATAGACAAAAAAAAATTGATTGGAGGAAGAAGTTTAATTATTCCTAATTATGCATAATGATAGTAATTTATTTCGATTTTAAAGTAATCTATTTTTCTATTGAGAAATCATTTTAGATCAGGGTTAAGATAAGTTTTGTGAGGAATTTTTTACGGACGGTCTGGTCAAAAGCGGATATTATTTACGTCACAAACCTGAATCTGCTCCATGACGTCATCGCGCATCTCTTGTGCCATTCGATATCTGTGGAAAAGATATGAGAATATAAATGTTTTATCTGGACCAAAAATAGTAAAACGGTCTGGGATTATGTAAAGTTGACATTTTTGGTGAAAATTTTGATATCAGTATTGATGAAGTCTCCGACACCTGATAGACGTCAAAGCTATTAACCCTTTTCGTGCCGATGTCGGCAAATATCGACAAGAGAGCACTTTCGATGCCTTTGCCGATGACGGCATTAAAAATCACACGGCAGTTAAAGTGTTAAAAAGATTGTTTCATGCTTACTCTTTTGTCTTTTTTTATGATGATATGATTGAAATTAAAGCTCAATTTGTAATCTGATCGAACTGAACAACTTTTAATGCTGGTTTCAAGGACCAGATGATGCAAAAACTGCTGTTTTTCATGATTTATTGCAAAGACAAAGAGAATGCGTTTGAAGGGTTTGCATACGGATATGGCAATTTAAATAAATCATATTGGAAAAATAACTCACCTTTATACATTATTTTTTAGAGCAATCTTACATTACTGGTCGTTCAGACAGGCGCGAAAGGGCGAAAAAAATATTTTTTGAAAATTACAATCTAATTTTTATATTATGTTCGCAAAAAAAAAAAAAAACCCCGTAATTTAAAAAACGTATTTGCCTTAATTAATTCAAAATTAATACGTTCTCACTGTAGTCTCGCATCTAACTTTATACAGCTGCTGCACTGTTTAATAACCAATCTAAAAGATGGATTCTTATGGATTTTTTTTCGACTAGTCAGGAAAGGGTTGCCACTAAAGAACAATTTTTTTTGAATCCATCGAGGGGAGTTTAGTCGGTAAAGGTATAACTAGTGTGTCCTGGTGTGTCGACAAAATGGAAACGCGTGTCCATTTTTTAAACAACACAACTAACAATGATAAAACAATAGTTGCTCAAAGTAAACCCACTGTTTACGGAGTATGGGTGTTTAGCACATTTTCTGCATTTATCATCATCACAAATCTGGTTTTGGTGATTTGTTTGAAAAAGATCAACAAGAAATTGACACTTTCTCAAAAACTCTACATTCATTTGTCGTTGAATGACATTATGATTGGGCTTATTTCCCTGCCATATATATTGATTTCTTTCGATAAACCGTTCATTGTTTCTTAGAATAAATATTGATGTATACATTTGGTATGAGTCTTGGTACATTTGGTGTTATTTCAATACTGCGTAATATTGCTATAAGAAAACCATTTTGGAAAGTTATGACCAAAGTTGTCTATGGTGTTATCATAGTTATGAACTGTAAATGTTTGTTGATTAGTTCAGCCTCATTCTTTACGTATGATGTCAAGTACACAACGCACCAACTCTATTGCTTCACCAGTCTTTATATCGGAACCGTTCTTCTGATCGAAATTTTGGTCATTGTCATTCTAAATTTATGGTCCACAAGAGTTTAAAAAAATCAAGTAACAAATATTGGCCATGAAAATGAAACCGACAAACTTAAAAGGAAACGTAATCATAAAGCAGTTGGTATTTTGAATGTTATAGCTCTGGTGTATACGATCTGTACATTTCCGTTGAGCTGTAATCGTTACCTGACTGTGTTACTTTTGATATACAATAAAAGCGATGAAAGATTATTAGATTCAATTCACAATTTGCATTCAATTATCCATCTACCCGTATTTCTCAGCTCCGGTTTCAATGCACTGGTTTACATGCTCAAAGACAAGAACATCAGAAGATATTATTATCATTTGGTTCGTTTCAAGACGAATTGAAAAAAAATAACAGAGAAAGGATTCTATGATTTCACCAATTTCTGCAACTAATGTAATTTCTAACTCTACGGGACCGATTATGAAATCTTGTCCGCAGTTTATGCGAATGCGTGCTACCTGTACCTTATTTTCTTAAGTCTCAGTATATTAAAACACCCCGTCTCACAGCCCCGGTGAAACTATTTCCCACAGTGGGGATAAATCTTTCTATTGAAAACTCAAAAGGCATAATAATTATATTGTTTCTAAGTCGTCAAAAGCGGTGGGGATGGTTTTTGGAGTGCAATTATTTACATTGAATTTTGAATAGGGATGAAATCAAACTCCATTCCCCAGTGGGGATGAAATTTTAGGGTACTCTTCCCACTGGGGCTCGGGTTCCAGCGGGTCTGTGACACAGGGGTGTATTAAAAAATAGAATACTATGTAATCTACTCGAGTGTAATATGAGCATAGGCACCTCTTCGATTCTTTGGATATTAATGTGATTGAGACATTCGCGATAAAATGCTTACAATTTGTCTTCATAGCTTAAAATTTCAAAGAAAGCCAATTTGTTCAAGGTATGTAAGGTATTTAACGTTAAATTTAGATACTTATTGGCCTTTTTACACCGGCCCTTATTTGCGTTATTTTTGGGCTCGTGGCGTAATAGGGGCCAGCGTTAAAAGGGCCGATAAGGTAATCAATACAGGTACATGTAGTTTAAAAAACGTTTGATTGGAGATTTAGAAGACTTCTTCTAAGACCATGTTCAGATGTTACGGTTCCGTTCCGTTCCCAAACGAAACGGTCCCGGAACAAATGTGAACGTCAAAATTCAAAACGTCAAAAAAGAAGACGTTACAAAGCAAAACAGATCGAAACGGTTTCTCCACTATTTTCATCGGAACGAAACTGCTCCGTTTTCTTGCTCTGAAACGTTCCGAAACCAATATGAACACACTCGGTCCGTAACGAAAATCATACCGGAGCGAAACAGTACAGTAACGCGTGAACATGGTCTAAGTCAAAGCACTTAACCCATTCAGATTCTCATGTAATCATCAAATATTTCCGCTCAGAGTTGAGTGTTACAAAATCGTCCTTTTCGCCCTAGAATTCATAAAATTCAATTATCATTTCCCTAAAATGCTGTTAAAACCAGGGGGGGGGTTGGTGGTTGAATGAGTCAACTTTTTGAGAAGGCGGAAAGATTGATTCTTGTCATGCATCATTTATTGAAAAATTATTCAGCATGGGAAATCACGATACCGGCTGATTCAACAGCAGGAAATAAATAAAAGGTAGCTCATTAGATACCATGATCCAATATTTTAAACACAGGGAGAATAATACTTTAAATGGATAATCGCATGACTACTTCAATCTGACGGAATTCCTCCGTTCCATGCAAAAATATTCCACGTCGATTCTCGGATGTCAACATATAGCCTGGGCTGTTCCGCTTTATATACCTTGACGGATATCAGTATCTCAATGCAAAGATTTCCGACATTTTCAGATTGTTTGTATCCTTTGCATGAAGAATTCATGTAGTAGAAATCTTTCAAAATATAAATATTATCGCGATTGCTTTTTGACTTGTATTTCACAGCTACTCACCCCATATAAAGGAGCTTCGGAAAGATAATTCGAGGGAATTCATTAAAAAAACTACTGAGTTGCATATATTTTGTTTCGTATATGCAAACAAAGATGAGAATTTCATTTATCATCATATTTATGCTTCGTTTGTTCTTCTCCAAAGCGAAATTCATCGCATTACTCGGCCGCCCGACATCATGGGAAGCCGAAGAGCGTGCACAAGTAGATTATGATACATGTTGTCAGGAAATATGTAGAGCAAAGGACTCGTGTAAATCGTACGATCAAATATGGCAGCCGAGTCGTGATATCTACGAATGCCGTTTTTACAGAAAGAATTACCAAGTGTTGAAGGCTGAAGGCGAAATGTTGAAGCTGGTCCCTCGTGTTCAATATTACTCCAAAATGTATAAAGTGTTGACTTGCTCAGATTGGTGGCTACAAACTGGTGCTAACAAAACTGGGAACTACAAAATGTCTGATGGAACAATACATCATTGTGATTTTGAACTGTCTGACTGTGCTGATTGGTTGATTCAAGTTGGCGCTAAGGAGTCTGGGAATTACAGAATGTCAAACGGAAGCTATAAGTTTTGTAACTTTACTTTCACTTGTTGTAAAGAGGTGGTAGATCAATATCTTTGGGAGTCGAAAGAAACACCAGCTGATTTTTCATCACAGAAGGGAGAAGTAGATGTTGACTTGGATGTTGAAGGTAAAATATCTTTATTATGATGAGTCTAATGATTTAACGGTGACTTTATGGCTTAATTGTCTTAATATTCTAATGTCATTGCTTCAAAAGTTCGATAAGTTTGATTGTAATATAGGTGATCAACCCATGTCAGTCGATTATGTTCGATGTCGATTGCTTAACGTTTTTTATTCTCATGTCCGTTATTTGTTTGCACTTATCGAATCTGAGAACCCTTTTAAAAATTAATTGAATTCTGATTGAGCTCATATCGGACGTTAAAACAGTTTTTATTACATTCCAACTCACTCACTTTTTCTCATGAGTATGATTGAAAATTTATGGACTTAAATTTTTTCTCCTTTGTTATTTCTAGGCCAAAAGGTCAGGACACGTTGTATGAACATTGAAGGACTTGCATGGACCGTTTTCCAAAAACGCTTGAACCCAACTCTTTACCCCTTTCACAAGAAACTTTGGCTGCCGTTTAAAGATGGTAGGTTTTTCATTGTATAACTATATACACACTGAACTTCATATACCCTGGGCCAAGCTGTGTCCATCATCTTTAATCAGTGTTTTTTTTTAACGTCTAACGGCGCTACATCATCAAAAAGTATTCGAGGAAAAAGTAGATCAACGCACTCGATGCTTTAACACCGCTTTTGATTAGTGCTACCATTTTGGTGCTATTTTCAAAAAACTTTGGTCTAGGAAAAGTTGTATGGTGGAAATATTTTGATCGACAAAATATTACCTAGGTTTTAGTTCTCAGCATATATGTTCTCAGCCACGTTTTTTTTTTTTTTTGAAGGAATCCAAATTTCATAGTTTTTAAGTTGAAGGACTTTGCAAATCAACGAACTTCGCGAAAAATAAATTTGATTATAAAGTATTTGATTGTGTTTACGATTTTAGGGTTTCGAGATTCGAATGATGATTTCTATCTGGGTAACAAATGGATTCGTGCAATGACTAACGGCAATCCATCCAGCATGCTGGCCATTGGTTTGTTAGAAGGCGCTTGGGGAGGTTTGTTTTTGATTTTTCCATCTCATTGAACATTGAACATTGAAAATTTATCATGGAAGGTTATGTGTTTGTTTGGTAGACCTTTTGCTTGGGTCATGCTTGCGAAATCAATTTCTTCAAATCAGCCACAGTCGGGTTTTTTTAAGAATGTAACAAAACAACTTTTTTCAGTGATCTAACAAATCATCTTTTTCGCGATATTTTTTTAAATTTTAGGAATTTTACGACCTTAGTTTCAGAAATGACGTATTTTCAATGAGGATATGTCGATATAGGTTTCGGAGTAATTTGGAATGAAGTATTCCAGAAAATTTGGTGGATTTGGTCAAAATCCACCCAATTAAGTTCTGGCCAAATTTATTTTTCTCACCGTCCGCCAAATTAAACTCCCGCCAAATTTAAATGACTGCATTTATTCCCCCGAATGTATGCTATTTCAGGCCTTAAAACAGGTTATTTCTTATTTAATGGCGTTTTTAGAACAAAAATGTTCTTCCCCCGCCAAATTAAATTCCCGCAAAATATAAATTTTCAAGCTATGCATGCGCCAAATGCTGTGGAATTATTGAAAAACTGACTGCCCACATACTTTTGAAAAATTCATTGAATGTATTCTGAAGTCTTTTATCATGCTGAGCTATTAAAGTTGTAAGCCATTTTTATCAATTTCTTTAGGAGAAAAGTACAACATTTTTCGCATTGGCACCGAAGACAATGCATATGGGTTGGTTGCTGATGAAAAGGTAAACCCACCTTGTGTCTCAAGATTCGACTTACGGATGAACGACAAACGCAATTTCGTCACCATAGATAGAGATGGCGAACGGAATTGCAGTACACAGGCTTTCAATGGTGAGGGTTATGCAGGCTGGGAGAACAACGGGGCTAGTTGTACCGCCAATAAACGATGGTTTCCAAATGCCGAAGTTCCGCAAAGAAAACTTAGTGATGGTTCTATTCAGCTTTATGAGGTTAGCATTTTGATGTTTCGTACCGGGGGTCCACCCACCGCTTTTAATAGATTGAATGGCGCACTTTAATGGACTTATCCAAAGCTTTTGATTATGAATAGATAGACCACAAACTCTTATTAGTTCAAACTCAAAGCTTATTGACTAGAAACTAAAAGTCTTGACCATTGAAGTATAAGCCCGAAGGGCTAGAATCGAATCTCTAACCTTTCTCAGGCAAGAAAAAGTGAAGCCTGAATTGAATGGATTGAATCTAGCAATTCCTTTGTGGAAGTGATAGTGATATTTTTTTCGAAATTAAGAGGTAAATTTTAGTTTCAATCTGTCATTTGTGTAAAAAAACAGGCGGGTCGCTAAAGGCCGCGCAACTTTGGTAGGATTTGTTGGCTTCAAATCCTACCAAGGAGATTCGATTCTAGCCCTTCGGGCTTATACTTCATTGGTCTCGACCTTCCAAAATGTTATCTGAGTAATCGGTATCAGAGAACAAAAATCGGCTCTGAATAAAGTGAATGGTTGGAAATGCATCTTGGTGTTCCACAGTCTTGACTTTTATCTAACTTTTTTTTAATGACTTATTTCTTTTCATACCTCATGTTAATGGAGAGCTTCCATTATTTGATGACGTCAAGATTAGTGTATATATATTTTTAATTAGATATCTTTTGTGCATAGCGTGACTTTAGTTTATTCCTGGGTCGTGTTTTATATTATATTACGTCACTTTGCAATTTCTCTAGGGAAATTAGCGATAGCTTTATCAAGTTGTGCTTTTGAATTGTAAACTAGTTCAGCACTGAGAGTCTGTGAGAATTCTGTTGTGTGTTGTGAGAGTGAGCAAACTTTTGATTTACGATACGAATTTTCATTTTAGTTTCTTTTTAAGTTCAAGAATTTTCTGTTGATTTTTACATTTTCAAGTTTCTGTTTGGATTTTTTGTTTCTATTTTTTCTGTTCCTTTTTTACAATGTGATTTCGACCAGTGATCAAAAACAATTCTTTCCACTCACACCTCACGTGGATAAATTTACCTAAAAATTAATAATTTTAACTTTATTATATTGGTTTATATTATATTGATTTTATAGAAGTATTTTCCATTTAGTACGGGTGGGCGTGGGTGTGGGCGTGGGCGAAAAATTTCAATTTCATGATTGGTTCAGTGTTTTGTCCTGTAGAGACATACGAGAGCTCTCTAGAATTCGACTTGTCTTCGTGACGGAAAGTGTATTTATGTTGGTACCATTTTGTTTTATATATTTTCTATTTATTGCTTAATAATATGTTTCTTGCACTTTGTAAGGTTAACTCATAGTGAATAGAAATAAAATTAGTCCGTATAAATCAATAATACAGAATTTATTTTCAAAATTACAGTTGTGTTATTTTTTTGAAAGATTTCTACTACATGAATTCTTTATAGAAGGGATACAAACAATCTGAAAATGCCGGAAATCTTTGCATTGAGATACTGATATCCGCATATGTGTATGAAGCGGAAGACCCCAGGCTATATGTTGACATCCGGGAATTGGCGTGGCATATTTTTGCATGGAACGGATGAATTCCGTCAGATTGAAGTAGTCATGTGATATAAATTTTCGCTGTGATGAATATTGCATAATGGTATCTGATGATAAGTATCGAAAAAAGTCTGGTACTTCTCGGAGCCATAACTTTATTTATTACGTAATGAGGTGTTTTAATTTGACAAATCAGGGGTTAATTTATGATGGATAGACAAATGACAAATGGTAGGCAAATCTTCTCTACAAATCTAAATCTCTGGAATTTGGGTACCCCTTATCAACATGTGCCCTGTGTATTCTGAGCAGGTGCTCAATATCAACTACTCTTCCTTCCTTGAAAGTCAATGATGATGAGAGGTCAGAAAATTATGTGCACGGAAAAAATCTCATACAAGGCGTGTAGGGGTTGTAGCCTGGTTAACCAAGGCCAAGATACGGCTGACGGCAATATAGCATTATCGGTGCTTTAATGATTTTATGATGTACGGAATTTTAAGTTTGCCATGAAAAACTTCAAAATATGAACGCAGAAGTCGGTGAGACTCGGCGAGCATTTGGCTTCTTCTAATTGGCCATAAAAGACAAGTAAATGTGATATTCCCATCACATTTACCAAGTGACTGAATCAATCTGGCTTAGATTTCTAGGCTATAGGGGTTGTAGAAAAGTAAAAGAAACTAATAAGGGTCTACTTACACGTCGTGTTCTTTACGATTATACATCAATGCATTTTGAAACATGAGCATAATATCGCGTTGGAATTCTGTAGTCGTTGTAATCACCTAGGTAACAAAAAAGTAAACAAACAACAAATTGTATTATTGTCAATCTATATAAAGATGCAAATAAACAAAGCACCGGACAAAATTTCAGACGGCACTTCCAAGGTAATTTACGGATTTCAATATAAATATTGACAGTCAAACATGCCGAGATAGAGAAGTCGCATTTTGATTCAATGAGCCTTAAGGATATGATTTATTGAGGACTAATGACATTCTTATGCCAGACAACGATATAATTAAGTCTGAAGGATGCACATTTAAAGCCTTTTGACGTAATAGCGGTTGCAGTTATATAGTGGTCTGTTGTAAAAATAAATTGCGCTTTCTTTGTGTGTTTGAAAAGAAAAACAAACATTCAGGCTAAAAATAGGTAAATTTTTGGTCAAAAAGTAGGCTTAGAGTAGACGTCTCTTGAAATGTCTGAAATTCTTTACTGTGACAAAAAGAAAACGAGTAAAAATCGAAGGCAGATTATCAGGGGTTTTGCTTGGTTTTTGATAGACTGGCGAATGGAAATTTCACTCCAGCGAATTCTACATTCTAGGCCGGTGTATCGATTAACGTGATTATGTACTTTAGCCTGCAAACCGAATTTTAAGCCCGGAAAACTGTAATTTCTTTCGTAGCTTTGACCGGAGGAACACGCCGTTTGCCGGGCTTAAAAAAACCCCTGGATTATGGCCTCTCTAGTGTTACAAATTTAAGATGGCTGGAAAATGATGCAGGTGTCAATAAGGGAGAGCCTTATTCAAAAAGGAGAGTTTCACACTGAGAATTCCCCATGAACAGTTCCTCCCTAAGGCTTGTAAAAATAGCCAGCAAAACACTAGAACTGTGGAAAATAGTTCTGATAGGAATCACAAACCTTCCTGAGCTTCAGCTCCTCTAAGAGCAGGGCAAGTGCGAGAATCCCGCAAACCTAGTATCTCCAAGGCCAAGTTGTTTTCATGATATAATTCCCTAATATTAAAAAAAAACCATGACAACAAAACAATGTGGTCAAAAGGTTGTAAAGCCCACAATTTTATAAATAAAAAGCACGTACCCCGGTTTCAATATTCTTCTTGATCAAAGACAAATCCATTGGTCTAAATAAAACAAACAACGAACAAAACGTAAATATATCACAAACGGAAATTTGATGCAAGGTAACATTCCATAAATATCTATCTTTGGTATTAGAATACGTGATTGATTTGACCGCATTTTTGTCACCGGGAAAAAACATATAGCCGTATATTGCATATTCCGTCTATTCTCATGTGGATAATCACTAATAAAAACAAAGTGCTTGAAAAAGATTATTCAGATGATATTGGACGGACTATACAGTGTGTCCGAAAAAAGGAGAGAAACACAAAAGAAATTATATACAGTCACCACTCTCTAATTCGAATCTTTCTGTAATTCGAACTAAGATATTGGTCCCCTCCCCTAGAAAGTTAATTAATAGTTTTTCTAATTCAAGGAAAAGTTTAGTCTCTTGCAGATCGAATTAGAGAGAGTCAACAGTAAATAAAGATCCATACGATTGGTATTCATCTTGATGTGAGTCAACTTCACTATTTATCCAACCTGGACAGGGTTAAGAGTGACAGCACGATTGCCCCTTCTTACGGAGAACAATGAAACAATCAAGCACCAAAATTCTCTCGGGATGAGATGTCTCAATGCAACAAGAGATTTCTCGAGCGTAAAAATATATATCAAAACCTACCTGAATATTATGGTAGAATATCCAGGCGCCTCTTCGTCAGTCACTGGATGTAGAAAAACATTCGCATATCTTGAAAAAAAAATAGAATTCAAATATGATTCATTATCCACTTTACACAAAATATAGTCACCCAAGGAGGAGTTTTGGGAGGTCGAATCTCATTGATTTTTGGAAATTTCAGAGAACCTTATAATTCTGTCTTTTTTGAGAGAACCCCTGGATTATCTAGTTTTTCCTAGTTTGGCAGTACAACTGGCAGTTTTTTAATGGGCACTGAAAAGGATAGGGCCGTAAAAGGCTCTCCAGATGGATAATTCGAAATCATTAAGTTGTTTTTAATCCTGTTTTTACCCCTGGAAATAAGTGATTCTTACATCCTTAATTTCAATTTTAGGAGTCTTTTAATGAAGTGCTTACTTATGAGAAGCAGCTGCTTTCCAAACCAACATGATACTCTTCCTCCATGCACGCTGCTGTTGTGCTTGCTCTGGGTCGCAATTGCTATGAACGAGAAGTTAGAGATTTGAGAATCACAAATGCTTTTTTGGATAAATTCTTAAAATAATTTTTTTTTAACGCTACACTCTTTATCAATAGTGAAAGAATCCCGAAAAAGATTCAGTAATGTTTGGTCGGGAATGAAAAAGTTAAAAGTCTAGCAGTTCTACGGTAGCGTCGCTAGTTGATTGTTTTTTAGTGATTAACATTTCTGGTTTATACAGTAGAGGCTCTATAACTTGAACACGCACAGGGAACACAAATTTATCCGAGTTAAGAAAATTTCTACTTATGAAGTAGGGTTTATAAGGCATGAATGGACGAGAAAACTTGTTCAGGTTAAAGAGACATCCGAGTTATAGAGGTTCGAGTTAAAGAGAATGCACTGTAAAGCAATTGGAAAGGTTTTGGTCATTTTTGTATAGATATTTCAATCAATCCTGGATTGATCGTTGGATAAGTCAAACTTCAAATGCTAACAGGTGGGTCGATAACTTTTTTAAAGTTAAAAATAAAGCTCTGGTTGGTTCTGTGCAGCTAAAATGAAAATCCGAAGAATGGTCTTGGCACTGAAAGTTTCACAAAGAAATTTTTTACCTGCCAACACTAAGGGCGGGGCTGGCGGGTGACGAACACATTGAGGGTGTGAGAGGTGGGCGTATCTTTCGATCATAATCTAATTCGTCTAACTCAGCACTTGCATCCAAATCAATGTCGGATTTTTCAACCGAATCTTCGAGCTGAAAGAGAAAAGGTATTTTCATAACGATTCCGTTGAACCCGTTGAGGGTAAAAACTACACGCTTTTTTATAAAACTAAGAATGTGTTAAGAATATCATCATCATGGAATTTGGCAACTGCACCTAAGAATGAGAGAGTATTTTTTACTGTAAACTTCCAATTATCCCCCAGTACGGCTCATAATTTTCAGAAAAAAAGCCATTTATTGCTTCAGGTATTTATTACTCGTTAAATTTAGGTTGATTTTGGGTCCTAATTGCTCCCGAAGGGAGCCTATGTTGCTTCACGAGGCCGTGCTGGGGATCGAGCTGGCGAAAAATTGTTCAAGAAAAAAAAAACGGGACGATGTAACCTAGTGACCGCATCTAAAAGATTGCCGTGTGGTGAGCTTTTAAGCTAGCTCGACCGCGCGAACAGATATTTTGCGTTTTTGGCGCTCCAAAGTCATAGCTTGGAATACAACAACACCGCGTGAACAGAAATTTAGCGTCTTTAGCGCTCCAATGTCATAGCTTGGAATACAACAAAAATCAACGAAGCAACTTGGGACCAGTTGGTTTCAGAAAGTAGAAGGTATAATCCCATAGACTGTTTTGCAACTTTGATAGTAAGTATAATACTATTTTATCAAAAGCAATGTTTCAGATAGGATGTATGATTGAAAATTATTTTAATGAATTTCTTTTTGCTTTGTATTCTTGTCTTGTTGTATAATCAGGCTTCATCAGTTACTTTACTGTTACTTTTGGGTAAGTATTATCAGAAATTGGAAAAAACTTTGCATACCACCATTAACGAACCTTCTGTTTATCTCCAGGCGATGTCAATTGAATTCAATTGATCCAAATTTTCGTAATTGAACTATCAAATTTTATCAAACAGAATCAAACTATAGGTGTTTGGTTACTGAACCTGATCGAAGACGACCCTGTGGAACGAAAGAAATATTTCTATCCCCAGACAAACAAATTGCGCTGCCAGATAAGTGAACCACGCGGCTGGATAAGTGAACGTGTTGTCACGAGTTAACGTTCGGTCGACTAAGTTCGCATGAAAGCAGGCAGAATAGGGATGGTGAAATTGACGCCCATGTGTGATCGTCCAATTGTTTAAGTACGTCTCGCAGACCACGCATTCAGTCCGGGGTAAGTCTCAAAAAGTAATGTTAAAATCCTCGGACACGCAACAAAAATACCCCTGGAGTCCGGGGAATCGGCAGGGTCGTTCGAACATAATTCAACTTTACCAGAATCTTTTAGTTTCGTGACTGTTCGATTTGGTTGCGGTAATCTAACACCTATCGTTTGATAAAATGTTAGATTAGATTGGTACCCGTGAAAAAGGGTAATTTGCATCATTTGAGGGAAACTTTACATTGCCTCCAAACTGCAGACCTTTCTTGGTCTGCACTTTGTCTAAGCTAAAATGTAAATTAAATGTTTTTTACTTTTGAATTTTTACAATTTTATTACCAGAAAGCTCTACTATTTGGAGGCGATACCAGTTTCCTTCCAGTGATTACCTTTTTTCACGGTAATCAAACAAATGATCTATTGACAGTTTCTTCTTCTCTATTCCTATTTCAGCTTTATGGTTTTGCCTTCCAGCCTTCGTTCATTCACCATGACAAATACCATATTAACCATTAAAGTAGTTTTACACGTTGGATGTACCGTCAACTGCTTTAAAGCCAGATTGACATTATATGTTTTTACAAGGTCTGAATCGCTGCACAAAGGGACAAAGATAGCAATTGTTCAACCAATCATCAAACTTCATTTTACATAACATTTTAATGACAAGAGAGTTTTGACTTCAAAATGTTGAACAAGAATTGGAATGAATTGTCTGCGTTTTTAATGGAGCTGTGCAATGTTTGTGCATTGGGACACCAAAACAGCAACCATTTTAACCGAACCTCCACAGAATCATCTTTTTTGTACTGTCCAAGAAACATGGATCTGTTTGTTGTTGAAGAGGATGTGACGATAGAGAGAAAAAGCTGACCAGAAAGCAGTATGTCCCATGTTATCTTAAGTAATCCCATTTTAGAGCAGTTGACGGTCTATACACAAACTTGACATTAACACTCCTTTTGTTGGAGAAATTCCTGAAGGATATTTCATGTTATGTTCCTGTTGTTTGGTTGTATTTTGAATCATTTTGGTTTTGGAATGCTTCTGTATCCACTGTATTCTTTACAAAACAATATTACATTACAATATAGACAACAACTTAGCTGAAAATTATATCATTGTCAAAATATACTCTTGGAAATTATAAATTCATGTTTTAATATGTTTGTTATTTTTATTTTTGTTATTGTTGTTTCAAAGAAAATACTGTTGAGAAGAAAGTCATTCTATCTAAATATTTCCTGAAGATTATTCCAAGACCCTGCCTATAAAACATGAAAAGCTTTTTAATTCAAGCTTTATAAGGTATCTATTAAAGGGGGCATGTTTAGTGCAAGCTATGGCTGAGAAAAATTGAATACTTTGCAATATCACTGTATTTCTGACAAAAATAAACACGGCATTTCGCCTTTTCTGAATTTCGATCAATCACCGTCAAATGCCTGTCATCGGGAGCATCATAGCGAAAGCTACTTGCTAGTTTAAGAATACTGTAAACTATTCAAGGATGATTTTCCCCAAAAAGTATCCATGATGTCTTATAAAAAAGCGTGGAATTTTTTTAATTTTCAAAAACTAAAACACTTTTCGACAAAGAAAAACAAATGAAAATGAAACAAACATTTTATGTACAGTATTTTCCTTTGGGAAAAACCCTCGAATAACTCGGATTTCATTTGATTTTACTTCTCACTCTACTATCTTTAATGTCTTTAACAGCCATCCAAAGAAGCATCAGCGATTAGGACATTGATGAGTTTCCGACAAATATCATAATGATCTATATCATGTTTAGTTGATTTCTCAGAATTTTAATTCTCAAAATGATAACTTACTGGAAGCTCGATTTTCATTGAACCAGATGAAGTCTTTCTTCGTCCACCACGTGCTTGCCGACCTACAAAATAAAAAGCAAAAAAAAAATATTTCATCCTTTAAAATGATGCGGAAAACATTAATATTTCATCTGGCACCCAGAAGAGGAATTTTCGTCCGGCACGCTAAAGCTCTGAAGGTCGGGAAAATTTTCAACATCTTCAAGGTTTAAATTACGAAACTTTTCGAATTTTTACAGCGGGGGGGAGGGGGGGCCTGGACCCCAGCCCTCGTTTTAGGGGATTGCCGGAACCAACCGACAGTTTTTCAGGTTTACGCGGAAGATTATTTGAGCCCGACTAGGGATGCTCGTGCGGTACAAAGACCGATTATCATTCCTCTCGGATGGGGAATTGGCCCACTCCTTTAGAGCTTTAGCGTATCAAGCAAACATTAACAAAGAACCAGCCTATAGATCACACATTTTCCCACATGATCTCATCTCCATGCAGCTTTTACCTAGTCTGAATCGCAGACCTCTACAAAACCACAGGTAGTATAGGTCTGCTTAATGATCTACCAACCGCTTTCCGGTTCGCAAAGGAAATCTTGGCGAGTAATTTGATTGACATTGATGTGCGCGCAAAAACGATCGTTTCGAACGTTTTCAATGGAATGTTTACATTTGAAATTCGAATCCCAGACCAGAAAAACAAAACAGAAAAAAGATAAAAAAACAATCTGATACGCGCATTATGTACAGTCTGTAGATTTATTTTTGACTTTTGCTTTTATAAGATATCTGGTCTGTAAATTTATCAAAACTTTTCCATCAGCTCTTCGGTCGAAGCTCAAAAAATACAATATGAACACAAAAGTGAAAGAAAACAACCAGAAACACTCCAATCTCTTCAAAGAATTGAAAAAGATAAGATAGAAACCTGAAAAGATACAAAGGCCACACAGTCTTAAAAAGTGAAATACCAAAGCTGAAGAAAAGTTCTTTGTTTGTTTTAACATTTAAAGGCCCTTGTTGAAGGAACAACAACACTCCCTTTTGTAGAATCATAAAGAAGTAATGTCAGAAATATTCAATATGACCCCCAAAATGTACTGTATATACATAACTAGAATACCTTGAAATAATCTGCAACATATCTGTAGAACTGACAAAACAATTATCTGGAGCCAAAGTGATCAACGAATCCAGTGTGGTAAAAAACTATACACTCATGCAAGTCCAAATTAAAGCATCAAAATGTAGTTTTATGAAGCAAAATTTTGTTGGTGCACACAGAAGATACATCAGGGCACTTAAATTCAATAAATCTAATTTCTCATCTTTTACAAAATCTCCACATTAAACAAGAAAGGAGGAAGAAAAACAAGCAAACTTCCCTCCGCCTACTTTTTTTCAAAATCCAAATATATTTTCCAATCTATGATTTGGTGCCTCACAGAAAATTTAAACATTACGTAATGTTATATTTGTAGACACTCGCCAGCTAAAAATGTCTTTAGCCGTATATCGGCTAAAGGCGGCAAATCTCTGAACAAAGGAAATATAGCTTATTAAGCATCCTCTATAAGGAGCACGAATCCGTTAGGGGATGCCAGCAGCCTAGCTTTTACCCCGTTTAACGCATTCAATCAGATTTCGAAAAAGGTGAGGTAGACTTATTATTTGACGGCAAATACTGTTTTGGTATATAAAACAACGCGAGTAAGGCGAGACCAATTAAATTTGTTGTTCTATGGGCAGATCGTTAGCAAAATATGAGTCGGTCGGTCGGTTAAATAAAAAGAAGATTTTCATTAATCAAGGAAGACTTTAAGTGATATTTTCAAATATCTTGAATGAAAATTCATCATTGCTCCGGCCTAGGAGCCTTTAATTCTCTCTTCCGACGGTCAAGACATTTTTTTTTGTTTATCTAATCCGATGATCTATTCCTATTTAATAAAAACAGATTATCTGGATTCCGATAATATTGTGATTTTATCACTGACCTTTATATACCCTGGACCAAGCTGGCAGATATTGCTTGGTCCAGGGTTATATAAAGGTCAGTGGATTTTATTCGCCGAAAGTATTTAGAAAAAGGGAATTCCTAGAAAAAGATGGCTGCCGAAAGTGGGCTAGCTGACTGTGGTGTAGCGAATGGGCAAATCTCCAGACGGTGTCAATCGAACAACTTCGAACAAAAATTCCAATCGAACCAATCGAACACGATCGAATAATTGCGATTCGATTGTCGAACGTAATCGAATCTCAATCGAACGGCCGATTCCTGGGTAATATTCGATTGTGTTCGATTGCGTTCGAGTAAGGTTAGATTGGTTCGATTGATATTTGACTATGCTCGATTGGTTTGATTAATTGTCAATTACATTGGATTAATCTTCGATTTCGTTCGATTACGATTATGTTCGATGAGTTTGAATGCGATTAAATTAAATTGAATCACTCTGTTAGAGCTTTTTAGCGTGGGCGACCGTGCGCTTAAGTACCATACCAATGCGAATAAAGTCTAATACAATTGAATCAATCGAACGTAATCGAATACAATCGAACGTAATTGAAGCAATTGAACAGGAAATCCTGGGTAATATTCGATTGCAATTCAATTGCGTTCGACAATCGAATTGCAATTATTCGATTGCGTTCAATTGCGTTCGATTGATTCGGCGTTCGATTCGTTCGATTGACACCGTCTGGAAATCTCAGTGAAAAATTGATCATTTTCATCATTATTCATGATATTTTGGACATGATTTATGAGAAGTTTAATGCATACTGGTTCTCTAACAATGTGGAAAGACTTTGGAGAAATTTTGGCCATGAATCGTCAGCTGATCGAGTGCTTAAATCTTGCATCCATATGTATGGCTCGCTAACTTCTCTTCTAGACGCACAAAACCATAAAACTCTGTAACTTGGAAATGAAACCTTCAAACACACAGCCATTGGAATTCAAAAGAGAATACTAAAATTACAACATTACAGTGCAAATTTGAAAACGATCTGAGTAATTTTTATGGTGTTATGTGTATGGCTGAAAATGATCCTGTTTTGTTTTCATCATTTGTTGACTGGCGACTGTTCCTTTTGATTTTTCAAACCCGACACAGATTTTTTACAAACATATCACTATGAGAATTCAATAAAGGATACTAAAACACAATTCCTGTGTAAATGTGAACAAGATTGGAGAAATCTTCACAGTGTTATGGCTGAAAATGATCGTTTTTGGACTTTGTCGTAATTTCATCGCGGCTGGCGACCGTTCCTTTTGATTTTTCAAACCCGATACAGATTTTTTACAAACATATCATTATGAGAATTCAGTAAAGGATACTAAAACACAATTCCTGTGAAAATTTGAACAAGATTGGAGAAATTTTCACAGTGATACGGCTGAAAATGATCGTTTTGGACTTTGTCGTAATTTCATCACGGCTGATGCTAATCAAAAATAGTGTGACATTGTAAAAAATGCTCAAAATCAACTTTTTGGAATAACTCTTCATATTTTTTGAGTCAGCCATAGAGATTTCACAGGGTAATAGACCTCAACGTGGAGATATGATTAAAAAAAAAATTTGTTATTCGAGTCAAAATTGTGGCTGCAGTTCAAAAATTCTAGTTTTTTTTAAAGTGTAAGCCACACGATATTGAAAAGTGATCTCTGAATGGGACCTTCTAGACTTGAAAGAAGAAAGACTGAATTTTCCAAAAAGTGTTAAATGTACATACTTTTGCGTTGTTAAATGTACTTTTTTGTGGCTTTTTTGTCAGCCACATATTTTACTCACACTTCATGCTTTAATATATTTAAGTTGAGTAAGCCACAAAATTTCGTTCTTTTTGCAACAGGTAGATAAATTATTCAGCTTAACCATGGATGTATTTTGACATGTAAGCCATATTATATACATACACACTATTGTACCATTTTATTTGGTTTATCCTATCCTATCCTATCCACATTTCCAGTTTCCCAGAAGTTGCAAACATGGCAGACAGGCTCAGTCAAACGGCTATACCGAAGGATCGTATCATTTTTATACCCGACTCTGAGCATTTACAGACTAAATGAAATTGAAAACAAAACAACCATATGATTTTGAAAGGGTGCAGATGTTCGAAAAATTACCTTTTCTCTTTCCTTTAATTTGTTTGGGCGAGGGTGCCACAGCTTCAGTAATGGAATCGACAACTTCTGCATCTATGGCCCGTTTTTTGGGCGGTGGTTCGTTTAAAGAGTCTGTACTCTCATTCAAATCAACCTGACAGATATGAATTTAAATCCGGTTGACTCGACCTTTAGAATATAGACTTTGAATTAATTAAAAAAAAAAAAGTAAATCTAATCAAGTCCTTCAAGTCCTTCCAACGTCAAAATATTATAAGCTAAGCTTCAGAGATTATAATAAAATCTACTTAACTTCCTTATAAGACAGAAGATAAAACACACACCTTTTCTTCTTTGATTTCAATCGTTAGCGGACCTGGACAGTAGTGAAAAGAAAACTATGAGAAAATCGTGAAAATATTTCTGGAAAGATGTGATGGAAATAACTATATAAAATCAAGACTCGATTCTAGAAAATTCTTGAATGTCAAAGTCATAGAACTCTTAAATGAAGACTTGAATGGAAATCTCTATTTTTTTGAAAAATGATCTCAAAGTCTCTCAAACAAAACATATATATATATCATTCCTTTGCCTTCTAAATTCAAGCAGCAGATTCATACTTGTTTTCTTGGGATCAACTTTCTTCAACTCAGCTTGTTCCTTAGAAACGGTAGCCTTGGCAACAGCAGGCACTTGCTTGGTGATAGGTTCCTTAGCAACTGGTGGTATACTTTTTGTGGTTACCGGTTCCGTAACCTTTTCTTCATCTTTGACTTTCACAACTTTCACAGCCTCTTTCTTTTCTGCCTCTTTCTTTTCTTCTTCTTCTTTCTTCGGCGCCGGTTCTTTCACCTCTACCTTTTCGGCAACCGTAGGTTGAGAATTCTTCTTCTTTAAATTTTCTTTCTTCTCCTCCTTAGTCACTTTCACTGCTTCTTCTTTTTTAGGTTCTTCGATTTTCTTCTCTTCTTTGACTTGTGGCTTAGATTTCTCTTCAAGCTTTGTTTTCTCTTTAACCTCAATAACAGGCGTTTGCTTAGGTTTGGTAGTAACGGTTGGTGCCGCATCCGCGACGTGCGCTTTTGCAGGAGCAGGAACAGGAGTAGCAGCTTTTATTTGAGGTTTGCTAACGATAGGAGTGGTGACAGTTGACGTGGTAGTGATTGGTTTTAAGAGTGTTTTGTTTGGTGTTATCGCTGTCTTTTTTGAGGAAGTCGGCGAAGGTGACACTTGAGGTGAGTTCTAAAGGTTTTTAAAAATAAAAAATACTTCTTTTAATATTGATTTAAAATGCCCTCTTTTCAATAAATCTTTAATTTTTATTGGATGTATCTGGCACAGCCTCCGTCAGAGAACTTTAACGTGCGAAAGGACAAAATAATTCAGAAATGATGTTGTTCTTCTAGTAGACGTAACAAATCAAATCTAAAAGACCAAGGCAAAGATGATCGAATGAACTGAAGCTGTAATACTTACGTTGACAGAGCCAGGTTGAACCAACAGTTTTGAGAGAACAGGTGCGTCAGTTTTAGCAGGTGAAACGACGGGTACATGATGTTGCGCTTTACGGTATGCCTCGTAAGCTTCGTCTGTCACGTGGTGAATGCCTGTGGTCAAAGAATGAAATAATGAGGGAACGAACGAACGAACGAACGAACGAACGAACGAACGAACGAACGAACGAACGAACGAACGAACGAACGAACGAACGAACGAACGAACGAACGAACGAACGAACGAACGAACGAACGAACGAACGAACGAACGAACGAACGAACGAACGAACGAACGAACGAACGAACGAACGAACGAACGAAACGAACGAACGAACGAACGAAACGAACGAACGAACGAACGAACGAACGAACGAACGAACGAACGAACGAACGAACGAACGAACGAACGTTTAAAATTTTATAAATCAATGTGTTGTTAATAAGAAGATTTGACAGGTATCGCAATACTCACCTAACCTCGTTTCAGCCGGCTCCTAAAAATCACGAAAGAAGAGAGGTTATAGAAAACCCAAACTTTCATAAAGGTAATTTTGACTTTGAACAGATTGTTTTCGATAACCTTCTACTTTAAATTTCAACAGGATTTTGACGACGTACGACAAATTTTGAATGTATAAAATATAAAGACAAACAAAAACGGTTAAAGTCAACATCTAGACTAGTTTTAATTACCTTGAGAACTTCAGTAATTTTGGTCACTTGTGCTTTAATATCGTTAGTGGGTGCTGTCAGTAAGCTTGACAAGAAAGAGGTACCCGTCGACGCAGTGGTTGATGGCTCTTTGGGTGTGGTTGGCGAAGGTTGCTGAGTTGTGTTGCGTTGTTGATCACTTTTCAAAATCAACAGACCTTGAAGACTACTGGTGGGTTTGGAAGAGGAAGAAGTCGGTGTGATCATGTTTTGCACTTGAACGGGGGTCGGTCCAGGAACCAGGTTACTCGAAGGTGCAGCAGCAGGAGAAGAGGCTACATTGGTGGCAGCAGTGAGCTGTGAGGAGGTAGAATGGCTACTGACGGTAACTGGTGTTTGAGACATCTTAATGGCGGTCATGGGCGTGACAGGTGATGCAATGGTGGTACTGGTGGTTGTGGTCGGATGGTGGTGGTATTTGGCATTGTGCTTCTGACGTTGCTCAATATAACTCTTGAATCTGAAGGTCAAACGAAAACAATGTCTATAGTCCGTCCCGTTCATTTGTTGTTTTTCATATTGACTTTTTGTAAGCGTTTTATCGTCATTGTTTTTGATAGGGAAAAGTTTTCACTTTTTTAAAAGTCGTTAGCAATTGACTTCCCAGATGAAACGGACATTAAAACTTGATTAAAACGGACGACTGAGTTTTAAACAGAGTTATAAAAGATTAGTATCAGCAAATATATTTTTGTTAGAAGATTAGCTCAAAGGAACATTTCAGCACTGCCAGGGAAAACAACCGACCACCTTAACCCTTAGACCCCGAGGGACGCCAATTATGCGTCCAAAACAAGCCAAACTACTGAGTCTCAGTCTTGAGGCCATAGCTCCTGACTACTTGCTTTAGGCATAAACCGAATGCTTTTAGAAAGAGTTTGAAAATAGCTTTTCAATGGTACCAAAACCATCTTCTAAATCAAAGGCTACAAGCTTTTATGGCACTTTAAAGTTTTGAGTTTCACAAAAAAAACAGCGCGCACAAAAGGTTAAATATCGGGAAAAATTTACAAAATTTATTTTTCAGCGTTAAATTTGTGACACAGGAATCATTTTCGGAGGGAGGGAAGTGAAAGATCAAATGATAAATAACCCATGCATTTTTAACAACTTATAGCCCTTCGAACATCAAGAGATTTTTATGACAAAAAAACAACAACAAAAAATAAGGGACATACTTTTCAGTTTCTTTAGTTTGTCTTTGAGGTCTCGAAGGCGTCGAGTTATTGGATGAAGGAGCACCTGTAAATAAGAAAGATATTTCAATCAATACTTCTTTCTGTTCAATGCTACGCCACGTGGCATGTGTTGCTCCCAACAGCCGATTTTCTAAGGAGATCGGAACGGCAAAAGGGCACCTATAAAAGGTCTTCCTTGATAACTACTTTCGGCCCCATTTCCTGTTTTAACCCAGAAAAAAAAAAACACATATTTTGCGTTTGCTATTCTTGCAGGATTCTTGCGTAGTTTTTACGAGCTCCTTATTTGTGATGGGGCAGAATCGTAATTAACATAGATAGATAGAGTCGATATTTAACGTGGATTGTCCAGTAATCTAGGACTTTTAGACAGTCTTTCGATTTTTTTCACGGGGTCCACGGCCAGCCGGCTCGGCTATCTATGAACTGAACGGAACATTGAAAGGATTTCCTTTCCTTTCCATTCCTGGTTTGAAACTGTTATGGGAATAGTCCCATATTATATGACGTCATACAATGATATGGTAATTTATAGTTCACGCAAATTAAGTTTTTATTACTGCTCTTTTTGTTTTTCTAGTTCAATTTTAATTGCATTTTTTGTCTTAGATATTTTTAACAGTTAATGTATTCCCCTAGGAAATTAGAAATTTTGTGGCCTCAGAAGCGACTCCGTTTTTGTTCATTTGCTTTTTGATAATCACGGTGTAAAGAGCTGTGTTAGAGAGAAGACCTCTATGTTGAGAATTTTTGTAGTAAATCTCTATGTCGAGATAAAAGTGTTTTTCTCCTCGAAGTTACAGAGGCATTGTGAAGTTTATGTCAAATACTAAATTGTTTTATTTGGAGTATGTGTTTGCTTTAGTGCACGCTGGAATCGCTTTTAGTAAGTTTATTTTCACGTTATTTTCTTAGTATTTTCTAGATTATCTATTGCTCGTGTGCTTCTTTCATCCTGTGGTGTTTGCTTGTTTCTCGCTTCTTTTCGTCTTCGTCAGCCTGGTCCTGTAGCTTTTTCTGTGATTTGGGTCATGTTTTTCTGAGAGTGTCTTATATTATGGTCTTGCGCTACAGGACCCTTAGTTCAATATTTTAATATTTTTCATTTTTATAATTTTTCTCCTTTTGTATCTTATTTTAGCTAAAAGTCGAAATACCAGTAAAGGCAAACTTTAAGACGTGTGCACATTCTCCAACAGTAAAAGCGAAAGTGCTACCATGTCCTCCAATTCGCCCTTGCAAAAGGTGTTACGCGATAAAAGAAGTGCCGAACGTTCCTTTAACAAACAGTACGACATCGTAATCGAGGGGCTTGCTGATGATGACGAATCCTACTTAGATGGTGAATTGAAGCTGCTCAACACCGATTTCGAAAATCTAAAGATTACCCACGGCAAAGTCCAGTCATTTAGTGAAGGAGACGAATATGACGCAAATGAACTTTGGTTCGACATTATCGAGGACAAAATGACTGTTCTAAAAGGAGACATTCGTCTCTGGAAACGCAATCTCAAGGACCTGAAGGAACCGATAGCCGGTAAAGAACGTTCCCTCATCCCAGAAGTATCTTCAGTTCTTCAGCCCAAAAATTCGTCATTCCTAAACGACATTGCATCTGACAACATATCTAATGAGGAAGAAACAACTTCGAGTAAAAACCATCAAGCTGCTCGACAACAAAATTCAAACGAAACCTTAGATCAATCATCCACCATTTTGGTCCCAAAGAATCAGAATAGTGCTATCAACGAGACTTTATGTAGATTATTGGAGCAACAGGGAGCGCCAGACGTAACGATTGACAAATTTGACGGCAATCCTCTTGAATACAAGTACTTCATCGCCACGTTTATGGAGGCTGTTGATAGCAAGGTCTGCACTGATAGAGGACGACTACTTCGACTCAATCAACATCTTGAAGGAGAGCCAAAGGAGCTTGTTCGACACTGCATCCAAGAACCGCCATCTCTCGGCTATTGCCACGCATTACAACTCCTCAAGGACCAGTACGGTGATCCCTACAGAGTTTTCGTTGCATACAGACAAGAACTACAACAATTACCTGCAGTCAATCCTGATGATGGAGCAGCATTCCGAAAGTTCTATGGTCACCTCCTAAAATGTAAAAACCAGTATGACATCTAAAGACTACATTCAAGCTTTAGACTCACCCGAATTTCTTCGTACCTTACAATTAAAGCTACCTTCCAGGATCCAAGATAGATGGAATCGTACTGCTATGCGTATTCGAGATTCATACAACATCATTCCGAGCTTTGATGATTTCACAAACTTTGTAAAAGACGAAATGAAACTCGTAAATGATCCAATGTTTTCACGTGAAGCTGCAGGTCCAGTATCCTACGATAGAGCTTCACGATCAGACGCTTCAAGAAGACGAGGAGGCTTCCGATCAAATGCCACTGGAGTAGATAAAGACCAACCAACACCTAGCTGTCCAATGTGCAAGTCTACACAACATGATCTCGACGACTGCAGAGAGTTTCTGCAGCTCGATTCTGAAAACCGTAAGAAGTACGTCTTCAATCATCGCCTTTGTTTCTGCTGTTTACAACCGAATCACACTGCTAGAGAATGCAGATCAAAGAAAACGTGCAAGGTTTGTCGCATGTCCCATCCAACTTCACTGCATGCTCCACGAAGAAGATTTCCTCCACCTACTGCGACTCCTCAACCAAACGTTTCTCCGACTCCTCAACCAAACGTTTCTCCGACTCCTCCACCAAACGTTTCTCCGACTCTTCCACCAAGAACTGACGATAAAATTGATAATGTTGAACAGTCGTTTAGTAATAAATGTACAGATATTCACGAGAACTCTGTATCCGTGTCCGTTGTTCCAGTCTGGTTGTATCACTCAAGTAACCCGACCAAGAAGGTATCCACTTATGCCCTCCTCGACAGTTGTAGTCAAGGTTCATTCATCACTGAGGATATTATGAACGATTTAAACTTGAATGGAATCTCTACTACGATTACAATTAAAACTTTGAATAATGAAGCATCAGAACCATCATTTGCTGTAAACGGTCTGGTTGCTCAACCATATTTCGAAGTTGATGGATGCAAGAACGTCACCTTACCAAAACTCTTCTCCAGAAAGAATCTACCAACTGAGCCAGGAGAGATTCCTACCAGATGTTCCTTGGCGAAATACACTTATCTTAAAGATCTTCTTCAGTACGTACCTGTCAATACATCCAATCTTCAGTTCGGCATCCTCATCGGAGTCAATTGTGTTCGAGCACTTGAGCCATTAGAAGTAGTAAATTCAGAGGGTAATGGACCATACGCATACAAGACACGACTTGGTTGGTGCATTACTGGGCCAAAAAAGCTGTCGACAGAATGGGACTATCAACTGCAGACGTACCTCAATCACCTCGTCCACAAAGATCAAAGAGGAATCCTTGAAAGATATGATGATTCAAATGTACCAACAAGACTTCGTTGAACCAGACCAACACCAAGCTAGCCTTTCAGTAGAAGATAGACGATTCCTACATACAATGGATACTGGTACAAAGTTACAGGATTCGCACTACATTTTACCAGTTCCATTTCGTTCAGAAGATTTATCATTACCAAACAATCGGTCCCAAGCCTTCAATCGAGCAATGTGGCTAAAGAAAAAGTTAGAAAGACGTGATCAGTTCCGTGATGACTACGTAAAGTTCATGCAGGAGCTCTTGTCGAAAGAGTATGTCGTCAAGTGTGAAGAACCTCCAACCGAAGGTAAAGTCTGGTACGTACCGCACCACGGCGTATACCACCCGCAAAAACCAGAAAAGATACGGGTGGTCTTTGATTGCAGCGCTTCATTCGTTGGCCGATGTCTTAACAAGGAGATACTACAAGGTCCAGATTTGATTAATTCGCTTGTTGGTGTTCTTTGTCGATTTCGTAGCAACCATGTCGCATTCATGGGTGATATCGAGAAAATGTATTATCAAGTACGTCTACCTGAAGAGCATCAAGATTTCTTCCGAATCCTCTGGTGGCCCAACGGTGATACAAATCAGAAATTGCAAGAATATCGAATGACAGTCCATCTCCAGGGTTGTATATCTTCACCATCATGTGCAAACTATGCCCTCAAACGTACAGCCGAAGACAACAAAGCAGATTTCGATGTCAAAGTCGTTCAAATGGTCAAAAGAGATTTCTACGTCGATGATTTCCTCAGCTCCGAAGTTGACGAGAAATCTGCATCAAAAGCTATCAATGATGTAAAGGCTCTGTGCAAACGTGGAGGCTTCAACTTGTTGAAATTTGTAAGCAATAGTCGTGCCGTTATGAACAACATTGACAACACAGAGCTGGCAAAAAGTGTCAAAGATCTCGATTTATCGAACGACGAACTCCCATGTGAAAGAGCTCTTGGAGTCACATGGTTTGTAGATGACGACACAATCGGTTTCAAGATCTCCTTCAAAGAAAAGCCACCGACACGAAGAGGTATATTGGCCACGATTTCGTCGATCTACGATCCGTTGGGTCTTGCCAGCCCTTTCCTTTTGGTGGGAAGGTTGATCCTTCAACAGCTTGTGAAGGATCATTATCAATGGGATGAAGAGATTCCAAACGAAAAGCGAATTGCTTGGGAACGTTGGAAAGAAGACCTCCAAAATCTACGATCAAGAGTGCCACGATGCTTCAAACCATTCAACTTTGGTGAGATCGTTTATTTTTCCCTCCATACCTTCTGTGATGCGTCTGATGTGGGATACGGAGTAGCATCTTACCTTCGTCTTGAAAACACCGATGGGGATGCTACAGTCAACCTTGCCATGGGAAAGTCGAGAGTTGCCCCTATTAAATATGTGACCACTCCTAGAATGGAGCTTACAGCCGCCGTCTTGGCAGTTCGTATTGCGAACATTTTGCTTAAAGAGTTTACCTTCCCAGATTTAGAAACCTTCTTCTGGACTGACAGCAAGGCAGTACTTGGGTACATCTCAAATGAAGCCAGACGATTTCATACGTTTGTAGCAAACAGGACACAGATGATTCGTGACAGCAGTGACATCAAAGATTGGTTCCATGTCAACACTGACGAGACACCAGCAGATGATGCATCCAGAGGTTTATCAACATCAGATTACGATAAAGTCCATCGTTGGTTTCTTGGCCCTCGATTCTTGAAGCTTCCCAAAAGTGAATGGCCAATTGGAACCGAAAAGTTCGACATTGCATTGGATGACCCAGAAGTTAGGCTCAACGTCATGAAAACAAAAGTTGCAACTCCTAACGATTCTATCACAAATCTACTCAATCGGGTATCGTCATGGTTTAAAATCAAGCGAATCATTGCCATCATCCTCATCTGGCACCAAAAGAAGCCAAAACCTCTGACCACTGATATTATCCAAGCTGCTGAGCTAAAGATTATCAAACATCATCAACAAACACATTTCTATCACGAGATTCAACAGCTTATAAAGGGGAAAGGAGTCAACAGAACGTCAAATTTATCAAACCTCAAGCCGTTCGTCGACACTCATGGCACCGTACGAGTTGGTGGCAGATTGAAACAAAGTACAATCGAGTTTAACATCAAGCATCCAATAATCATCTCAAACAAAGGTCCATTGGCGTCATTGATCATCAGATGGTATCACCAGAGAACAAATCATTGTGGTCGCATCATCACTATCAAATTTATCAAACCTCAAGCCGTTCGTCGACACTCATGGCACCGTACGAGTTGGTGGCAGATTGAAACAAAGTACAATCGAGTTTAACATCAAGCATCCAATAATCATCTCAAACAAAGGTCCATTGGCGTCATTGATCATCAGATGGTATCACCAGAGAACAAATCATTGTGGTCGCATCATCACTATCAACAGCATCCGAACCGCTGGATTTTGGATCATTCACTGCACGTCCCTTGTCAAGAGTGCTATCTTCAAGTGTGTTACATGCAGAAAGATACGCTGGAAGCCCTCGATCCAACAGATGTCAGACCTACCTGAGGATCGCATTGCCGAATCTGCACCATTTACCTATTCTGGGGTCGACGTATTTGGACCATTCACTATCAAGGACGGACGTAAGCGCCCTAAACGTTACGGGCTTTTGTTCACGTGCTGTTCAAGTCGAGCAATCCATCTGGAGAGTATTCACACACTCGAAACAGATTCGTTCATCCAAGGATTAAGAAGATTGATCTCGAGAAGGGGCAATGTGAGAGTTCTTCGTTCCGACCGAGGTACGAATTTTGTCGGAGCCGACAACGAATTGCAAGCCTTATTCAGTCAAATGGACCACGATCGAATTCAATCGTTTATGCAAATCAACGGAGGAGATTGGCTCGTCTGGAAATTTAACCCACCAAAATCAAGCCACATGGGTGGAGTCTGGGAAAGACAAATCCGCAGCGTACGTTCCATCTTATGCAACCTCATGGATCATCATGGAGATTGTGTTGACGATGAATCGTTTAGGACCTTCCTCTGTGAAGCTGAATGTACTGTCAACTCGAGACCGTTAACCTACGACAGCATTGGAGATCCACAGAGTCCAATCCCAATCAGCCCAATCACTTTATTGACTGGAAAAAGCCAGCTCGTACTACCTCCTCCAGGGAATTTCACCTCGAGCACCACTCTGTACTGTAGACAGAGATGGAGACGAGTTCAACATCTAGCGAACGAATTCTGGACACGCTGGCGCAAAGAATATCTCAACACCCTCCAAGAACGACGCAAATGGCCATCAACCAGACGAAATCTGAGTATCGGTGATGTAGTCTTGTTGAAAGATGGTGATCTCTTCCGTAATAACTGGAACATGGGAATCGTTCTGTCGACAAAACAAAGCGCTGACGGTCTTGTTCGTTCTTGTACGTTGAAAACGAGATCAGGAATATTTGAGCGACCGATTCACAAATTAGTTCTATTACTTGAATCCGAGTAGAAAGGTCCGATCCCAGCCGTGGGAGCCTTACTGATTGAAATATTCGGAAAAAGATTGTGTTTATCTTTTTGGAGAGCCATGTTATGGGAATAGTCCCATATTATATGACGTCATACAATGATATGGTAATTTATAGTTCACGCAAATTAAGTTTTTATTACTGCTCTTTTTGTTTTTCTAGTTCAATTTTAATTGCATTTTTTGTCTTAGATATTTTTAACAGTTAATGTATTCCCCTAGGAAATTAGAAATTTTGTGGCCTCAGAAGCGACTCCGTTTTTGTTCATTTGCTTTTTGATAATCACGGTGTAAAGAGCTGTGTTAGAGAGAAGACCTCTATGTTGAGAATTTTTGTAGTAAATCTCTATGTCGAGATAAAAGTGTTTTTCTCCTCGAAGTTACAGAGGCATTGTGAAGTTTATGTCAAATACTAAATTGTTTTATTTGGAGTATGTGTTTGCTTTAGTGCACGCTGGAATCGCTTTTAGTAAGTTTATTTTCACGTTATTTTCTTAGTATTTTCTAGATTATCTATTGCTCGTGTGCTTCTTTCATCCTGTGGTGTTTGCTTGTTTCTCGCTTCTTTTCGTCTTCGTCAGCCTGGTCCTGTAGCTTTTTCTATGATTTGGGTCATGTTTTTCTGAGAGTGTCTTATATTATGGTCTTGCGCTACAGGACCCTTAGTTCAATATTTTAATATTTTTCATTTTTATAATTTTTCTCCTTTTGTATCTTATTTTAGCTAAAAGTCGAAATACCAGTAAAGGCAAACTTTAAGACGTGTGCACATTCTCCAACAGAAACGCTGACGCATTTGACCACTTGGCCATCGCTCCATATACAAAACTTCCGTAAGAATAGTTTATAAGAAATTCTGAAAACTTACTGTCTGTTTTATGTTCGGATAGGTTAGTTGCAGATGACGTAGCTTGCTGGTGTTTGAGGAGAGAACTGTCTTTTTTGGTGGGTGGATTCTCATCAGGGACCAGGTTCTCCAGAGGGACGGCTTCACCACTATGAAAAATAATCAAAATATTTTGTTATGACGATGCTAAAGGTAATGAAATTTTAATGGTTTTTCCCTTTCAAACATTTTTTGCAAATGCAAAACTATCGGTATATACACAATTCATTCAGGTCTGAAGGCCCAACGTGACACAACGAAATCTTTGGCTTGTCAATTTTTATTCTACTTCTGTTCCCAAAAAGTAGGAAGTACTAGTACTGAGGAGATTCGAAGCTTCTATATTTGAAAACAAGAATAAAGAACAATTGACTCTCGCTAAAAATTTAAACTCGAATTGGGAATCTTATCTGTGCGAATCACAGAATGATTCGAATTATAGAAAGTATTTAAAGGTAGTTTCTCCTTGGCGGGGTCTGGAAAGGAGTTCGGAATTATGGAAAGATTCGAATAAGCAAGAGTTTGTTGTAACTATCTGTGTACAGTGAAAACATCAAAACTATTCTGAAGTAGTATTTTAAACGTTTCCATGGTTTCCATTAACCATACAGAATCATTTCCATCTCGTGTGAGGCAAGTTTTTTGCCAACTCTGAGACTTTTGGAAAAGCAATTAGTGTATGTAAAACATACTATAAACTTTAAAGGCTTTATCTCCGGATCTACAAGGAGTTAGAAGCTCGTTTATAGTCCGTTGGATAGCTTAGAGTTTCATCTTTCTTTTAACATATTTATAAACATTATCTTATGTTTAAAAAGCTTAACCCTTCAAATTTTAAATAGCTTTTTTAAGTTCAGCGTTTTATGAGGCCCCCCTTTTATAATAGTATTGTGAGTTGAATCCATCTTACCTCTGTATAGAGTTCCACATATCAAAAATTTTCTCGTCCATTTCTCCATTCTGGATACGTAACAAATCACTTTTCAATTTCCTAAAGAAACAAGAGTCCATATGTTGTTCGATGATTTCAATTAAAAAGTTGCTTGAAGAAACCAAACTAAGCAAATCTGAGCAAAACCTCTCAACCTTATGGACCAAAGTCGAGTATTACGAATTTTACATTGAAACTCTTTTGCCTTTTTGCTAGAAGTGAAAAAGTTGTAACTTGACTTTGGAAAATAATTAGGCAAAAAGATTTAGAGGTTTTGCTCAGGACAATGCAGAGGAGTCTAGGATAAAAAGAAAAATCGAAAACATGACAAGATGGTTTAACTAAAATTTGTCTTGGGAATTAGGTGAACACTTCACATTTATCAAACTTTGTTCAGTCGACTAGGATATCATTACAATATTTAACATCAAAACGTTTTCAACTTTTTAGCCAGAGATGCTGAAAAATTAATTAAAATAGCCGGAGACAAACAAAATGCACCTAAAATTGAACGTCGAGAATAGTAGGATAAGGTCACAAAAGTTCATGCTGGTAATCTCCGAGCAGATTCTGATTACTCCACGCTGACAAGTATTCACTCTAAAGGATGTCTCCGTAAGATCTACACTGCTTTGATCTTTTTCATTCATGTTTGGGATGAATATCAAATGAGGTTTTGAGCGCATTGATTGATTTAAGCACGAAAATCAAGCCCCAATTTTAAACATTCATTAGAAATCAGTTGCTTTTGCTATCACTTTCGCTTTCGTTTTCAAGCAAAAGAAAACGCCGTTTTGAATGTTTTTTTGATGAACAGCCAGGTCAGGTCGTCACATTCGCCATATCTCTTTAGAGCAGAGTGTGGTATGCGCAGAATAAATGGATGATATATTGTGAGATTATCATGTTAGGGTAGTACACTTACTGGAAGCGTTCCCTTTCTTTTTGAATGGTATCATTCAGTTCTTCAATGTTTGCAAACGTCAGTTTTCTGTAGACTTGTTCTGAAGGTGTTTCTACAATGAAAAATTGAGTGATGAAGAATAAAATTATCCTCGAAGTCTATGAACCTTGTACTCGGTCTTACATAATGGGAGTAGTGTATTGACTATAAAAAAAAAAGAATTTTAGAATAAATATGAGTATTCCTTGGCAATTCAAGATGTTGCTCCTTCCACTTAGTTTACCTGTTATGTTGGCTGAGTCTACAGATGATCTTGATTTTCTCCTGGAAAAGAATCAAAGTTTTCATTAGAAGTAAAACACATTCCTAGACTCTAAAGCCACTTCTCAGTTAATGGCACTACTCAAAATTGCATGCAATTGCAAACAGCAGCTTCTTCCTCAAGGTTCCATAGATATAGTCAGTCAAATCAGGTATCTGCCCCTAATAGGCTAACAGGTTTAAAGAAGGGATTAAGAGGACTTTGTCAGTCAAAAGTATATTTTAATTTCTTTTATTAAAGAGTCTCATACAAAACCAACGAAAAACAAACCAACATACTTTGCAGTCAGCGCTGTCCCAAGAAGCTGATTGTATCGGTGAGCGCAATTCTAAAAGAAAAACATGCGTTTTTTAGAACCTACAAATTTTGAATATTGTGTCTCAAAGTTCCTCAAAATTATATCATCAATCCCAGGTTATACAATATCAAAAGAATATCAAGAGGATATAGTGTCTGATTGAAGAGTAAGGGTAGGGTAGATCGTCAAATGATAAAGTCAAAAAATTCGAACAGTAGTTTGTGAAAATCTAATCTATTGTAAGACATTTTGCGCAATTTTAACCTCCTAGGTATAAAAAATCCAGTATTCCCAAGGGGGTCTTTGATTCGCACTAATTGTAAGGCTATGAAAGGCCAGGAAGGGTAAAAATGGTTTCTAAATGGTGTCTTGTACTAATATTCAACATAAAAAGACCAAACAACCCCAGGGAAATCACTCAATATTTCAATTTCAGGCTAAAAAGGCTGATTTTCCCTGATTCTGGACCCAAGACTTTTAAACTTTTCAAGGTACACACATGAAATTTTCAGCAATGAAAAAATGTGAACTTTAGGGAGGGCTCCAGGAAAAACCAATTCCGAGTTTTCAAAAATTTCCTTTAAATCCATAATGATGGTGCCCTAGAAATTGAGTTTTCATTCTGAATGCTAATATTTCAAGCTAAAACCTAGTTTTCTTGGGCCAAAATCAAAAATTGGACAAAATGTCTTACAATAGATTAAATTTTCAAAAAAAAAACTACACTTTGAATTTTGCGATCTATCCTAGTAAGGGATCACAAACCTTTTGTGAGAAAAAATCAGCAGGCCTTTTGTTGACGTCACCACATGATTCAGTCACTGATCTCATGTTTCGACTGACTGACACCCTAAAATATGAAAAGATTTCATCAAAATTGAGCATCATATAGATCTCCTCGTGGAGGTTTGGACACTTTCTGATTCACTACATTTTACTAACCTTCAGAATGCAATCACTAGCTCGCTTGAGAAAATATGTGTAAAGCCTTTCATCTGACTGACAAATTCAATAAGCAAAAATATTAGTCTGTTGGACAGACAATAATTTAATAGTAACTTACCAGTTCTGATCTCCATTTCTAGCAACACAGCATGCAAGTGTGAAGTTTTCTTGTGAACTCCACTCCTCTAAATGCTGAACAGCCATCTTGTATTTTTTATTTACTTTTACTTATCAAATCATTGATTTTTTTGTTTCTAAAATAAACAGACTTTCCTTATAGACTTTGCCAAAAAAGTAAAATTGACTTGATAAAGATACAGAAAGATATTACTTTTCTTAAGCAAGATTGCTATTCTTTTTTCGAGATTCAGTTTTTTTATTTCTAAAGATTGTGATAACCTGTAATAGCCTCCCTCTAATACAAACGAAATGCCCAAAGCGAGAAAGACTCCCATTAGCTTAGTTAGCTGAAAAGTAGCCTAATTGAAGTTACTGTACAAAAATTAGAAAATACAAATTTCAAAGAAATTCAATAAAACTAATTACACAAAAATTTTAAAATAATAAGCAGATTCAAAAATGTTAAAACGCTAATTAAATCAAAACCAATACAACACAAGATTTCAAGTATCCATATCGTCTAAAAGGAATTTTTCATTCTTTTGTACCACTTAAATTGAGATGGTCAACTTGGTCAACCAGCCATCCATTGCTTGTACCAGGGGTATACTCTCGACAAAAAGAATACTTAATAATCCTCGGCTGAGAAACCAAAATCTCAAAATCAAAATCAGAGGCTTGTTTGGAAAAGCTATCCTTTCCTGAACAATAACAAACAACTAAGGCATACGCCCATTTGCGTCCAGACTCACCATACTCAAAACCAATATCATTCAGCGTTAAAGTCATAATGTCTGAATCTTCTACATTTAAAACCTCAGAGTTATCGCGGTTTTCTGAAAAAAGATTTTGAACAGATCGCGAACCTTCCTGCGTGAGAACTTCAGTAAGATCTTTCAAATCTCCTTTTGCCATTTTACTTGAGACAAAAATGATAGCTTGTCTTGCCCCAGTCAAGAAATCCTTTTCACTGAATTTGTCATCAAAGTAACCTTTCATTAATAACATCTTGATCTTCAAAGAAATATACTTTATTGGGTTGGTTACAGTCATTACTTTTGTTTGAACTTTGGGCTGCTCCTCGTTGAGTCTTAAAGCACTTGTTTGGAAGCCTCGTATGATCAGGTTTGTATCCTCCTTTTTCAAGATAAAATTTTGAATTGCAGGAGAAATAGACCCATTCCTTTTAGAAGTAGCTTGAAATAAATTTTTCAAAACCCTTCCAGATTGACGATTCAACATTGGAATAACCATTTCGTTTTTTCATTTGACAGATAATTCAAATTTTGTTGATTTTCTAAATAAAATAGAGGAATAAAACATTTAGTTTTCAAAGATGTATTGAACTGTGAAAACTAAATCCAGAATAAACTTATCAACTTATTTTTTTCAAACAAAGATTTTAATCTAATTTTAATCTCCGCAGCAGCGGTGTTCGTTACATTAGTATTATCTTTCAACAATAGATCTGGCAATGTTCTCTTTTTAAGACATAGAACTAGAACCTTTATGGTTCCAATGAAGAAAAAAAACAATTTATATTGTACTTTCTTTAATATAAAATCTTATTTACAAAATTTTGATCAATTTCCCCATTCACTTTGAATAATGCAAAGAATCAACCAGCCAACCTTGCTGTAATTCAAAATTTCGACGAAAAGAGCATCTAACAATTCTTGGTTCTCTGCAGCAGCAATCTACCAAAACATTGACAAAGTTTTGGTCGTCTTGAACAAGACCAACAGGTACCACAACTATTATGTCCTCACCTTGAACTTTTAAACTTGATGAATTTTCAGCTCTCTCGTGATAGAGTTCTTTGAGGATTTCTAAGCCCTCAGTGGAAGTAAGATCCTCCAATTTGTCAAAGTTACCTTCAGCTAAATTTTCAGTCACATGCATTATAGCTTGTCTTGTTCCATCTAGAAATTCAAATTCATCAAAGTCTGTGTCTATCGTTCGCATCTGTGACAGAACTTTTAAAGCTTGAGAAATATATTTGAAAGGTTTATCAATAGTATAAAGCTCTTTGGTACATCTGGATGTAGTATGTAGCAGACAACTCTTTTTAAATTGGTTGAATATTGGAATTGATCCATATCGTGTAAGAGCTCCAGTATTTAAAATGGATTGTCTTAATCGAGTGTATCTTGCTATGTATAATAAATTTCTTTGTAAAATTTGCATCCTAAAGTTTGATCAAGATTTAGTTAAAGAGTTATTTTTTCTAAGAGTCCACAAGGTATGATACCTAGTTTTTGAAAATCTTTGCTTAAGCTAAGGCTCCACTGATGTTTGTTTCAGAGGGCTACAATGCAACGTTAAAGTAACATACATACATTGTGCATTTTTCTCACGTGCTTGCAACGTACACCATCACATTTTGTTATTCTGTCAATATTTTTGTCAAATTTTCAACAAGGTGTCAACATTTATGTCAAACATGGAATCAAGTAATATTATGTATTACAGGATAAAAATATACAATCACTATAATATTCCTACATTACATCGTTTTACCTTCATGCATCAAGAGCTATTGATCTAATTCTTATAAAGTGTACTCTGCTTAATTGAAAAATAAATGTTCCTATTATGAGCCATCCCTTGTTTACTTTTTACCAACTCTTATAGAACTCGTTATTTCATAAAAATAAAGCATAAATTAATGAAGGTGCACAAAAAATGAAGGCGTCTGAAAATTTATGAAGGTGTATGAGAATTTCAAGACGTATGAAAAAATCAATACAGGGCTGCGTAAGGCGCAGAGAAAAATGACGGCATAGCTATTAGCCAATCAGAATTTTTTAGTGAGCAGCTTTCATCATGTCTTTCATGTTATTGTAAAAATAATTCATTTGGAAGTTTAATTAGACCATTTCCAAGGAACTGAACCCACATTTTTCAAGTTCAAATCCATTACCAGCAATGTCTGCAACATTGGTTTTGAATTTATTATATGAATTTATTTCTGGATGTAAACATTACTACAGCTAGAATATTTTCTTTATTAGGACAGACAAAAGGTTCAGGTTTGTTTACTTTTTTATTTCACTGCATTTTGCTGTCTTATCAGTCTATATGCTTAAACTCCTATATCAAGATTATGGGATTTGGAGTGCGGGCCAATTTTACTTTCATTTTCCGTGGTTTCACTTTCGATTTCAAGTAAAAATCTTAGCAATGGAGTGATCTCCCATAGTTACAGGGGTTTGTGCAAAAAAACAAACATAGAAAGTATTCCAAATCCCCTATTTCTATTGAACCAATAAAAAATGAAACTTTTTCGTGCAAGGTACTGAGAGGCCAGGGGTGCCAAAAAGTAGGGCCATGTGAAATGGGGCAATCTCATTGGTGGAAATTTGATAAACAGTTACAAACGAAAGGAGCGCTGGGAAGCAATTAGTAGAAGAGACCACTTTCGTTTTATTACAGATTTCAACATAAACTTCTCTCACAGGGATTCCTTGTCAATGTGTTGTGTCAAGGGAAAGATAAAAGAAGTAAGACTAGCCTAGTTTCTAATCCTATCCTTGTAATTGCATGGTGCATTTGTAACCAGCTTTTCATATCCAGTGTAAATTCAATAGGATGTTTGACCTATTTAAAATGGCAAAAGACAAATTGAAATGGCAACTTCATTTCTTCTGTAGAATTAATTTTCAAATACGTAAGAAAAGAATGATTACGTTTGATTACTTTCGATTGGTTCGATTGCGATTTTTGTTCAAAATTGTTCGATTGACACCGTCTGGTAAGTTAGCAACTCCAGAAGATTTTTCAAATTTTAAAATGAATTTTTTTTTCTAAACTCATCCTATCTTGTAGAACTTTGAAAAAGAAAGAAGATGAGGGTTCATAGGCCTCCAGAGGATAAGTGGTTGTAAAAATATTCAAAATTTAGTGTCAAAAATTTGACTAAAAATGTCAAAAAAAGGTTAGGAAAATTCAAAAATTTTGGTAGCTAGAGACCTGAAATTTAGAGGCAGGGGCGGATACAGGAATTTTTATCACTGAGTGAAAATTCCGGTTTACCCCGATTTTCCAATACAATCCCGATTTTTGAATCCCATTATTGAAGGATTACTCTACCCCATCGCCACATGCCACAAACATGTATATAATATCTTTGATTCACTCTACTTATAAGAGGACAGAATCATAGTCTCAAAAAGTCCTCATGTTAGTTTTTGTTCTTGTAAAAAACTTTAGATCAAACTCTGAAAGAAAGAAAACTTTGTGATTTGTTTACACGAAAATCGCGATGGCGTGCAGGGTATGAAAAAGTGGTTTCACACAGTCTGAAGGATTGAAAGTTCGTGAAAAGTATGTAATTATCCTCACGAAATTCTGCCAAATTAATCTCCACCGTTGAGGTTTGATAACAAGATGAATGCGACTCCTTCAGAGAACTTATTACGGTGTAGAGTCTCTCTCAAACTAAAGCTTCTTTGACGTCATTTTGAACACAGAAGTTGAAACGTATCAACAGATTTACCTTTTGAACATTGTGTACAGAAAGCATTTATGTTTCTTTGAAAGAATAAAATACTTTTTCTACAAGAAACAATTCATAGAAAAAAATTTTAGTGTTTTTTTTTTTCGAATCTCAAGAAAATTGAGTGCGTGAATTCACCACGTTCACATACCCTGTATCCGCCCCTGAGAGGGAGTATTATTTGATGGTGTTAGAATATTATTATATAAAAATATTTGTTAAATATTTAGTATATCTATGAAAACAACGAAAGATATATATATCTTATTTTGAAAAAAGAAGACATTGCATTGTTTTATTTTTGTTTTGAAGAACAGTAGCTTGAAAAAGGTTGAAATGAGTCAAAAAAGGTGGTAGGACCCATTTTCAAGGGGCCTTTGAAAATGGAGGAACAAAAAGTTAAAAGTAAAGAATAAGTTTTTCTGAAATGAGAAACCCCAAATGAAAAGAAAATCCATTTCGGCAGAAATAAAAACTTTTTTTTGGGACATTTCCATGCTAAAGTAAAAAAGTGAAAAAAACTACATGAAAATGAAAGAACTAAATTTAGTGAATGTGATTTTTGAATTCCTTACCCTTTTTCTGATAAACTTACACAGTTTTAGCCTTCAACTACGTTTTCCTCTGTTTCCAGAAACATTTGTTCATCGATAGTTGCAACTTATTTGTCTCCCGTTGGAAAACAATTTTAAAAATGTTGCAAAAACATTCGGCACTTTACCAATTTGCCTTCCAGCCTGTGTCCACAATGTTAGGCGGCAATCACAAATATCTTAATTTTGCGCCCTCGTTGGGTCTAAAAAGTGAGTCGGTCGGTCGTTCGTTCAGTCGGTTGGTCGTAAAAGTGAATGAATTTTTTCTTCTCGTCCGACGCGACCTCCATCATCCATTTTTGGAGTGTATTCTTGAAGGAAACTGCCAGCTAGCCGGCAGCCAAAACAACCACGTGTTATGGGTGGTTCCAAATAATGACCTTTGAACACTGTGACCTCCAACCCAAAATGGGGCATGTAATATGATAGACAAATTCAAAAGCCCTTGACTGTGCTAAAATTCGCTCGCAAAAAATTGGCAATAATAAAATTTTTGAACAAAGGAAACGTCATTGACAGAAAAAGTCTGACAAATTTACCGACTCAATTCTACTCAATTTTCGAGAGTCGGTGGGGCGACGCGAAACGAAGATATTTGTGATTGTCGCCATATACCGCTGGAAAGCTAAGATCACGGGCTTTCTTTTAGTAAAAACCGGAACGCTTTAGCATATATACATAGAAAAAGTTTGAAGGGTTCAAAGTTCACGGAAAAATTAAACATTTGGTTTGACGTCAACAAAAGTTGCTTGACTTCTGGAGGACAGTCAAGAACAAGTGCAAATTAGGATACCTTCGGCAATCTCTCCTACTTAGGAGAGTATCTTAAATTGGATACAAAAAAGTATCCAAAATAGCAATCAGGCCATATTTTAGAAAGGCAGGGCAGCGTCTGTTAGTGGCCAAAAAGGGCACTTTGTATTTGTGTTTTTACACTAAAAAGGCTGTTTTTACCTAAATTTTACTGATTTCAGGAGGGGCAGCGTCCGATGACCGGACGCTAAAAGAGCATTAAAAATTGCCTGGCAATCAATATCCTAATTAGGATACTAAAATCAAAAAACCTGTATTTTTCACCAACCAGAGACATCCGCGCCATCTTACCACTTCCAAGATGTAAATAATAAGCAAATAAGATTTTGTACTGAATTTCATACAGTTTGGCTGGCGGAATGCAAAACTATAGCCTAAAACACCACTCAAATGTGCTAACTAGCATACTCGAACGCTTTTTTTGTGCGAAAATCGGACTGTAGCGGGCCGTTCCGTAAAAAGAAAAACAAATCTTTAGCTCGTGTTCGCAAAATTTTAGGCTCTGAACGGCAGGTTATTAAGGATGTTAATTTTCGAGGAACCCGCCAGAGAAATTACTTGAAATTTTGGTTAGTGGTGCAAATCTCGATGAAAAAAAGGTTTGCATAGTTTTCCAAACGCGGATTGAAGCAGTATAAACCTCAAAAATTCAAGTCAAAGTGTCCTGCTCTCCTATTTAGGATACCTAAATCTCCAAATTAGGATACAACTCTCCCAAGTAGGAGAGATTGCCGACAGGTATCCTAATTTGCACTTGTTCCTGACTGGAGGAGTCGCTACGATAATTAAGAAGTGGAGACGTGCGTGTTTGTTTACTAACACGAGATATAATATGTGTTTCGCAACTAGGTCTACCATTATTACAATAATGCTTTGGTATAATAAATGCTGACTAAGCCTAAAAGTAATGACAACAATAATGGCGGATAAGCCGCGAGCAAACTATAAACGATAATATTGGCGTGATGCCTCATCTCCATGTCTCTCTCTTCTTGAGTTCGAGTCTTAAGGATACTAAACGTGTAGTGAACAATAAACCAAAAACAACCAAACAATAATAGTAGAATAAGAAACACGCTATCATGTGATCACATGATATTCAACAGAATATAATACACCAAGCTGTCACAGCTTGAGTAACAACAAAATCAAATCCCACGATGCGTGACGTGGGCAATCTATAAATGACAGGAACAATAAATCTGAATAGTGTTCTGCAAACGACGAAAACATTAACTTTTTGGCTGTTACATTTCAGCTCATATCGTAATCGCTAAAGCGAACAGGGAGACGTGTCTGCCGCTTTGGGCGTGATATATCAACGTCAGGTGTTTGCGATTGAACGTTGGAGGTAACATTGACAGAGGTTTGAGGTTCTGTCAAAGCCGCAGGAGGAATCGGCACTGATGGGGGTTCCACTGTTGGGCGAGGTTGCAGTGGGGCACTGATGGCAGTGTTGGTGTCAGGCGGCGATTCAGTTTTGTTGGTGGTTTCTTCCTCGTCGTTGTGTGTGGTGGGTTGACCGGAGGAAGGAGGGTCTGGGACGGGTATGTATGTTGATTACGGTGGACTCTGTAGGAATGATTCCTGAGTTGGGTGCCAATGAACTTCTTTACCCGGTACCAAGGGCTGTCCTGGGATGAGACGATGTAGCGTGGACGAGATTGAGTCTTGTTCCGTTCAGTGTTGATGTAGACAATTGAGCCTTCAGGGATAGGTAGATCGTTATGGGAAGGCTTGCAGCTGATCTGATTGTGGCGCATGTTGTAGGTTAAACGGCGGTGGTGTTTTTCTTCTATGAGCTTCTGGTCGTCGAGCGGTAGGGGAGTGGAGGTGAAGTGATCACGTTGGGTCCACATTTCTCGAGATGATAAGCCTTGTGAGCGTAACCGTGAATTCAAATTGGCTACTGCTATGGCGAGTTGGGAGTTGGGAACGGTGGAACGGTCTCTGTCAAGCTTGAGGATTTCGTCTTCGAGTTCTTGAATTGACTTGTCCGCAACTGGATTCTTGTTGATGTTTTTCGCACAGCCTAGCTCAATAATGATTCTATGTTGAGCCAAAACTGTGTCCTGGACAAGTTTTTGAAAGCCAGGAGCAGGGTCAGTACGAATGCTTGCAGAGGGACGATCTAAAGGAATTAATCCAACACAAAGCTGAATCAACCCATTACGTAAGTTAATGTGGTCCTCACTGTCTATGATACATGCAAGAGTGTATGATGTGACGGACTCTCGCAGGACAAGTATGAACTGTTTTTCACGTTGAAGAACATCACCGGCAAAGGATAATCCGATGGCTAGGGAGGGTCGGATGTCGTGGATGGAGCTTCCAGAGAGCTGCGGTCAATCTTCTTGAGTGAGAAGCAGGTATGACAATTCTCACAGGTGACACGGAGAGCTGAGTCAATATCGAGGGCGAAGAAATACCTTGAGAAGATTTTCTTCACTTGAAACTGCGTGGGATGGACTAACTTGATGAGAAGGGCGGTGAGCAATCCAGGCAGGACCTTTCTTGGAACAACGATACGTTCTTTGACAGGGGCAAATGCTTCTTTGTGTGGAACAACTAACAAGCCATCTCGAGAGATTGTACAGTTCTGAATATAGCGTTTCGTGTCCTTAATGTTAGTCAGTTTCTTTGAAGGACGAGTACCCTGTTTAAGGTAGGCATGGCAGTGTCGAAGGTCTTGGCAATCAGCTTGAAGTGAAATCCACGCAGGTCGATTGACAAATGGCATTTTGGAGGTTCCAGCTGTGATGTCATCAATGTTTATTTTCAATACCAAAGCGGATTGTAGATCGTTAACGAAGGAACAGATCTGGCAAGAAGTATCAAGGCATTCAGCTGCGTTGCGCGACTGGAAGTCTGATGGTACATTTGTGCTACCAGCCAGGTGTTGGAGCTGGGCGTTGAAACGACTGGCTGCAGAAAGAAAGGTGGTTAGGTGATTACTGTGGGAGAAGTTTCCTCTAAGTAGACGCTGATGTGCTTGAACACAGGGTTGGCTGTCAGTTAGTACAGAGACTCGATGCTTGGACTGTATGATGTACGGACTGAAGTGGAGTAGAGACACAGCAATACTTAAGGCTTCGATTTCGCATGGGATCCATGAGATCTGGCGTTCCTTCAACTTGGCACTGAAATATCCAGCAATCTTTAAGGAGCCGTTACGCTGTACGTACAGGGTTGAACCGATACCGGGAAGATTTTCTGCGCCATCTGTGACAATCCACAGTTGGTCATCTGGTTGAGGGATGGTGATTGAACGGTTGTTGTGTAGATGTAACTGGGAATCACGAAAAACTTGAAGGAGCATCGGTCCAGTTAAGAACGTCGGTGGAGGCTTTGCCAGCAACTAATGATTCTAACGGTGCGAGGTAGGTCGAGCAATTTGGGATGACACGTGATAGAAACTTGTAGGCATCCAAATAGGATCGTAAGCCTTTAACTTTATCGGGGCGAGCACAGGTGGAGAGAGTAGAAATACGATGTGATGAGGCTTTCAAGGTTCCTTCTGACCATATCCAACCGAGAATGGTGGCGGACTTGGGAGCAATAACAGGGTGTCTACGGATTTTTTTCGGGGTTTTCAAGGTTTTCGGGGTTTTTTTGGTCATTTTTAAGTGGTTTTTCAAGGTTTTTTGGCGAAATCTTTTGCACTTTTCAAGGTTTTTTGGTACTCAGTTAATATGACTCTTTACAGGAATTTTGTTTTTTTTCAGAGTGGTAGGTGAAAGAAAAATAGAGGATAGCAAATAAAATTTATTCGCTTTTGGTGCCCGGGGAATTACTTCCACAGTTAAATTCCTATCTCCCTGTTGAGAAGAATACCACAAAAAGAAATACTCCAGCTCCCTAGTCTTCCAACTGTTGAAATAAAGAATTAGAAGCCAAACCAATTATTTACAGTGACCGAGGAGGCACAACCATGGTTTGCGCAGACGAGAGAAAATTTTGATTTTGATTCTTTCAAATGGCTAAAAAACGCCTTGTTTTTGATTTTGTTTTTTACAAAAATCAATTGCCAAAAGAGTTGTTTTAAGGAATCCTCGAAATTTTATAAAGGTTTAGCGCCGCAGGCGGTTTTTTACTTATTCTTACTTTTCGAATGACTGGATGGTGCTTTTCAAGGTTTTTAACGATTTTTCAAGGTTTTCAAGGTTTTTCCCAGAAAATTGATAGTTTTCAAGGTTTTCAAGGTTGGGTGGTTCATTTTCAAGGTTTTCAAGGTTTTCAAGGTCCCGTAGACACCCTGAATAACGGTCTTGCGGGCGGACAACGTTAGTTTGTTAGTGTCAAGTGCTGTCAACACTTTGCACCAATTCGATAAAAGTTCTCTAGGTGTATTCCCTCCACAGTAAAGATCGTCGGCAACTTTGGCTACGTAGCCATTCTCAATAAGTTCACCAAGGACGCGGGACATAAGCTCTTCTAATGCAGTTTCTGATCCAGGCATGCCCATCGCAGATCTGGCGTAGACACGGGTGCCACGAAAAGGTGTCGATATTCCACAATATTTAACAGAGTTCCTTGCAAGCGGAATTTGGTAGAATGCTTGGGTGAGGTCGGTTTGGATGATATACTTCCACTGGCCAATTGATTGGAGGGTTGCATTAACGTCAGGCATGAGGGCGGGTTGCGGTTTGGAGTATTGGGCTATTTCACCAAAGGAAGTAACAAGACAAAATCCACCTGAAGGTTTCTTCACGAGAAACAAAGGGTTTAGATACTCTGGAGTTATACCAAGATCCTCTGGTTTACGAAGGACCTGGAGTCTCTCTAACTCATCACATTTAGCTTGGAGTTTGTGAAGTTTATCGTTTGAATACTGCGGAACCTTCCCTTTACGTTGAGGAGGATCAACTGGACCCATATTGACAATTGCTTTGATTGGTCCGCTGGCTCCATTGTATCCTGGAAACGAGGGATCGAATACGGATGAAAATTCTTGATGAAGATCTTTGAAAGCAGATCGGATGTCGGGCGGGAGTTGGTTACTTTCATCGAGTAAGATGGTGTGTAATGGAGGTGTAGGTGTGATTGCTTCAAATGATTGGTCAGGGAGAGAAGATGGAACAGTTGGTGATGGATCTGATGCTGGGATGATCTGAGCAAACTGTTGGTTCTTGCGTAGCACTTTGGGTTGGTCCGTGGAGTTGGGTATACGGATCTTGCCAGCTTTCGGGCGGGTGATCATAGGGGGCGGCCATGAAAGGTGTCGGTTGCTGCCATCGCCAGAGCGGGGCTCGAGGACTATGTCTTGTTCATCCCATTCCGGGGGTACAGTCATTTCTAATTACTTGTTGGGCCATACTGTGGTGGCTGGGGCACGGAGGATGTACGAGCTTGTTCTTTTAACATTAGCAGGGTGTTTGAAGAAACGTAGGTTGTTGTAAACGTAGGCTGACCCATCACTAAAGTTGACTTGTCTCTTTGAGGGTCTGAGCGTAATGTCGTGCTCGCTAAGAAAATGTATACCTGCAATAAGTTCTCCATCAAGGTTTTTAACAACTAGTGCTTCCAAAGAAAATGCTTTGTTATGGAATGTCAAGTTAATTCGAGTTTCACCAATTACTGAGAGTTCGGACTGACCATCGGCTTGGACAGCGCTCTGCGAACTTGGAGTTATGGAGCGTGTATGAGGTGTGCCGTAGATTCACTGATCATGTTAGTTTCAGAGCCTTGTCCAGTGTCGTAGAAATGTCATATTGTTTATATGTCATGTTAACAACAGGAGAGGATTTGATTTGGACACGTCTAGTTGATGATGGTAAGCTGATGGCTGCAACTTGGGAGGGTAGGTCCTCAGCAGATTGGAGGTCAACTTCAGGTTGGTCATTCTCATCAAGGGCAGCAATAAGGCGGGCTTTGGCCATGAATCTTTGGTCTTGGTCTGGGAGGATCTGACATTTGCTAAGGAAGTGGTTGGATGGCCAGTTCATGGACGAACATAGTGGGCATGATGCTTTGGTGGAGGATGGTCGACGTGTTGACGATGAGGGTTGTTTTGAGCGATGGAACGATGAAGCTGAACGTAAGACTTTGGCTTCGTCATTAGACTGGATACTTTCGAGGAGGGAGTCCATTGCTTGCGATATTTCAGGTTTTATAGAAGCTAATGTTCGAGAGCGTAATTCTGTACCATATCTCTGTTTGATGAGAGCAGGTAAGTCCTTGTGTAGCAAATGGAGCCACTGTAAAACAATAAAGTTCTCAAGGGTTGGTGTTAATTCCTCTTCTTCTCCAATGGCTTCGCCATGGTGGGTTAATCCACTGTTCTCGTTCAAAAGTCTGTCTTCAACAAAGGTCATTAAACGTTGAAAAAGGTCCTCTGGTCTTTCATCAGGTTTTAACTGGATGTTGATTAAGTCGATAAAGTGTGCACCAGTAGACTGAAAACCATAGTGGGCGCGAATGGATTGCCAGATTGATTCGACTGAGGTGATGTTTTTGACGATGGTGTTGCACCAGGGGGGGGGGTCAACATCCAGATACCAGACCCATAGCCGGGTGGTGGTGTCTTTTTTTTCTTTAAAAGTCTGAAAAGTCAAGTTGGTATTGATGGGGGTGGGTCCCCCTTTTTTAGAAAAAAAGAGTTATCCTCAGTTGGTATTGATACCAAAATAGCCCTTTTTTTAAATAATATGATTCAGAAAGTTGGTTAGTCAGTCACATAGCCATGCTCCGCCCGGAAAAACACTCCAACCTCTGTTTTTTTCGGTTTTCGACAGTTCAACCCTAGTAGATTCTCAAGTCATCGACCGATTTTTCAAAATTTTACCCCAAATTGCTCATTTTGGGCATTATTTTTTGGTCCTAAAGTGTACAATTTAGGCTAAAACGAAAGTGCCCGAAAATCGACGATCTTGGGCTTATTCGAAAGGTAATTGAAAAACAAGTAAATTTGAGATATAAACTTGGGTCTGAAAATGTCCCAGTCGTGCTGCAGATGAGTTTTAATGATGACGTCAGACTAATGTACAATTTAGCCTAAATCGAAAGTGCTCGAAATTAAACGATCTTGGGCTCATTCGAAAGATAATTAAAAAACAAGTAAATTTGAGATATAAACTTAGGTCTAGAAATGCCCCAGTCATGCTGCAGATGAGTTTTAATGATGACGTCATTTTAGGTTTATTTTGCCTAATTGGCAAAGTTGGGTATAGTTTTTGTTCTAGAAAGACTCCAGACTGTTTTCTTTATGATAAAGCTTTTTAAGCACTGTACTATAGAAAGTATATTTTACATAAAACTGAAATATTTATATACATAGCTTCCTACTAGCTTCATATTTCATAAATGTGCCAAGACCCTTTCAGAGATTATATAAATTGTTTCAAGAAAAATCCCGCTTTTTCAACTTAAACCATTTTTTTCAGATTTATGACAATAACAATTACTATAAAATATATTTTTTTGGATTCTATCAATAATCAATTTCATCTTCTGATGATACCACATCGCCATCAGAGTCACTCTCTGAGTCACTTTCGTTAGGAGGCAAATATCCAACAGATGCCTTTGTTGCTAGATCTGATCCATCTTCAAGTATCTTGAAAAATCCAGTCCACGATGGTACTCTCAATCCCTCTTCGACATAAAGTTTTGATGCTACGTATCTGGCAACTGCCCACTCGCTACTCTTCCTTTTCACATTATTAAGTTCCGTATTGTCATTATCCTTTTCATACTTGAATTTCTTGCAATTGTTTGCTCTGCTAAACTTTTGTGTATCGAAATCCATCTTTGTTCCTTTATAGGCTCTGTGGTTCTTACGTTCAAAATCATAATCAGGCTCGACTTCCACTCCAGCTTGCTTGGTATAAAAGTCATCCGGTTGTATCAATATGTTATTGGTATTGTGCGTCTGTTTTCCGTGAAAGTTTTTATTGTCAAAGTCAATATTATCGAATACATAAGTTGGAGTGGTCTTTGCTTTGACATTTGGAGGAACGAGTTTGGTGCTTTTATCGACCCACTCAGCCCACTTGTCTTCAATGAATGATAATGATAAAAGTACTTGATTTAATGACGGTGTAGCGTTTGGAGTTAGAGATTCGATATCTGTGCATAATTTTGTAACTTTCGGCACTTTTGAAGGTGGCAGTTTTACGATTCCATCCTTTCCATATGAAGCGTCTGGGTAGACAATCCAACCAATTAAGTTATATAATAGGTCAGAGGATGGTGAAAGATCGCTGTTGATAATATCTTGAGGTGTTGGGGGCCAAAGCTTTTCCTTTTCTTTGTTCGCGGAACCAATAGATCGGCCAATCATTCTACCAATATTTTTGACACTGATTGATTCTTCAATGCCTGTCGAGTTAGACATAGCCTCCAAACAATCTGACACAATTCTATCGCTCTTCGCCAAAACATACTCCGACTCGTTACCTTTGCCTCTTTGTAAGAACATTAGCGTATCTCCAAATTTCTCCTTCAATTTACGTTTTAAGTCTACACTTCTAACTTTACGTTTTTGTGTTAGTTCTGAAAAGTAAGACGATAACTGAGCGAGCGTGTAAATTTCCTGTCTTTTGATGATATGATGTGTAATAAGTGTGGAAAATTCTTCCTCGAAGTCAACTAAGTCTGTTTTCTCAGAGTTTTTAGAGTCTTCCACTTTTTTATACTTCGCACGCCAATAAGGAGTCCTAAAGCTATTATAACAATGTTTGTGATAAGCAACATTGGCCTCAAATAAGCTTTTGACAGTACTTGCTCTTAATATTCTTTGAGAAGCAAGCTTATAATCTTCGTTATTATATTCCAAATGCAGCTTTGAAAATTCGATCAATGTTTGTTCTGTAAGATGTCTCTCTTCGTTCTCTTTCTTGTAAGTCATCTCTATGACTGGAAGGTCTTTTCCTTTTGCTCCTCTTTTATTTTCGTTACATATTATACATAGCTTCTCCTTGTTATCATTAACTGAAGCATACGAGCAGGACTGGCGTGTGCTGCGTCTAACGTTTGTCTCCTCCATTTGCATCGCGTTTAAAGAGCTCGGGATTGCACTATCGATGTTTTCGGGTTGATCTGGAGGCTGATTTGAGACTTTCCTTTGCGAAGTCATGAAAGATTCTTTTAAAAATTTACCCTTGCATGATTTATGTGCCATCAGTTCTTTATCCGAATCCCAATCAACCAATGACAACACTTTGTTAAATTCGTGATCATATTTGGTCCAATTTTCAGCAAACGTTCTGAAATTTGTCTTATGTCTTACTGTTTCAAAGTTACAGCGCTTCGCATTTGTCTTCAAACAACTTTCGAAGCAGATAGCACAGGTAACTCTACCTAAATAAATTGATGGTCGCGTCTTAAAAACTGGTTTCAGGAAAACTTTTTCACTTCGATTTTCCTTATCTTCTTTCCTTTCCATCTTATCATCACTAAATCCACACATAAACTAATAAATAACAACTTCTTCTAGTTTTTTTTCATGTAAGAAGATATAAAAACATGCAGAAAGTTTTCCGTTTATTTTCTAATGGTACAGCTGCCAATTGATAGCGAAATAAATAAACATGTAACAGCGCACGAAGAAAATGAAAATAAAACACCTTTTCAATAGGTGACTTTGTCAGGCGTGCGTTATTAAATTAATTATCCTCCGAAAAAAAAATAAAAAACCTCAGTTTAATTCAAGTTTTTTGACACTTATATGAATTAATTGGAAAATAAACCTAAAATGACGTCATCATTAAGGCTCATTTGCAGCATGACCGGGACATTTTTAGACCCAAGTTTATATCTCAAATTTACTTGTTTTTAATTATCTTTCGAATGAGCCCAAAATCGTTTAATTTCGAGCACTTTCGATTTAGGCTAAATGTACTTTAGTCTGACGTCATCATTAAAACTCATCTGCAGCATGACTGGTACATTTTCAGACCCGAGTTTATATCTCAAATTTACTTGTTTTTCAATTATCTTTCGAATAAGCCCAAGATCGTCGATTTTCGAGCACTTTCGTTTTAGGCTAAATTGTACACTTTAGGACCAAAAAATAATGCCCAAAATGAGCAATTTGGGGTAAAATTTTGAAAAATCGGTCGATGACTTGAGAATCTACTAGGGTTGAACTGTCGAAAACCGAAAAAAACAGAGGTTGGAGTGTTTTTCCGGGCGGAGCATGGCTATGTGACTGACTATTTCCCATTAAGAAATCTCAATTTTAGAAGCTTTTAGAAGGTTAATTGGAGCTGTAAGATTTACTCACAAAAGGAAAAGCAAAGCGGAAACATTACGGACAATATTTCATAGATATTGGAAGTTATGGAAGAGTGTATGTCAAACAACTCACTGAAAGAACATCTTCTGGCTATTGTCAAGAAATCTCGAGAAATTGCTGACGGCAAAACAGAAAAGAAAGGAAAAGGAAAACTTCAAAAGTGAAGAAAGAAACGCAACAAAACCCTAATACCCTCGTTGAACAGAAATCGAAACACGTTAAGGTAAAAAAACTTATGCAGTGCTTTCACTACTACCTTTACATTTTTTTATAAATTTGGACTTTAATATACGTTAAATTGCTGAAAGTCTTGGGACAATAGAAAAATGTTTATGTTCGCCTTTCTCATTTTTTTGTGACGGGACCTACTGTAAGGCCGAAGAACTATTTTTGTGTCTGAATGTACGTCAAAAATAGCTGTAAGATGATTTACAGTCGATACTCTCTTATTCGGCGTTTTTCACTATACGATACGCTCCATTATTCGATAATATTGAAAGTCATTGTCAACAAGAAACACTTCTAAACGACGATCCACTATTCGATAAGCTCCCTTATTTGATGAAAATCTAAATACCCCTTGAAAATTGAATTAGAGAACGCTAAAACTATACTTCATTTCATTTTTATTGCTTTTTTTTGTATAGAAGAACTATCGTGCTCAATTTTACTCGAAACTTGGTACCACTGGTTTACCCTCCTCCAGAGGGAGTGTCAGTGAAAATCCTCGTGAGTTGGCTACCTCGCCATCAGATGAAAACATGACGAGAATAACCAATCAGCTCCCCATGACATCGACGCCGAAGAAAGATCAAGTAGATGGCAATAACCAGGGACATGGTCAAAAGCTGCAGCATGGTGACGATTTACAACTTTTAGATGGTATGTAGGCTATGTCATATTTAGTCTGAATGGCAGACCTCCCAGACCCCGTGCAAAAACGTGCATGAGCACGGACCCGTTAGCAGATGTCATATCTTTCTTTGTTCCAAGCTTAAAGCTCCTCTTCATAAGACTTAAGTCGTAAGTCTGGAGCTGCCCATTGTGTAGACTAGATTGTTTGCATCTTGGCAGTCGGTTTTCTTTCCTATAAACAATAAAAATTTGCAGTAAAATATCGGGAATTTGCTTTTAAATGTTTTCTTTGTGTTATCTCCTGTTATAATAGCTTTTATGGAATAAAGCTCTGATATTTGATTGGTTTCGATTGCAAACTTCACTTTTTTTCCAAGCAAAATATCCCCTCTTGATAACTTTCTATCAACACGTAAGTAAGTCTTGACCGCAGTCGGAGGCGACCCGAAGGCTCTTCTTTCAATAGCTATCTACTCGAAGTTAGGAAAGGGCGCCAATCTTTCTCACTGGATTGCTCCATGTACCCTTGATCCTTCTCTTAATTGCTGAATATCAAGCTTAAAGGCGTCATGTACCATTTTTGTACTAAGTTTATAGTCTTTGGTATGACCCAGCCGAGGATTGAACCCACGACCTTGCGCACTGTAGACGGATGCTCTACCACTGCACTACAGTCGCTAACAACACAACTTTATTACAATAATACAGTTGGAACATTCACTTTTGCCCTCTTAAAGCTTTTTTCTATCAACAGATCTTTACAATAATACAGTTGGAACCAAAATTTACTTTTGTGGTTTCAGATACACATTTCCAAGAGATGTCGGAAATTCCTAATAGTAACAATTTGGTCGATTTGCTCCTACAATGTGATGACAACAATACACCATGGAGAAAATTACTGGCTTATTCGCTGGCTGTTTTTAATCCACTCTTAACTGTATTGGCCGCTTGTTATGAGGTAAGTTTTGTAAAAAAAATTGCCTTACATATAAGTTATTTATTTACAGAATGATATTCTTATAAGAAAACGTGAATTTTTTCGAAAGTCTATGTTCACAAATTGTCGGAACTTTTTTATGTTAGACAATAGAAAGCGATAAATGTGAAAACTCTTTCATCTTTTCACTCTGGCGAAAGTGGGCGATAGTGGGCGATAGAAAGCGACACAATATTTTCACCAAAAGTTAAAAAATATTTTTTTCACTCACTTTCTGTCGCTTTCCATCGGTTCCCAGTGGGAACCAAGCTTTTACCGTATATAACAAAATACTAAATTTGCTAATTTTTACTTTGCAGGAAGCTGATTGTTGGGAGTGTCTTTGCGTTTGGTATGTGTGTAGTGTGAATGAAGAAATGAGATTCAAGATATGCAGCAGTATACTTGGTAAGATGTCTAGACAGTTGCACGGTTTTTTAAAGAACCTCCAAAATTTCTTAGAAACGTTCTTAACTTTTTGAGTTTTAATTTTAAAGATGTTCTTAGCATGTTCGTGCTTTCGCCATATTTTGAGTAGTTTTGTCCATTTTCCTCAGAAATTGGATCTTTTAGAGTCCACAAAGCCTTAAAATGTTCTTAACTTGTTCTTGATAATTTGGCCATCGAATCCCCAGGTTCTTATATACTTTGTTTTTATAAAAAAAGCGTGAATAATACGTAAAGATTAGGAACTCTGTGTTTTTAAAGTTTTGTTCGGAGAACATTTACGACTAGAAGATCAGAATAATCGAGGCAACCCTTAAGCTAAGGCTGCACTGATAAGTTTTTCAGGTGACTACAATGTAAATTTTGCAGGCCCTTGTATATTTTTCCGTAACAGGGGGGGATACAGCCGCAGGGTACTAACCCATAGCCGGGTGGTGGTGTCTAATTTGGAAATTCAAAAAAAGTTAGTACCCGGTACTAATTTTGGGGTGGGGGTGGGTATATCTCCAATTTCAAGTTAGTACCCGGTACCAATTTTAGGGGTGGGGTGGGTATCATTTCAATTTTTCTTCAAGTACTCAGGCCCTGAATATGATACATTTGTTTAATTTTTTGTCTTCAACTTTCAGGATTTTGATGAGAAAAGATTTCCTTGTTATGGCTTACAGTATCTGACAGTATTGAAAAGTTTCCCCTTCCAATTGAAGGTACTTTCCCTGCTTATCAAGTATGTAGGGAAGTTTGGAGGTTGTTAGTTTCAATAGTTTTCAGAAAAAAAGAACTGTTATGTTTCTAGTTTCTATCAATAAAGAATTATTTTATTCAAATTCATGGGTACTTTCCCTACTTTCTAAGACGAGAATTTTATTGGTCGTTAAAGTCTTTTGATTTCTTTTATGTAATAAATCAAAAGAAATTCTAGGCTCGCCCGACGAAATACGACTTTTTAGTAGAACTCAAGTCTGTTCTGAACATTCTTACTTTCAGCATCGAAGATTTCTAGCCTTCTAATATACGAGAATAAAATAAAATTTAGCTCCACGAAATAAGTTTGCGTTCAATATTGGCATCCATTAAATTTTGTTTTGAAAAGATATTTTCTCTAGCCAGAAAATAAAAAGTTCTTTATAAGCACACACAATTTCAGACCCAATTTGTAGACAAAAAGTCGCTGGAGAATTTGGAGGAAAGTATTAAGCAATAGGGTTCACCTTGAAGAAAATGTTGATCGAAAAATCTTGTCATTTGATGAAGGATTGCAAAGTTTACAGGCCCTTTTTTAGTCCAAATATTTTCTTACACCAATGTCAGAAACAATAAATCTCGTCTCATCTTATTTCCAACACTTAAGTTAGCCAATAAGATTTCACCTATCAACAAAAGAGCTCATTAAAAATGCACGATATATGAGATTATGAGCATGCCTACCTCGTAATTTTTTTAATCGTAGGGCGAGCATGGTTACAATAGCATACTTCTCCTGTTTCTTTATACCTCCATGGTTATACAAATATTGAAATAGCTAATGTAAAGAATGCTATTGTTCAAAATTAGTATTGTTTTAATTAGTGAGAAGGATAGTTCGTCTTTGATATCTCAAGTTAGAACGAGGTATATGATTGTCATTGCCTTCTGATGAAAAAGAATTACAAGCTGTTGCATCCAAAGTGATACAATCTGTCTTTTAAACAATAAAATTCTTATCCAAACTGATGATTCCTACAGCCTGGTTTTTGTTAGAGGGGTTAGTTATTTTAGTTTATTGCAGTTTATTTATACCCTATAATTTATTTCTGTTTATATTTGTTTGTTTGTTTGTTTGTTTGTTTGTCTGTTTATGACAATTAAGACGGAGGCAGGTCAACTAAGCAAAGCCAACCAGAGCCAGGTCAACTAAGCAAAGCCAACCAGAGCCAACAATGCAACTTTTTTCTATTTCAACTTCTTTCATAAAAGATTGACACAGTTTTGAATAATTTGAATAAATTACCAATCTATTGAAGAAAAAAGTAAGGAAATCCATCCAATCCAAGCTTTCATACTATTCTCCATTTTTATCAACTTGATTTTTACTTCTTCTGATAGATATATACTTTTATTGCTGTTTATTACAGCTATATAATATTTTACTTTTGCCAAGGAATTCCCTTGTTTTACCTTTGTAATTAAAAGTTGTGTTTGATTTAAAGAACTTTTAAGAGGATCTGAGTTAAAAACATGGTATATACAAAATAACAACAACAAAGAGCTGCTTTTGCTGGCTTTTGAAAGATTGGGACCATGCTTGGCAAGTTTTAAGGGTGGTGTCTCCTATTTTCCTTGGTAATTTTAAAGCCGGTACCCGGTACTAAAAAGGGGGTGGGGGTCCCTTTTTCCTTAAAAAAAAGTAAGTACCCGGTACTAAAAGGGGGGGTGGGGGTCCCTTTTTCCTTAAAAAAAAGTTAGTACCCGGTACTAAAAAGGGGGTGGTGGTACCTAAGACAATTTTTCTTAAAAATCAGGTTAGTACCCTATGGGTTAGTACCCTGCGGCTGTACCCCCCCCCCCTGTCCGTAAAAGTTTTTTGCTGCATTTGCAAGAAGATTGCAGAAAAATTTGATGTGCTATAACACTGTTTAATTTCCTGAGTGAATGCAACGCAATGTAAATAACATTGCAGTCACCTGGAAAACGCATCAGTGAAGCCTTAGATATTTCGTTTATAGATATCAAAGATGAAGACGCAATTTTGAGTAAGTTAATTTTTTGACTCCCACCATAAATATAATTCATTCCTGGGTCGGAGGTAATCTCGGCAAAGGTTGGATATAAAATTGATAAAAATGCGTTTTGCTACGGGAAAAATAAAAAAGATGACTCGGCAAAATAATAATCTTTACTCACGGTGGAATGAGCAGGGGGGTTGGGCACTTCAGATAAAAATCAACAAAATTGGGGGGGGGGGGGAGGTGTTCATAATTAAGTGCTATTGACCTGATTTTGCTAAAAATCTCTAGGAAAGTGAAGGTTTTTGGCCAATTTTGGCACTTTGTAGCGTAAAGGTCATAAAATTGGGGGTTATTATAAAGTGATATGGGGGTGATTTCTTTCCAAAAATTGAAAAAAATGACCCCACTACAATTAAGCACACAGGAGTAATTGTCAAACACTGTTTCTAATTCTTCTTTTATTAAGTTTTTAAGGGGTTTTTTAGGGCCGGGTAACTCAGTCGGTAGAGCATTCGCTTTACAATCCAAGGTTCATTCCACCTCCCAGGTCAAACGCAACTAGAAAAGGGGATAGACTCCCTCACTCATAACTTCGCCGACACCCACCAGATGAATATACTTTCTTACGGTTTCATTTTTTGGAGTTGCTTCATGTGGACAATGTTTTATAAGCGGGTTTCAATTTTTTGATTTTATACGGGTGGACTGATGTGGGCGGACTGATGTGGGCGGGCGATTGCGCTTGATTATTGGAGGCAAAAAGACTTACGATTTATATGGAGGTGAGTGAATGTCAATCAAATTTTTGAAAACTACAAGTCATATCTCTTCGAAATTCATGAAAGGTAAGCCTATATACCTCTGAGAAAACATACTAAAATTTATTTTCAAAAAACCTACCAGAGACTTCATCAAAACAAAAAATGTTTTTGTCTCCAGCTAATGTTATGGTCTTTCTGCCTCCAAAAAATCGGGCGGTAAGTCACGTGAGTAAACAAATAACGTATCCCGAAAGCCGTCTATAGATTTTGGAAGAAATGAAGTAATGCCAAACAGTTCATAGAATAATGGGAAATGTGGTGTGGTGTTTCCTGCATTAGAGAATTGTAATGCTTTTAAAGTCACTTACTATCCTACTATATTTTCTCTACTGCCAGTGCTTCGGAATCATCGCTGGTCAAATGAAGATCTTTTGACAATTGTGAAATGTTTGTTGACTGAAGGTGTCAAATACGCAAAGCTCATTTGTCATGGTTTTATCATTTTCAGAAAGGTATGAAAACATTATTCATAATATGCACCATTGCAATATCTTCTGACATTAAATCACGGACCCAATAGCTGATTGGTTGTAAGTGATATAAAATCAATCAATACGTCACTTTTAACCAATCAGCTGTTGGGTCCGTGGATGATATTGCAATGGTACATATCATGGATAGAGCATTTCTTTTGAATTAAGAAGTGCGTCCAACAGATTCTGTATCCCTGGTTAATTAAAATTTACCAAAGATTGTTCAAAATAAGTTTGAAAAAAAACACAAGGGTAGCTTTTATGAGATTGGTGTTTTAAGGTTTTAGAACTTATCAAAACAGAAATCGATAAAGATTTTTAAAGCAGAGTTTGTGTTTTCCTCAGACTAGAGTCCTTACCCAGTCCTTTTTCGCACCTTTAGACTATAGAAAAATGCGTCAAAAAAGGATTGGGACGGTTATAGTGATAAAGCGGACAAAAAATGCCCGCGCAACTAAGGTAGAAAAGCAGGGGGGGTCATGCAGTTATTATATAAACACTATGACAATTACTACCGTGGTGGTATATAAACCAAAATTTGGGAAAACAGTTACTCCACCAGTGGACTATAAACTGCAACATGGGTGGTGCCTAAGCCCAAAATTGTCGATTTTGGTAGGATATGGTGTACTAAGTGAGCAAATTTTTCAATTTTTCACTTAAAATTTTAGGTTTTTAAAAATTCCGGAAGCAAAAAAATTCAAAACATTTTTTCTTCAATCAAGGCATGAAAGATATTTTAACAAACTTGGAAAATGATTGAGATATTTAACTCTTGAACGGTCGTTAATAAGACGTACCCAGTAAAATGGTATCAAAAATGAGGAATTCAGTGAAAAAATTGCCAAATTGGCATTTTTGGGGGTAGTATACACCAATTTTGAGGGTAAAATCAGTTACTACACTATGGAATAACTGCAAGGGTGGTGGTGTCTGTAGAAAATGTCCAAAATTGCTTATTTTTCACTCTTTCTAGACAGACCCGCTTCTTTATTTGGTTCAATTTCTTGAAGCATATATGTTTAATCGAGAGGAAAAACATACGCTATCATTGCTGGTTGACTTTCAGACCGAATACAAGGCTTACAGAAACAGAAACAATGTCTCCAAAACTTTCTCCACAAACCATGACTCATACTATTGTGAAAATTTTGCATTCTCTTGCATTACGTTACTCCTTGAGAAAAGTCCGTCTACTTTGCATTCATACAAATTACTACATTATTTGGCTGATTCCAAGTTCGGTTTCATGTTTGAAAGACAAGGTGAGTTTGATTTGTTCATGCTCGAAGAAGGATGTTTTTTTACAAACACCAAATTTGTCGGCCTTAATGAAATTAGCAAGTTTATGTGGAGGTAAGTCGATATAAAGCAACGTTGAAATGTCTCAAATATTGCGGTCCACCTTGCTCGACAACGGTAAAAACACCAATGTCGTCATCTGTTTAGGTAAGCGAAGGTGATATAGAACCGCACATCAACTATCGACTTTGTTTTTGCGCCGACTTACGACACTTACCCTCACCTCGATATCCTCCGATACATAAACTTGCTTTTCTCAAAGCAAATTCGGGAAAAATCCCACTCCAATGTAACGACTTCCCATGTTTGCTTGGAGTTTTTCTTTAGATTATTTCGCGTCCACATTAGATTGCATGAACTTTCGACAACTTTATAGTTTTGTGCGGATTTTTGTCGATTTTTTCGACCTTCATGAAAAGGATTGTACCTCATTCGGTGAATTCTTTGGGCAGTGGGAGCCTTTAATCAAGACATATCACCAACCCGTTTGTTTTAAGAATTCATAAGAATTTACTCAAGCCAAATACCTGAAAAGATTCTTTGACAATAAATTTTTTTAATTTTTGTCATTTTCTCAGTGCCCAACTTTCAATTGTGTAAACAAACGGCCGACATTTTGTACCCAACCGGTGTCCAGTTTTCCGTTCAACGGTTGTGTACGACCAACATTGAGTCTTTTGATCAAGAAGTCTATGCTTTGTATGAACGCTTGCTGGATAGTGGTGCATTTGATGAATCATACTCATTTGCAAAACTTCACAGTCTACCGGAAAGTAACATCACTTTGCAGAAGGTTTGTTTCATTTAACCGTCTATAATTCGTCTAATACAGTAATATGGGTGTTATATGATAATACAATAATTGTTACGGGATAATATCAGTTTGATTACATTTTTGTCCGAATTACCTTAAGCGGATTTATTTTTGCGTTTTTCGAGAATTTTCATATTTTCACGGAAAATTTTGGAGACCCTTGATTCGCAAATTCCACGCGAATTCTTTAAATTCTCGTCTCGCAAAAATTAATCCACGTGAAAATTAATCCACCTAATTCAGCTCCAAAAAGAGGAAAAATGGACTGTTTGGTTCTTTACATTTCAATTCTGAACGTTTTTTCCATGAACTCATTTCATCAAAATATCGCTTCCTGAAGGTTCTTTGTCGGTGCCCAAATGTGAAAAAACAGCCACAAGATGGATTCTATACTAAATTCATGAGAGATTTATTAAAGCTTGAATGCAACCAAATGAAATGTTAAGCCCATAAAGTCAACTAAAAATGTTGAAAATAAAATAGAATTGAAGATTTCCTTCAAAATAAACAATCCCAAAATAATCTTTTATTGAATTATGCCAAGAACTCATTCGGCGACTTTTATCGCAAAAGACGAATCTTTGTGTCGACCAACCAACTATCTCGTACTTTCGCTTTTCACTATATTCTTTTCTATCTTTCTACTCCAAAATATAATAATTTCACCTTTTAGCTTCGGCACGAACTGAAATTACTACGCAACAAGGAATGCTGGGTAGATTTGGAATCGCGTTGTAATTTTTGGAGATATGCACATCGCACGTTCACAGAAATGGATTGTCTTCCTGAACTTTCTGCTCAATTTTTCGAGGTAAAAATTTTTATGTTTTTTATGTTTTGATTTAGATTTGCTCTTTTTTCAATTTTCTTTAAAATTATTTTGTTTTGTTTTGAAAAAAATTCGAATGTCATTAGTTATTAAATATGATTGTCAATTACATTCGAAAAAGACATAAAAGAAAAGAGAAAAAAAGAGCGAGCGAGCAAGTCAAGGCAGAAATTAAAATTGGGCTCTTCCAGAAAAAATCCGTTCATGGGGGGTGGAGGATATTATTTTTTTCATGAATTACCCCTGGACATTTTGATTTTTAACACCATGGACATGGGTTATACCCCTGGACAAACATTAAATCAACCCCGTGGACACAAAAAATTACCCCTGGACATTGCAATTGTTTGGTATTTTTTCAATACCCCTGGACAATTCATCCTCCACCCCCATGAACGGATTTTTTCTGGAAGAGCCCATTGCTTAAATGTAGATGGGTGTTTAATTTCAAAACAAAGGCCGAACGAAGTCTAAACCAGGCTCTATCAACAAAAACATTGCGAAAACGAAAGTAACACACGGACAGACAGACAAACAAACAAAGTGACATACAGAGTACGGCTATTAATATATAGACTAGACCACTAGACCTAATTTTTGTTTTATCTGTCGAAACATGAAGCACAATTCATTAAAAACGAGGACTCTAGAAACGTGCTTAGTAGTTAAAAACCATAGCCAACTGATAATTTTGTCAAATAAAGCATTGATTATTTAAAGTGACAACATGAATTTAGTAAAAGATGTTATAAAAAACAGAGTATACATCATTCAGGCAAAATATTTTATGAAAAAAATAATTGAGTGCCCTTTTCAATACCGAGGAAAAATTTAGACCGAAAGTGAAATTTGCCACTCAATAAGTTTCTAAATTGACAAATACTAATCAAACCTGATTTATAGTTGGATTAAATGAAAAATACTGCAAAATGCCCCTTGACCGACATTCGAAAAAACAAGGGATAATGTAAATCTCCTTTCCAAGCCAAAGTGTTTTCACTTTCAAAACAGGCGAATTTAACCAGCGAATAAATGACAAAAAGTTTTACATGAATCAATTTTCACCACATACAGCAACATTCATTTGATCGACCAACATTCGAAAAAACAAAGGATCATACAAATCATCTTTCCAAACCATGATATTTCTTTTTTCTTTCAAAACAGGCGAACCTTTTGTCTTATAATCAGTGACCAAAAGTCTGACGCTTTGTGAAGTGTTAGTTCGCTGAACACCTGCTTTTAAAATGGATATTACCTCATAGTCGCCATACAATTCTGTCCAAGTGGTGACTAACCCGTCCAAATCCAAACCAGCATTGAAACACCATTGCAGTGAGTTTATAACTGTCGTGTAAAGGTCAATACCTGCACCTCCCAGAGTCAAAATTACATTTAATGTGGTATAATCATTCAAACATAAATGTTTAAGACGACCGAAAAATTCGATCTTTTTATAGTTAACATTTTTCACCAAATCTAGCACGACTTTCATTAGGTGCTTATTTGTTATTGGTAGCCTTGCAAATAAAAATTGTTGTTTCGGTACAAAGGCTTTTAAAAGTGAGCAAAAATAGCCTTCAGATATACTATTAGGAGCACGACCTCCATTACAATGTATTAAAATATTATAATGTTTTTCATTTTGCAGTTCTTCTAATGCATTTGCTTTCTTTTTCTCGTCATCTTTCCTCGCATAATAACTGTTGATAATGAGTAATTGGTAGTGCAGATATACGATAGTTTGTTTGATAGCCCCATTGCCTGAAGGGAGTCTTGATATAAATACAAGAAAATCACTAATCTCGATCATCGTCAACGCAGCCACTTCATTTTCCAAATATAACATAAGGTTATTTTCTTTTAGTTGAATCGATCTTTTTCTGAGATGTGAATACATCCAAACCTCTGTACATGGTATTCGCAGTAACTGTGAGGCGAGCTGGTATAGGTTTGTCGGGTCATAGTTTTCAACATTGTTCCAAAAGTTTCTAGACACTCCGATTGAGCTGAAGTCAAGAATCATGGTCACATTTCTTGTTTTCAAACAATAAGTCCTCTGTTTTTGACCAGCGGCTTCAATTAATAAAGTCGAATGAAACATCAACAAAGACAAGAAAAACATCATTCATTTCCCATATGTGTATGTATATACTTCGTCAATTTTCAATAAAACGAAATGTGATAGCAAAAAGCGTTTGGATGACCCAAATCCTCTTAATAAATCAAATCCAAGATCTGAAAAACAGGAACAATAATTTTATCTCATTCAATATTGGAGTCCACATTTAAATCGTCTATTCAGATTTTGATTCGAAGAAAGTCTGTTTTTATTCAGCTGAGAGAATAATCATAATCATATCAAAAAAAATCAAACTGAAAACAATGAAAGGTATGGAGCAAGATTCAATATGGACGTCAAAGAGATTTCAAGAGTCGGGTACACGTTTTTTTTATAAGGACATCCTAAATTTTTGAAGTCTTAGGATGTTTTTAACTTTTTGAGATTTAAGCCTTAAAATGTTCTTATAAACATTTTCTTATTTTCACCATTTTGTGAGTATTTTTGTCCGTTTTTCTAAGAAATTAGGTGTTTTAGAGTTCCCAAAGCCTTAAAATGTTCTAATATGCCAACGAAGCCTTATGTTCTTATATTGCTTGTTTTTATAAAAAAACGTATACACGTTTTTTTTTTTATAAGAATACACTTTATAAGAATGTCCATGATGAAAATGGCCAAAAAATTAAGAATAATGCTAAGAATATCACCATCATGGAATTTTGCTATTCAAGCAAAGAATGTCATTTTTAGAGCATTCTAAATTATAAATTGCCAATTACCCCCAAGTAATAAGAATTCTGTAAGAATATTTTAGGATGATTTTCCCAAAAAAGTTAAGAATATCTATGATGAAATGGATTTACACCATTCTTATAAAAAAAAAAGCGTGTATTATTTATTCTAGAAAACCTTATTCACATGGTTTGTTATCAACCAAAATGTAAATACACGTTTTTTTTAAAGAAACTAGTTTTACCAAGCAGCCTCAAGGTTTCTTAAGCTTGGTTCCCACTGGGCAATAAGAAGCGATAGAAAGTGATAAAAAGTGAGGGAAAAAGTTTTTTTCTAACTTTTGGTGGAAACAAATGTTGTCGCTTTCTTGGCGCTTTTTATCCCTTTCTACCGCTTTCCATCGCCCAATTCGCCAGAATTGACGGTACATTTTTTGACAAATCTTGTCAAATCAGTTGAACTGATGCACTGTCGAACAAGTGATCACTTAGTTGTTCGACATACCAGTTGTTTGACAGTTATTAGTTCGACATCCATTTGTTCAACTGCCTTGTTCAACACGACTCTCTTTTGTCAAACAACTGGTTTGTCGAACAACTAAATAGATTTTCGAACAAGTGGAATATCGATCAACTGGGTTGTCTATCATTTTGGCACCCATTTGTTCGACAACCCACTTGTTTTACAATTTGACGAATTTTTTGAACAAGTGAGTCGTCGAACAAATGGGTTGTCGAAAACATGTCACGTATCACCATAATAAAAAAAAAACCACTAGAATTGTGTAAAACAAGCATGAAACAATTTAATCATTTTTAAATGTTGCGAAAAGACTTAATATCCCAAGATTTCAAAGAAAATTTTATTTGGAGTAATTTATCAGTGATGCTTTGCTATAACTTTATTTCTACTCAAAATTGTGTAATTCTATCAAGATACACAGTATTATTAAAAAAAAGAAAGGGATAATAACCAAGTAGATATTCCCAAAAGTTTGTAGTATATAGTTCCAATATGTACGACATTGTGTTGTGGAGTAGTCTCTAGTAGTCCTACAACCATATATTTTTAATAAAGAACCTTTTGCCTTGAGTGCTAGAAATTTAAGAGGTCTTATGTTTGAATGTCAATAAATATTTAGCTACCTGGGTTATCCCTATGATTACCATATTATGTAAACCATGAAAAAGAAAGGTTAAAAAAAAAAAAACTTTCTTCCTATGCTTTATACCTAACTCCTACGTTCACTTTTCCCGCGTGATACCGTCCCAGCCCTACTGGCGTGCCAATCTATCCTTTTACCTAAGTAAATGAAATTGTGACGGAATATTGTCGGACTTTTTAAACCAAATTTGATAGCCAATACTGATAATTTTGTCAAATAAAGCAAAAAAGCAGTGATTATTTAAAGCGACAACATGAATTCAATAAAAGATGTTATATAAAACTATATTTCGTTCATCGAGCGTATACATCATTCAGGCAGGCACCAATCACCAGATGATTTGTGCCTGAGAACCATGAAACTCGCTGAGTTTGAAACATAGATATTGTGTCAACTCTTTATTGCGGGCTTTTCCAGAAAAAAAATGAATATGGGGGATGGAGGATACAACGATTTTCAGTGATTTACCCCCCTGACAAATTGACTTTTGGCCCCCCGGACAACGGGTTTTACCTCCAGACAAGCATCGGTTGACCCCCACGGACAACCCAAACTACCCCCGGAGTGAGCAAATTTACCCCCCGGACAAAGCAAATTTTGATGATTTTTCGCTAACCCCCGGACAATATATCCTCAACCTCCCATGTACGGACATTTTTTGGAAGAACCAATTATAGTAACGCTCTATTTACTTATCGAGCACTCTACGAGGAGAAGATAAACACCCTCTACTACATCATTCAGGCAAAATATTTTATGAAAAAAATAATTGAGTGCCTTTTTCAATACCGAGGAAAAATTATGACCGAAAATGAAATCTCACACTCCAGATTTAAACCCAGCAGGCACACAACGTTGTTTCAACGTTCAAGTAACGTTTTATGGACGTTATGAGTGTCAAATGGACGTTGTTTTGACGTTGTGTACCGGCTGGGAATCGTCTATGTATTCAGGTTTGATTCGATGAAAGTCTGTTTCTGGACATGAAGAATACACGTAATTCGAACTTGATTGAGTAAATTTTACGTAATAAACCTACATTAAAGGAACTTGTTTTGGCAAGAACTAATTTCGGTGAGGAGCAAAAACTCCTTTTTATATTATACTTATTTTATAATTGCGCTTCCATGGTAACTTGATTGATCAATTATAAATAGAGAGACACAAAATCAGAGTGAATAAATCACGAAACAATTTTTAATAAAACTTGTTTCTATCTTCTTAAATTTGACCCTGTAAGAAGAAAACTCGAAATTTAGATCTTATCCATATGAAAGTTTAACAAGAATAAAAAGATTGATAAAGAAAAAAGGTTGGTCTTTGTAAGGGTCATAGTAGAGGGGCCAATCCTTAGGATCCGTGACATCTTTTATGCGACGCAACCGCGTGTAGTTAGTTCGAAAGTAGGAAGGTTTTTAAGACTCTTTGAGAGGGGGCCCGCGAATTAGGCCCGGCTAAAGTTTTTAAGACTAAAAACTGACGTTTACAGGCAAAACTGTAAGGGAAAAAAATGAGTCAAAAATTGACGGTTTTAAAAAGTCAAATCCGAAAGAAATGAATGGGACCATCGGAAAGAGCATGAAATTTTGAGAAAAAAAGTATACTACAACAAGTCTCTTACTTGAACACACAAAGAAATACGGCCACTTAAAGTTCAAAATTCTGTCAGACTCCGTACGGTTTGAACAAAATTTGACGTCAATCGTACTCTATCTGACAGAATTTCAAACTTTAGATGGCCGTATTTCTTTGCCGGCGTTAAATTAGGGCCGGTGTAAAAGGGCCGATAAGGTAGATAAATTATATTGTAAAAATTATAATAATATTAATAGATATTATAAATTATATTAGAATGAATTCATCTTAGACAGTATATTCAACTTTTTCATTGTGATTTTTTTCAGGAGCAATCGCTACCATCAACACATGAGATGTTATCATTTGAAGAGCGTGTTCAACTTCTCAAGCTATCTATCAGATGGTTGAAATGTTGTCAAAATGTCGATGTACATAAAGTTTCCCAATTGGAAAGAACTATCTGGTTGTACAAAATCAAAGGAGTCAAGCAAATACAGCAGGTGATGAACCCTTAGTCCATTAATGGGTCATCCTATTCTATATCCATATACAGGGGGGTGGACGAACATTTCCAGGGGGAATCTGAGAAGAATTTCCAGGTGTTTGATGGAGGCTTCATTTTCCCAGAGGTTAAAAAGTTTTTTCTAAAAAATTCCAGGTGCCTCTTTGCTTTAAGATATGAAAATAATTTTTCCAAAGGTTTCTTTACAAGTTTTGCCATTTTCCAGGGGTTATCCACACATTTTCAAGAAGCTTTTTTTGACTTGAAAAGGTCTTTGTATGAATTTTTAATGGAATAGCCCAACAGCCAATTCGATTGACTTCAAAATATGCCATTTTTGCCCTAATTGCCAATTATTTTGCATTCGATTGACAACAATTTGGCAAATATGGCAAAATTCGAGTGCCATAAATGCCAAATAAAAAAGATGTGGTGAATCTGGCATTCTTGGCATTTTTGGAAGTTACCCCCACACTGCTCCATACAGTTTTTTCGCTCCAATTTTGCCACTTTTACCAAAGATTTTGAATTGAAGACCTTCCAATGAAAAAGCAAAACAATGCCGATCGGCAATCTGATTGGTTAAAAAAACCGCCCGGGCGTATAAACACTTCGCGCTCTACAAACGCCAACAGAAAACTGCTGACGAAGCATCACAAAATCCATAACCAACTGATAATTTAGACCAATAAAGGATAAAAGCAAGTCCGAGAAAATTCATCAAGCCAAGATATTCAAAGCAAAAGATGAAAATTTTTGATTTAAAAACAGCATCACAAAACGGAAATCATAATGTCAGCGTAGCGATGTACAAATTTGCCATGAAGCTATGATCTTTTGACATTGAAATTGTGGATTTGGCAAAGTTGGTGAGTATGGCAAATTTTGAAGTCAATCGAATTGGCTGCAATATAACAGGCTTTCTGACAGTCCTTTATTGTTTTTGCTTTGTCCACCAACTTGTCTTGCTTAAAAGTGAACGAAACATTAGAAGGATAGGAGATTCGAACCGGTAACTCCTGGTTTGTGTTGGACCATGGATTTATCATAGAGACATTGGATAAACATCGAATGAAACGGTGGAGAGCGAAGTATTATTGTCTTTCCATTTTTTTAGAAAACAATCAATGCTCTAGTCTTGTCCGCAAAGGACAACTGTCATAGCGGCTCGAAGGACTCTGATTAATTTTTCAAAATACACTAATACACTATTGTCTAAAAATGTCCTTATCTTCTATATACTAAAAGTCTAATGTGAGTGAGCCGTGGGGGGGGCCATTATGGATTTTTTTTCCAAGTTTCTTTTTAAATCGAGCTCCGAGCGGGAAAACAGTACAGTGTTCTTTTTTCGAGGCGGAGTACGTTTCTTTTGAGACACGTCACCGGAAAACATGCCTACGGTTCCTTGCCGATCGGGAAACGTCGCCCGGTTCGGAAGCGTATCTCCGTTTTCAAAATTCTAATTTACTGGTAATTTTCGTAAAAGTAAATAAAACCAGATAGAAGCAAGAAGCTCTTTGGTTTTTTAATATTGATTGATTGATCTGGTCTCTCTGCTCTGGTCACTGGTGCCATCGTTTGTACATGGATAGGGAATGGTCTAATGGTCATGTTATCCTGTTTCTTGAATAGAGAACATTTTGTTATGGATTTGTACAGTTGTTCTTCAGAAATTATTATGGGGCTTATTGCAACCAACCATCTTAACAAAATGAACAAAGACCAAAGACCGACCAATGGAAACAATTGAGATGGCATATTTTTGCTGCATGGTAATACATCCAAGTAATTTGGTAGTCTTTGTAGGCGGCAATCACAAATATGTTCATTTCCACGGCGGGACCGACCGACCGACCGACTCACTTTTTTTTAGATCGACCGACCGCCTCACTTTGGAGACCGACCGACCGCCTCACTTTGTAGACCGACCGACCGACCGCCTCACTTTGTAGACCGACTCACTTTTTAGACGACCGACCGCCTCACTTTGTAGACCGACCGACCGCCTAACTTTGTAGACCGACCGACCGCTTCACTTTGTAGACAGACCAACCGCTGCTTCACTTTGTAGAGCGACCGCCTCACTTTGTAGACCGACCGACCGCCTCACTTTGTAGACCGACCGACCGCCTCACTTTGTAGACCGACCGACCGCCTCACTTTGTAGACCGACCGACCGACTCACGTTTTAGACCGACCAACCGACTCACTTTTTTAGACCGACTGACCGACTCACGTTTTAGACCGACCGACCGACTCACTTTTTAGACCGACCGACCGACTCACTTTTTAGACCGACCGACTGACTCACGTTTTAGACCGACCGACCGACTCACATTTTAGACCGACCGACCGACTCACATTTTAGACCCAACGAGGACGCAAAATGAAGATATTTGTGATTGCCGCCTTATACGTTTCTCTTTGATACTTTACTTTGGTTGCGGGCTGTGCTGCGCAAGAAGAAGCAGCAACAATGAATATTTGGTACGTACAATAGTGTACATTATCATTTTGAAACGTATGGTTGAATATCATTGACAATGACTATATATTAGACTTTTTCCTTATCACAATGTTGTTGTTTAACCAAGAACTCTAGAACAATGATAAGCAAAATTAAAAATACACTTTCACTTTATTTTCCATCATTTTTATTATGTTGTAAATAGGAAAAGGTTATAGTTATTGACACAATCATATCTAATTTCATTCAGATTTATACACATTAAATTTATCAATAGCACCTCTTCAATTAACACTAAACCTCATTATAAAAATATTGACATTATCCTATCTTCAATTTCTTTGGGTTCCTTTAATATTGAGCGGCTGATATTTTCATTTTTTACCGTACCAGTTTTTTGCCCTCCCTAAATTCATGTTTTCTGTCTAAATGATTTTGGCCTTCGAGCTTAGCTTCTTCCTTTTAAAGTATTCGGTTATTAATCATTATATGTCTATATAAAAAGTAAAATGGTTTTAATCGGGAGGGAAAAATTGGGAAAATAAACTTTTTCTAATTTTTGTTCCTTGTGTTTTGTTTATATCGGGAATCCGCCATTTTTCTTTAAATCCGTTCACATAGCAACGTGATAGACCGTATATTTTATAGCCCGGGCTTTTACGGAAGATAGCTAAGAAACTCAACAAGGTGATATCTCGAGATTGGAAAGGAGTTAAGAGATGTATGACCCCTCATTGGATCGGGAATTTAATAGAGAATAAGTTAGGAAAGGTAAGAGTGGGTATAAAGAGACTTTCGAAAATAAAATATAATCGGGCATCTTTGGCCCGATGACGTCATCAGAACCTAATAAAAAATAGAATATCTAAAGTTTGAGAAGGATTTAAGCAATGGTTGACCCCTCATATTGTATCGGAAATCATCGAGAGAATCTTTTCGGTAAATGACAAATTGATTTCAGTCAAGCAAAACATTTATTACCCTTTCAATGACGTCATTTAGGACCCAAATGACGTCACAAAACATTAAATTTACGATTTTTCGAGTTTTGATTGGTCTTCTTTTTCTTGAGTGACAATTTTTGTTATTTGGGATTAAATCAGTCAAAAGTTTCCCCTTTACTTTACTATCCAAAGGGCTTTTGATGTGTTAAACAACACTCTACTCGGCGGGTGCGACGCCGGGTGACGGCTAGTACTATACTAAATGAGTTTATGAAAAATGTCTTTAACGCAGCCCAGTAACATATGTTAAGGTTTCTAAAATTTGAACGCCACGGCTGGAAAACCTATCCACCTTCGATACAAAAAGGCTCGCGCTAAGTTTGACAAGCGTAGAAAACTCGGATTAGAGAAGACTCTACACTGCTATTTGTAAACGAAAAAAGTTCTGACGTCAATTTTATGAAAAAGTACTGCGACGTCACATAGTTTCAAATAAAAAGGTGTGGCATTTTTGTTACACGATTTCGAATTATTTTATATCAACACACGCAACAAAATCCAACATTGTTGTTTGATGATTAAACTTCGTCTAACATTATTTAAAAAGGTTTCAATGTTGGTTGCATTGCATATGCGCCGGTCTTAAGCTGTCCGCATGTGAAGCCAACAAACGGGTAAACCTTCAGTGCTCAATCGCAAAGCGCGAGCCTCTCCTTCACAACTAAGGCTTTTTCTTTCCTAGAAGCAACCCTCTCACCACCTCAGACACCTTTGGGCGTCTGCAACGACGGTTACCCTCGATAATTTTGACAGGGTCACTATGGCATTTCATTGAACACAAACTTCCGTTATCTTAAAAAGACATATCATCGAGGCTTACAGACACAAATTTTTGACTAATGTAGAAAGTTTAGAAGTATAATTTTTATTATTGTAATCGGCATTTTAAGCCGAAACAATGTCAGGAATTAACCCACATTATAGTATTTTAAAGGCTTTTGATGTGCAAGCAAAACCGTTAACCGGCGTTTGCGACGACGGGAACCGTCTAGTCTTTTACTATTTGTACTTTTTCTAGCCAAAAGTTTGAAAATAAATGCTATAATTAATACCTAGCGGATGCATTTATGAAATCTTGTGTGAGAAAAACATCACAAAAAAACATTTGGCAAGTAAAATCAAACAAAATACTTATAACGACACGACATTTTCAGTCGCTGATATCTTTCCAAAGTTTCTCTGAGAAGAGCTGAGATTTATGTATATTAGACGTGAGTCTCGTAGCTCCACTGTGATATGAAAATCTTTTGGTGGCACGTTGTGGCACGATGGCTTTTTGAGCTTGAAGTTTGAAAATTTCCGGTGTCAATATTCAATTTCTTATACATAGAATGTTTTTGCATCTTTCTCACATCTTAAAAAGTCATAACATATCACTATCAATTAAATATTTGAGTTTGACTCTCGGAGGAATACTACTTAAAGTCTCATTTGGGAAAAATGTGGATGGAAAGTTGTCTGATTGTAATGCTTGGAGATTGAAATTTTATTGTTCAAAAGTTTAAGATCCATAAATGTTAGGGTACTTTACGCACCGATGATTATTTTAGGGGTATTCGGTTTCAAAACTCTTTGAATTAAATGCTTTTGCACATAGCATGTTTGAATCTTAATCATGGCTTAATTTTCTAAAGAACCGGATAGAAAATATATTATAGCGGAGTCTCTATAAATCGAACACGCACCCAAATTCGTTCGAGTTAAGGAAATTGAAGGGACCAGAATTATCATTCGAGTTAAGGATAATTTGAGTTGTAGAGGTTTGGATTATGGAAACCCCACTGTATATCATTTCATCAAATTTTAATTTTTTATCATTCTCTTCAGACTGGACAACCTTTACCAACGATCATATTGGATGAATGGAAGTCAGACACCATATTTAGTTTCCAAGGTAACATTGATCGCAAATGTAGTGACGTCAGTTATGTAAAGAATCTACCGGTAACCGAACTCGTTCAAAATGAAGAAATGGATCGATTGTTTGTGAACGAAAAAGAATCTTTGGAGAATAGCGGTGAATTTGTGTTGAAAGATGTCAAAGTAATTTTTCTTTTTTGATACCCATTTGACAGTATACTTTTCCATTTCTCGAGAATCAACTTTCGCGAACGTGTTTTGCGAATCATATGAAATGTACTTCTTTTATACCCACCAACGTAAGAGGTGTTCAAAATTAAATTATTCCTCAACAAAGGAACGTTCGTTCGTTCGTTCGTTTAAAAGGTAAATTTTAAGGAAAATCATAATATTTAATAATTCGTTCGTTCGTTCGTTCGTTCGTTTGTTCGTTCGTTCGTTTCCGTATACAAGATTACGTCATGGATATCTAACAATCTTCGTTTTGTAGGAAGAGAAGGCTTTCGATTGGCTGGTTGGCAATCTTTTGGATGACCTTCATATAACGGAAGCACGAAAAGTGACAAATTATTTTCAAAAGACCACAACTGATCTTGAAATTGTATTGGTAAGAATACCACATTGGACTCTTCTAGAAAATTTTTGTACATGATGCGTGGAGGATATATTGGATATTTTGTCCGGGGGTTGTAAAAAATCTGCAAAATTTGCCTTGCTTTAGGGGCAGCCTTGCTCTGATTTGGGGTGATTATAAATGTAAATAAATATATCCTCCACCTCTCCCCATATTCAATTTTTTCTGGAATTGCCCATTGTACGTATTCGAAAACATTGACATTTGTCCAGAAACTTGACTTTCGTCTATGCACTCTTGTCGAGATAAATCGACAGCATTTCAGGCCTTGTTTTCAGATGAAATAATTATTTCAAATGACATTTACACTTGAAATATGTTTTTCTCAAAAGACCATTTTCAATTTTGATATAAATCTGAAAACGCTTTCAAACATTTATGTCTGACGACGTTGCATTAATTTGGAAACAATAATTGAAGACGAGGTTCGCAATTATTTTATGCATTTCGAGAACCAGCGTAAACAAGGTGTAGCGCATGGCTAGAATAATGGTTTAACAAAGCAAAAAAATCAAACGGTGCTGTCCATTGGCTGAACCCTCGGTTTAGCGAACGAAGAAAACATAGGAAAAAGACCGTTGGCTTTGATCTTCTGTTTAAGGTAGACTTTTAAATGAATCAATGTGTTTGCTTCTTTTGTTTTCTTTTTTTGGTTTTCGGCTAAATGCACCCAGACTAGTTTATTCGAACCCAACCCCCTTTAAACAAACAAAATTGTTAGCAGATGATTTTCATTTGCGACAATTAATATAATTGTGTATTTTTAGACTGCTATCCAACTCGCACAAGGTCAAATTGCCGTCGAACGATGTAGTGACACTATCAAATCAATACTAGCTGGTACTACAAGCCGTCACATTTCGGTGTCCGGCATCTTAGAAAGAAGCGGTAGTTTCTCCAGACCAGAAAGTTTGACAAAACATATACGGACTTCGGGTGCTTCCGATGTTATGGTTGATTTTGTGTTTATTGAAGAAGTTCAGAACGCGTTGGAAAAATTAACGCTTCGTGTGACACATGGGAAAAGATGTTGTCAGCAGGTTTTGATATGTTTCAAAATAGCAAATGTGAGTGTGTATTGGTGATTTGAAAAATTTCATTGATTATACAGTGCGAATTTCTAATGTAATAAATCTCAAATATTATTTTAAACTATTTCAAACAATTCGTACTGTTCGAGTATCATCACCGGTACAGCACGGCTCTGATGTGTCGCGAGCACAGAGTACAATGTCTGGTAAGCGCTTTGATTTCCCTATCTAGGGGTAGGAAACTATCCCAGAATAGGGCCCGGTCCGATGATATCGGAGGGTCAGCTTCTCTTCTCTCTTCTCTTCAAACACTTCAAAGACATAAAAGTCAGTCTGGTTTAAAAATTAAAATGGTAGTGGTATTATAATAAGACAGTAGGGTTCAGACCACAGATATCACCCAGCTGGCACACAACGTTGTTTCAACGTTTATCTAACGTTCAGGACGTCCATTTAACGTTAGATTAACGTCGAAACAACGTTGTATGCCAGCTGGTCATATTTTTTACACATTAGATATAGGCTAACTCCTAACAGCTTTCCCGTGGAAGTGAGTCCAGTTTTGGAGTCGACTACTCCGCCATGCTGTTTCTCAATTTATCTGAGATTTTCGAACCTTCGCATTTCAAAATAATCGAATCGTATTGTTGACGACCAGAATTGAAAACAAGATGGCGGACAAGCTCTAAATCTGGACACGCTTAGAAAACTTCTAATTCTGTGAATTACTCTCGGGTACCTAATAGCCGGGGGGGGGGTTGGAAAAAATCTCAAAACTTAATAAGCGGGGGGGTTGGAATAAAAATGTCCTTGGTGAAAAATTTTTGAAAAGGAGGCTAATACAGCTAAATTAGGACAAAAAAGAGAACTATCAAAAACATTTTCCCAAAAATTAATAAGCGGGGGGGTTGGAATAAGAATATCCTGGGTGGAAAATTTTCGAAAAATTAATTAGCGGGGGGGGGGACGGCTATTAATTACCCGAGAGTAGACTATTGCTCCACAATAAAGTCTTTTTATATCATGTTTTCAGATATTATCACGAAGTTACGAAGAGATCGTATCAGACGACCGAATGAATGTTTTGAAAAGCGTTTTCGAATCACCTTTCGATCAACGAAGACAACTAGCCAAACAATTCATCAAAGCATTCGATCTCTCTATTGATGAGGTCATTTCTTTGGTTTTGTGTTTATTTTGTACCTAAAAAATTCGACTGGAATTGGGCTATTCCAGAAAAGATTTGCACCCCCTTTGTCGAGGAGGTCGACCCCCCTGGATTTTTGTCCTTTTTTGGATCACCCTATATTGTCGACCTCTATTTACTGACCGCCCTGAATTTTCGCACTTGAAAAACCAGACCACTCTGGACTATTTTCCCGACCACCCTGTATGTCACTCCTCCTCAACATAAGGGGTACATACTATTATTGAAATAACCTATTCGGCCTCTTTCCTTATGCGGAAACTCCTTTTATTCATATGGATTAACTCAAAATTTCATTGGGTTTTTGTTGGAGACTCTATATCTACAACAAGGGAAAAATTCAAATGGATCGAACTAGATTGTCCCATTCTACATTTCATTCGGCAAATTGACCAACTGATTTAAATTTTTGTTTTAGGTTTCTACTTTTATTGCGGATACTGTTATTTCGTGGACGCGCATTATATGTGGCGAAGGTAAACAAAGAACGTTATAATAACGTCCATCTAACAGGGGGGGGGGTCGGTAGTAAAATGGTAGTAAAAGTTTTTGGGACAATTTGTCATGGAGACCACCTATTTTGCTTTTCGGACTGATTTTACAAAAAAAGCTAAAAAATGATTATTTCTGTGACATATTTTTCACTTTGTGCAAAAATTCATGTTTTGCCCTTAGAATTAAAGTCTTTTTTATATTGACAAAAAATCTCGAGAATTTTTTGTTTGCAGCAAACAAATTTCCAACAGAAAATTTTTCCAAGTTATAAAAATTTTCAGATTTTTTCAGAAAAGTCATCCAAAAAATTAAAAGAATTACAAAAATAGCTAAAATTTGCTAATTTTGCCAGTTTTAACTACCCAGGTAGTACAATTTTTTCAACATTTAACACAAAGATACCACCCATTTTTGATTAACTACCCTGGGTAGTAAAAGTTTTTTTCGATTTTTCGTCACACCACCACCGTAGTAAACGTCATTATGTCTGAGATTTTACTACCGACCCCCCCCCTGCATGTAATGTTCATAAAGTTCATATAACGTTAGATGAACGTTCGAAGAACGTTAGGTGGCTGCTTAATCTCCAAGCAGATTCTGATCCTTCGCGCATGGCACGCATTCACTCTAAAGGCCATTGCTCCGTATGAAGATCTGCCCAGGTTGGCGTACAGATCGTCACATTCGCCATATCCCTCTCTCCGATGAGAACGTAGTATGCGCAGAAAAGATGATCTGTTATGATATTAGTGGCTGCTTGGCATTCCTATGCTTTCAAAAGCAGAACTCAGTGGTTTGCGTGATTGCGCCCCGTTGGCTATTAAACTTAGAAACATCTTTTTCTCCGAATACCCGTCAAAACACACGTCTCCGTTTAAGGTTTAAAACAGCTTTTGAAAATATTTTAAATCCACGCTTTTTTTATAAGAACCAGTAAATTTAGGCTCAGGCATGGTTATTCTTAATTCGTTCTTAGGTTTTGACTAATTTTCAGCCTCGTGTTTTTATAAAAATTTTCTTATAAAGAAGAACTTTTAAGGTAAAATTGTTACTCTTTATATTGAATTCTCTAACTTTTTTTAAACAGAGGAGCTTATTTTGGAAGCTGTCACCTTAGTAACAGTTGAGGAAAGTCGCGTCCCTACCAACGAAGATATTTTATCCTTGGTACAGCTTGCAGAAAATACCTCGTTGCTAGGAACAATGCTGCTAGAGGAAGCAGTCAACATCTCTAATGAAGTCACCTCCACCTCAAAGATTGGAAGTACGGAAAAATGTTCCTAAGTCAGATAATATAGCTTTGAAGGGGGGGTCCCAAAGAAGCAATTTATGGACTCCAAAGATTTTTTTTGGACTTTTCCAAGGAGTTTCATTTATGTTTTTTTCAATGGGTTTCCTCCACCGGTATGGATTTTTAACTATTTTCAACATAAGGATTTTTTTATGCAAAATGTATTTCCATTTTGGTATTTACCATCCTATTCTCTTTAGAGCTCTCATACCAAGTAGAACTTCTCGTGTACGCCCATTACTGTTTCACCATTACGTGTGATATGGAGGGAATAGCCGGTGTTCTTCGCACCACACAGCATTGTACCAAGAGGCTAGCCAAACGAAATCAATACAGTCTGATGGTGAGATTGTTGACGGGGATTGGTCGTTTCCGTGAAATGTTCTACGTTATCGAAACACTGTACAATCAACACCATTTTGAAGTTCTCTGTCGTAAAGGGAAAGGTGACGTCAAGGTGAGCGGATTACCTGATTTAAAGGTTTTGTTTTTAAATAAGAGTGATATCGTTTGCTTACTCATCAATTTTAATTTACAAGTTTTTCCACATTGAATTGGCACAGATGTGGTGCAATATTGGTCAGAAAGAGGAAAAAAGCACAATATAACAATAGAGAGACACTGTTCTGATCTGGAAAATGTGTCTGATATGAAACGTAAAAATAAAACTTTCAAGTTTCGCGAACGTTAGTTTGGCAGATTTTTGAACTTTTTGATCAAAATTTACGGGAAAAAACTTGTGCGATTTAAAAAAAATAATTTCTTTTCACGGGGATAACTTTCTCGAATAGCTAAGGAATGCGAATGGAAAATCCTTTCAAATTTTTTTTCTTCGATCGTATCATTTTTATTGTCAATTGAAAAAAAACAACATTATAAAATGGAATCATGAAAAGTGAATGGTTTAGACTCTTCGTTGCCACCATTAGCGATAGCAACTGAAAAATTATTTTCGTGGATTCTCTACCATCAAGCATGATTCCATTGTCAATTGCCGATTTTTTGCACAAAGATGCTGATTTTAGCAATGCCCAAAATCTGGCCGATTCGGATTTTTGAGAAAAAATTTTTCCGGCCGAAAAGGGCGGAATTATGCCGGAAATCGCCGCTTCTGCAGATTTTCATTGAACTTTTTCCTAATATTTCTTTGTGTTTTTTTTCTTCACGCAAAGACATTATTGATAATAGCAATTCCCACCATCAAGCATTATTCAATTGTCAATAAAACTGATCGTTCTTTTTTCACGATCTTTTCCATTATCCGATTATTTCCATAAACTCGAACAATTCTTCCGGTGGCTTGATGACATTCTTAGGCTATTCTGCCTCTCTATAACTCGAATGTTTTCCAATATTATACTTCCCTACTTGCTCTAACTTCATTCATCAGGTAGGTTCAATCATCGTTCCGGCTTGTTATAAAAGAGTCATTTTCTCTTCTTAATAGGAGAACCAATTGAAAATGGCTTTGTTAGACTTCATGAAACGTTATCATCCAGAAGATGTAGAAAACCTGAACATGATCTCCGTTGGTTTCGGAATGTATCGCGAAGCGGCCGAACATCTAGAAAAACAAGGTCGTAAAGAAATTGAAAGAATCAAACATGATTTAAAATCAGGTGAGCGTTCACGTAATAACTTGAGTGCTAAGTTAGAAATGTCCTCTGTTTTGACAAAAAAAAAACCTTCATTTTTGTGGAAATGATACTAAAGTCTGTCTCGATATAATTTGCAGCCGAGACAAAAAAGGCTATAAATAACTTTTAATAAAATTCCAATTAGATAGCGGTTTTGTACTCGTTGAAAAGACAAACAGGAGTGGCATTTTATCATAAAGAAAAAAACTCAAAAAAGATCAGAAAATGAAGAAGAAGAAAATTAACTTCTTCAATAATTCTATCAAAAGTTACAGCCTTTTTTGTCTGTGCTGCAAATTATATTGAGAAAGACTTTAATAAAATATTTTGAATATTCAGAATTTGTGTGGTGATAGTCAAATTCCTAATTATTTTGTCTCTTGAGATTCTATAAGACATCTCCATTAGGTATTTGAACTTCGAGGTTACTCTAGTTTGTGGAACTTTGATGGGTATATTAGGCTTCTCCAGAAAAAAAGTATGGGGTTTTAAGGTTTGGAACATCTGGGGGGTATATAGGCATAACAAAGGCTGCATATCCAGGGGGTTACTCAATAGGTGTGGTGACTCTTGTAAATATCCAGGGGGTTACTCAATAGGTGTGGTGACTCTTGTAAATATCCAGGGGGTCGCATTGTGTGTTTCAATAAAAATGTTGAACATGTTCAAGTTGTATCCAGTAGTAGAGGTTTAAGCTATAGTTTGAAAGAACGAGTCAAGATTCAATACTAAACCAGTTTTACACAAATTATATAGATCTTAAAGGAACATTAAAGTAGTACGCAAACTACGTGTCATTAAAGAAAATGATTAAAATCATGTGCCCAAAACAAACTTATAAAACAATTGAAACAATCAAAATCAGCTATATTTGTTTTGATTTTGTCCCGCTCCCGCTGCATACGGTTTGTTTTCAAATTTCGTCAGTACTTTTATGTCCCTTTAAAATTGGACGTTAAATAATATCCTCATCAACCCCTATACAACTTTTTCTGGAAGAGCCCATTATTCTTCAGTCATGAGTTATTATTGTCTTTTTTAAGGTGCATCAAAAGAGGTGTCTAACACACTGGAAGAAATACGAAAAACTTTTTCATATGCTGCTGAAAATTATTCCAAAGTAAGTACTATAATAATGATATTGTGCATCAGAAAGTGAAAATGTTTGTGCTCAAGTGGCCTAGGGTCCACTTAAGGCTTTCGGGTGGACTGGGATGGCGCGACTCAAGCGGCCCGGATCAATATGGCACCCATCACTCTTTTTACTTTGCCTTTGCACAACATAAAACCGTCAGTTAGATTTTATTTGTTTTTGGAAGGTAGAAAATGGACAGGGCAAAGTTCTTACATGTTTTTTTTTTCTATGCTAAACATAGCTCATTTGTTTAAGAACAATTGAATGCTTTGCATAGTGCGAGCCTGATATAGGCGCAAATACTTGTATTTGAAAACAGGTTATTAAAAATCTGTTATTCATGCTGGTTTCTCATCTCTTAATTATAATTTTCATCTTCTACTACAGTAAAATACTTCTTATGTTTTGAAAAAAATTTTCGTAAGCATATCACTAAGCATAATCTGAGGCTGAAAATAAAATTTTGCTAAGCATATTGAGCTTCGACCCGATTTCCCCGTATGCCTATAAAAAAAAGAGTATATTGGCAGGGCCGCTGGCTTGAGGACTGAAGTGAGGGGGCCAAATATTGGAGTAAATTGGCGTAGGGTAACGGAGCTATTTTAGGACGCATTTCGAGTCTTTTTGAAAATAATTTATTGAAAAGTAACTGAAAGTTTTCAGAATAGGCTTTCTCGGCAAAAAAAAAGTGAGGGGGTCATGGCCGCCCCTGCCCCGATGACGGGGACCATGATTTGAAAGTTCTCACGAGTTATAACAAAATAATCGATTTCCGTTTTCAGGAGGAATGTCTTTATCTTGAGCAGAGCTGTACAAGACTGGCTCATCTAGCAAAGCTGCAAATCCAACTTCTCCCTTCTGGTGTGCAAGTTTTAGGGCTAACCAAACTTCAAACACAAGAATTTTTAAATACACATCAAGATTTCGTTGAGGTACTGTTTTAGCATAAATCAGATCCTGGGGTGGGGAGTACTTAGGCAAATGGAGGGTAAGGTATGTGCCGCCCTTAAGGGTACCTTTTTGGATTTCCAAAGTCCCGCTAAATGGATTTCCAAAGTCCCGCTAAGGGTAGGGAAAATCAGAAAATCAAATCTCAGTCGCACTAAGGGTCGGAGAAATAGGAAATTTCAACTTTTTATCCCCGGAAAGATCAAAATTTGGTCAAAATTGGTCAAATTTGTCTCAATAAGGGTTGTAAAATTCACATTCATTCCTTCGTTTTCTAAGGGTAAGGGTCCAATGGTCGAAAGTCGGGTGGCACCCCCCCCCAATCAGATACCCCCACCTATCAAAGCTAACCTTGCAAGGAAATTCAATGATTCAAATAATTGCTTGAAATTTAATCCTACCACAACTTTTTCAATTTTTTTAGGATTTATGCCAATGATACAAAAGTGCCTTTTACCCCAAAAATATTTCCACATTAATAACCAGAGACCTCGAGTTTATATACGAGCTTGCTAACTTTGCCATAGATTTGTTATGGTTCAACTCGAACTATAATGAATTATTATTTCAGCATTATAGGCGAAAATAGAAAAAAATGTAGTGTTTCCGGGATGCGGGTGAAGGAAAAAAGCTCTCATGCAGCCGGCCGGAAAAAAATCTTTTTTGCTACTTTTTGATAACTTAAGATCATTGAAATAGAACTTCAAATATTTTTATGTACAAACAGTATGAAGTAAGCCCTGAATACTAATGTATCAACTACTAACGAACAAAAATTGATTTACAGGCAGGAATATCTAACCAAACGACGTTTAATAGCTTGGACTGTCAACTTGAATTTTTTATGATGAACCATGTAGATGAACCCATAGTCTGTGGACGGGTCAGAATTTTTTTTTTCACCCGGCTGGTTTCCGGAAACACAACATTTTTTATTTTCGCCCAATAATCAAATAATTCATCCAGCTAAACCGCGATATTTGATTTTTCGTTCAGGCACTTGTCGTAGCGGATTGTTACGACTTTCGTGATCCAGCTATATGGAGCGAACCTATCTATCGAATGGTGGTGATAAAAGGGAATTTCAATTATTTGGATCAATTTCAATCTTTTTTTCAATTGAATTCTACAATTATTGGCAATGTTGCTTTAAGGTGAACTTATTTCCTGTCATCTAGGTTGTCATTGTAAGACTCTATACCAATTACCTTAAGAGAAGAAATTTTGGCGAATGGGCCCATTTGCCAATTTTGATGCAATAAAGATTCTAAATTTGGCGAGAATAATTTTGGCGAACGACCAATTTTGTTCAATATTTTGGCTGAAGCGTTTTTAGGAAAAATAGAGACTAAATTGAAAGAAAATTTAATTTGGCGAGAATTTATTTTGGCGAATGACCTATAAATTTAAATTTGGCGAAAAGAAATTTTGGCGAATTTGGCGAAATTTCCAGACAATTCGCCAAATTCGCCAAAGTTTTTTTCCGCCAAAATTTCTTCCCTTAAGGTAAGTCAGTAACAATTACTAGAGATGAAGCTCTTTGATGGGTAAAGAAGCCAATTATTTCCCATCCGAAACCCGTGACCCGCATGGCTTTCACGCAAACACATATGGGCCTATTCTGAGCCTTATTGGACTATTTTTGAACTTTTGGATCTTTAGATCCTAAGGTCCTAAGTGTTAAGTCCAGTATTAAAACTCAGAGTTTAAAACTTCCTGGGGAATTTCCCTTTTTTCCCCAAATATCATGACCTTGATTGTAGTGCCTAGTGAAAACAAAAAACGTGCTAGATACTATCTATCTTGCTTGGAAGAGCTTAAACATTTCACTCAAAATCATATGGCTGAAGATTTCATATCTTTTCTTTTTCTTTAGATTCAGATCAGACCGGGCGAACCAATCTCCGAACAATATGAAGAAACTACTGACCAGATTACGAGATGTGCGTTCCAAATTGAAAATCGCACGAGAACTTAATTTCACTGATGTTGAAAATAAACTACTAGAAGGGTCATCTGGAGTTTATCTTCGAGATAATACATTTTGAATCAAGAGTTTAACACATCTGCAGTAGGTTTTACCAAATTTTACAATTGTTCGATATTGCTGGTGATATAAAAAATGATTAAGACCAATTTAACTAAATTAAAGACTAATGATCAATAGCATGCCGCAGTGATTCTAAAAATAGACATCAAAATTACTGTTTTTCCGAGTTTTAATCCCACCATCCTTTGCATTAATTGCTATTGAAAGTCAATTAGATTTATTGACAATACAAATATAATAACTTGCACGCATTACGAATCAAGATGAAAAGGTTTGTGGGATTGAATTTCGGTCAAATGTTAAAAGTAATAATAATGACGTTTGTTTAGTGATGTGCTATTTTCAATGACTTTTAGAAATTTAAACATTCTATACAGTATGTGGCCCCCAAAACGGCGATCAAATTTGAAATTTCTCTCAAATCTAGAGGAAAAGAGATTTTACAAAAATCTTTGCTGCATGAAAACCTTTAACATCTCTACTTTATTTCCTGGAAGTTCTTTTTCAAAATTTTCAATTTCAACAATATTTTTCAATCGCTTAAAGATAGGTAGCTTTTTTCTAATGGCCCCCAAAACGGAGGTTTGAAATTTTAGCGATTTCTCGAGATATCTTTAAGATATGAATACAAAATTTTGACCATAGTTTTGAAATATGATTTGGAGGGTTTTGGGCATAAATCTATTTGATAAAATTTTTACATTATACACTTGGTTGTCAAAATGCAGGTTTGGGGCCCCCAAAACGGAGGTGTAGTTAAAATCAAATTATTAAGCCCACTGGTAATAGGGGGAAAAACTATGAACATATTTGTGTTTTCCCTTAAATTTAAGACCCGATGGATGTAAAATTTATGATTTTTATAAAATATTTCAAGATTTTTGATATTGCAAAGTCCAAACTGAAAATTTAGAAATTTTCAAAATGACAATTTTGATTTAACAACGTTTTAATCAAGTTTTTGAAAACAAATCTCTTTTGAAAATAATTCCATTCATGTATGGAATAAGCTGGTGAAAATTTTAGAAAAAAAGCTTAACTGAAACTGAAAATATTAAGCTTTTAAAAATATTTTTCTCCTATATTTTGAAAAAAAATGACAGAATTTGCCGATTTTGCTGATTCAGCGAAAAATTTTATATATAATGTTAATTTTTTGTTATAAACTATTAACTCAGGGTGATAGGAATAGAATTCCAAGTTTTTTTTTGCTTTTTCTCATATTTAGAATTTTCGGTTTTGTCAATGCTGATTCTAGGGCTCCAAAATATTGGTTGACCTTCAAGATGCTATATCTTTTTTACCCAGCCCCTAAAGTCATAGATGTATTTGCATTTTCTGAACGGCATTAGGTGTAGAAAGTTTCCTATACCCCGTTTTTATAACTTATTTTCAATATCCAAGGAGCTAGAGTGAGTTATATGCAATTTTTATCTAATTTTGGTGTTAAAATATTTCCTTTAGACGCAAATATGTTATTTTGAATTTGTCTCAAACCAGCAAAAACATGCTCATTTTTAAGTATAACCATCATTCTTCCAAAATAAACAAAAATCGTTTAATTCTGATTAATCTACAAGTCAGAATCTTCATTTTAATGAAAACCCCCGTTTTGGGGGCCGTCTCCATTTTGGGGGCCATATACTGTATAACGATGAGGATGATACAATCTCACGTCACTGGCAGCCACTTGGGCTTTTGAGGCATGCTAGTGATTATAGAGACTTTACGATGAAATTGACCCTCATTAAAGGGACATAAAAGTAGTAAAATGTAAACATTGCGCGAACCACGTGTCATTAAAGAGAACAATTAAAATCACATGTCCAAAACAAACTTGTAAAACAATTGAACAATCAAAATTAGCCATATTTGGTTTGATTTTTTATTTTGACATGTGACATTTATTTTGATTTTGTATCCGCTGCATACAGTTTGTTTACAAATTTCGCAAGTACTGTTATGTCCCTTCAATGAGATATTTGAGTTTAATATTTCAAAATTTACGTAAAAAGGTCTTCTTTAAACAACAGATAGGTATTTACTATTTTCTTATAACAACCATTAAATTTTTGTTTAGGATCGGCTGCGCTTTTTTTGGGGAGATTTTGAGCTTCAAATTATTCTTAAATGTTCTTGTTTTATTAGAAAAGGAATGGGATCGTTTTTGTGATTCAAAAGTTTAAGTTTGTTTGTGAATTCACTTTCAGTAGATTGAACACTAAATGACAATCTCAACAGCCCAGAATAATTAATTGTACATCTATGATAATATATTTTTGATAAAAATTATTCATTTTAGACATAGAATTTTCTAATGCATTTCATAATCTTTATGTAAGTAGAAGAATATAATAAGAAGGTTGAGAGAACCAAATTTTTGGCCATAACCTATATAATGCTCAATGGGTTTTTCCAGAAAAAGTTAGTGTCCCCCTGTCGAGGGTATTGGACACCCAGGGGGTTCAATGCTATCTGGATATCAAAGGGGTAGGCTTTTTTTAAGAGAGAGAGAATATCCACAGGGTACCCGACAAAATGCACAGATACCCTCAACCCTCTTATCCATTTGGTTATCCAGGATATCCAGGGGGGTCTTTATTTTTTAAGACACCCCTGTGTCACAGACCCGGTGGACCCCCCCCCACCCCCACCCCGGTGGAAAAAACGCCCAAAAAATCGTCCCCGGCGGAAAAAATATCCTACAATTTCAACCCCACTGCGAAATTGCTCTATGATTTTATCCCCATTGAAAACTGAATGTAAAAAATTACACTCCAAAACCATCCCCACTGGAATTTTCGAGCTGGAAACAATAGATTTTCTATCCCCATTGGCATTTTGATAGAAATTTTCATCCCCACTGAGGGAAAAAGTTCTACTGGGGCCCTGAGACAGGGGTGTTTTAAGCCAAACATCCAGGGGCTGTTGAACTCAAAAAATGGATGTTACTTTTCAAAGTGCCATTAAGAACCAACAACTTTTTGTGAGAATTTGTGGATAGTTTTACAGGATCTCTGATAAACTTTATAAATTCTATGGATAAACACATCATTTAAAATTTTAAAATTTTAAGAAGTTAAAGTTTTGAGTGCAGTTTATTGTAGACGAGTTACTTTACTTCTCGACATACATAGAAAAACCAATACCCCTCGGTTGCTAAGTATTTGTGTGTGTGTTGATACTCTTCCCTATGTCTCCTAGGAGATATGAAAAACAGATGCAGTTAAAATTAATTTGGTTCTTATTTCCAAAGTGCCGTTAATGGTAGACGAGTTATTTCAATTTTTCAACGTACATAGAAAAGCCAATACCCTTCTTTTGTGAAGCCTTGGTCGGTATCATTATCATCACATTCCATTTCGGAATTATGTACATGGACATGTGATTCCGAGGCGACAAAAATGAAATGATCCCAATAATTTGGTCGGTTGTACATTTTGTAATCATTACAATTCAAAGATTGCATCCATGAATTATCATCCTGAAGAAACCGAACATGGGGGCACATCAATCCTTCATTCATGGATGTTTTGGCGGCAAACTTGTTGATTGCGTCCTCCCCATAGATGACTATATCCAGAGTTCTTTGATGCCATGATTTGAAACAACGTGCCCGTATCTCACGGTATCTGCCAACACTAAGAAGGTTCCGTAATAGTTCCGGTGCGAGCAAAAGGTTTCCGGATGAGGCCTTATGCAGCTGTTTGATGGTTGCCGGGGAACGAATATGGTCATTGTAAAGCGATTGAAATGAGTTTTCATCATCAACTGTTATGTTTCCAACAACTAACCATCCTCCTGAATTTTAAATAGTTTAAAGTAATGAAGATGTACGCTGGCCCATTATTATCATTAGTAAATTGCAAATTCATTTACAAATTTTCGTATCAATTTTTCTTATTTTTACAATGATACTCCTAGGTCGCCATAGACATGTACGTAGATCTGCTGGGAACCCTGTTTGCACCTCTTTATCGTATACAGGCGTTGTTTCTAAAACAATGCACAAATTAGATTGAGAATTAACTCTTTGAGAAAACCGCCAGAAATGCTATATGATTTAAAATTACCAACATGCAAAAGAGAAAAATATTTTCAATTTTAGAAATTTTTAGACTTAATGTATTTTCAGAAATTACGTCTTTCTCCATGGGAGATGATTAGGTTTCGGAGAAATTTAGAAAAAAATATTCTACCTTTAGAATAATTTAATGATCAAAATCCTTCAGAACGTTGTTGATACCATTAGTTTTCCCATTTGAAGTTACGAGAAGTAGAAAAGGATAAACAATTTCATAATTTTCGATCTTGGGCAACATCGTTCATTATTACACATATGCTACCTTAAAGGAAGAAATTCTGGCGGAAAGAAAATTTGGCGGATTTGGTGGATTTGGCCAGAATTCGCCAAATTAAGTTCCCGCCAAAATTTCTTTTTTCCGCCATCCGCCAAATTAAACTTTTTTTAAATATGATCTCGTTTAAGGTGTTTTTGCATTTTTTTGCTGTTTTTACGCCATTTTAAGGATAAATTTTTCAGCAAACGCCAAATTAAATTCTTGCAAAATTTAGTTTTTTCGTCCATCCGCCAAATTAAATTCCCTCTAAAAAAACTTTTTCGGCCATCCGCCAAATTAAATTCCCGCCAAAATTTCTTCCTTTAAGGTACTCTTACGATCAACATTTTGCTATTTTCTGAAAGCCCGGGGGGGGGGGGGGGGGTACTTAGGCAAAAAGAAGAACGGGAATGTGCCGAAAAAAAGTGGAAAATTTTGAGAAAATCCCATTCAGGGTCACTTTTTTCGCAACATTTTGGCAAAATTTTCAAAAACACGAGTCACAAGTAGGGTCCATTTTTTTAAACTCAGCGTTTCACCTATCGCCTCTCCCACGGGCCAGGGGGACACACACTCATTACCATTGTATGTACTTACCCCCGTCCGATTTCATTTCACAGAAACCTTGATGGGAATTACCATTGAACTCCAGCAAGTAGAAATCGGAATGGTCTGCACATTTTGGACATCTCTCTTGAACGTCTTTGCAATTTTTGAAGGTTTTGCAAGAAATACATTCATAGCAACTCTGTGAAATTGATATAAAATACTTTCTATGCACATCAAATTTTTGCGAGCTTATTATAATAATTTATAGGAAAAATATATTTTTGTATAATAGAGAGCAAAGACTATAACCTTACTTTTTTCCGCTACTTTCATATCACAGGGGACCACCCATTTCTTTCAAAATATTTTCATAACGGGACACTTTATAGACTAGCTGAATAATTCTTGATTACGAAGCATACTGAATACAAAATTGGCCTATGTATATATATCACCTTATCTTCATCGTATTGTGCTTTCAAAATTTCTTGGTATGAAACACCACCATCAATATTTGGCATTTCAGTTCGATTCAACAATAACATTGCTTTTCGTTCCCCACAAAATAGTTTTCCATACATTTGATTCGACATTTTAAAGCACATTCTGTTGGTGATCTAGCTGAGAGAGGTTTTGGCGGTAATTCATTTTCTGATGTTACATTTGGATTCTTTATGGCTTCATACCATTTGCCTTGTACAGATTCGCAATGGTTTAAAATAATCAGCATGAAAATTAGCACTTTCATCTTAAAGATTACTATTCTAAACCTTTCCACTTGAAAAAAATATCCACTCTCCAAAGTAGAAGATGACCTCGTAAAAGAAATAACCAGCATTTTCTAAGCTAACTCAGACAAAAAATTATCAAAAAGTCAAATTATCATTATAATACAACCACAGGAGCCATTTTTCATAGGAAAATGAGACTTGATTCTTAGCTTAGCTTTAGCAAGCGGTTGAGTATTTTTTTTTCTCCAAACAAACTGATCGTTAGGTGGATTTCCTAGAATTAGATGTTAAAAGATATAAAGATGAAACCAAAATTTTAAACGTGCCCTTTTTTCTGCTGAGAAAAGTTAAGAACTGTCAAGGCTTTGTTCAATAAATCTATGGTTCTTATAAAAAAAGATTTGTACTTTAGATTAAACTTTAAATTCCTTTCGTGATTTTTAAAAGAATATTTTCTAAATAATCACAGCCATTTCTGTCTCAATCCAATAAAGCCTAAACAAGTTTTCAAAAGTGTTTATACCGCCATCTGGACATTTTTGAGTGGATCTCCAGGAAATTATTTTCCTCCTACGGTCTCACTTAATTACTCACTTAATCCTCAAATGAAATGTACGTTTTTTTATAAGAACATCCAAAAAATTTTCAAGCCTTCGGATGTTCTTAACTTTTTGAGTTCTGAGCCTGAAATGTTCTTAACATGTTCTTATTTTGGCATTTTTTGAGTATTTCCGTCCATTTTCCTAAGAAATCGAGTGATGTTATAGAATCTGAAAAAACCTTTAATGTTTTTAACTTGGCTGCGCTCATCCCTCATATAGTTTTTGTTATATTAAGACCTCTCTTTTTTTTCGACGAGGGAAAAAGGTCATTACACGGAACAGTGTTTGTTTGGGTTTTAAAATTAAGTCAACCTCGTATATAATTACACCCTCTTCTCACAGACCTACTGGAAAAATTGACAAAAATATCGTGCCGGTGGAAAATCATTCTCTAATTTTTGCCCCGACAGAGAATAGTAAAATAAACCAATCCTCACTGCAAAATATTGTGCTATTTTATTCATCAGATATTCATCCCCACTGAATTTTTTGACTTCAAAAACAAAATAATTGAAATATCCCCAGCCATGAAAAAAGTGACCTACCCCTTAAATCCCACCTTTAAACTTAAAGAAAAGATTATTTTTGCTTTTAATAGCGTCTTTACTAGATATACTGTCAGGCTTTGCACAGAAGAAATTTAATTAAAGTTAATTTTTTTAATTTTTTCACTTGGATTTTAAAACATCACATCAGAATAAAGATCGAATTCGGGAAAAGTTGATGGAAAATATCAAGCTAGGGTTAGCCAAATGTAAGTCTGTGGTTGCTTATATAAATCATATTCCTGTATAGATCTCTGATTGTTAACTTGGGCTGCTGGTAAAGAAAAAAGCGCCATTTGCTAAGTCCCTCTTATATTTTCATAAGACAAACCTATATTGTCAAGTACAGAATTTAAAAAAAAATTGAAAAAACATCTTCATGTGTACACCACTTTCTTACCTTTATACTTTTACTTTCATCGCTACAGGATTCTGGTGAAGTTGTTGCAATTTTTCTAAAAAGTACGGACTAAATTTTCGGAACATTTCTACATTGAATTAGCGTAAAATCCGTAAATTTCGGTTTCAAATCGGTTGATATCGATTTTGGTCCTACCTCAAAACTCAATGTTTTTGAAAGTTGCAAGTGATTTAAACTGGAGACTAGATGTTGAGTTTCTGAATGATTCATAGGAATATGGTTACTTGACCCCCGCCAAAGGGAAGTTTCACTTATTCTATGATAATTTGTTGTTTTGGGAATATTAACCCCTATCGAGTTTCAGTCCGTTAATTCTATCCCCACTGGCTGAAAAAATCCTACCGGGTCTGTGAGAAGGGAGTGTATACTTTAGGCGCACAAAATTTCACGAGCAGAAACTTTCGTCTTTAGAAATTATAGGAAGGGCAATCGCGAAAGTTTATGCTCACGAAAAATTCTTCAAATAATAGAAAATCTATAAAACTTCAAACTTTGAATAAAATGTAACTTTTATGGCATTTTTTAGCCTGCTAAAAGACTATAATAAGTCAAAGGACAAATGTTTCAAGCCAATCTAAGAAGCACTTATCCGTTATAAAATATTTTTCCGTTAAATTCGCGAAATTAAATGTCGTAAATTTCGCGATTTTTCGTCCTCGCAAAAGTTTCTGCTCGCGAAAGTTTGTAGTGTACGCCTAAAGTAATTCTGAAAAAAAGACGGGGATAAGCAACCTTGTCCCATGTGTTTCCAGGCTTTATTTACGTTACTGATTGACTTATCTAGCGCGATCAGGATATGGAAACGACTAGCAGCTGATAATGCAAAGGGAATGAGGTTAGTGAATAAATAACAAGGAATTAATAAAAAATACAGATAAAACTTTGCATATAATTAGTGATTGCTGATTTGATTTAAAGGTACAAGGTTTTCCGTGGGTACGAGATTGAAACTTGTGGCCTAGCCTACCCTAATGCTAAGGCTAAAATTTGAAGATTATATTGCCCCTCCTGACACGGATTTAACGAGGCTGCCCAGCAGTAACTCTAATCGCGACCAGGTAAAACATAGCAAAAAAATGGATTGTCACGCATCCCTTTGAAAAAGTCCAAATCACGCATCACACAGCTCAAAAATCGTTCAAAATTAAATCATGATCACGTTTTGACTTCTGATCACGCAATCACGAATAAAAATTTCCAAATCACGTTATCACGCTAGAAAAAAGTACCTATCACGCCCCACGCCTGGGGGTCTTTTAACCATTCTACTAACACATTCTACCGTGAAAAGCGCAGGTCGAAATCATATATCGACGCTGTGCTGACCAATCTAGATTCCATCCAGCGCGCAAAACCATGACTACAAGATTTTGGATGAAGTTCAAAATCGAAACCAGAAAGTCGAAAGGATTTTCTCATCAAACAGAAACGATGTTTCAAGTGCTTGAAAATAGGACATGATAGTAAAAGTTGTAGATCGATGCGCAGTTGTTATCATTGTCGAAAAAATCATCATAGCAGTATTTGTAAAACCTTCAAGAAAGAGGAAGATACGCCAGAAGATACTCAGTCGAATTTAGCAAGCAGTTCGTGTACCGTTTTGCTACAAACAGCCAAAGCCAAAATCGAAAATGTCGAGAAAAATCGTTCGTCCGAAAGTAGAATTTTCTTTGACCCTGGTAGTCAGTTGAGTTATGTTACACCCACATTGAGTCGAAAGCTGAATCTAAAGCAAATTGGAAAAAAGAAACTTTGTATCCAATCGTTCGGAAACAACAAAACCGTCAAAACCTTACCCTTGGTCGAATTTAACGTGAAAACTTCGAAAGGACAGGTTCCTGTGCAAGCCTACGTATCCGAAATCAGTCAACCCGTTTCGAGACAGAACACAGTCGAATGTCAAAAACTTTTTGAACATTTGAAAGGTTTAAAACTGGCAGATCCAAATCATGAAAAAGCCATCGATATTGATATTTTGATTGGCTCTAACTTTTATTGGGATTTTATACACACTGAAGGTGCTGTTACTGGCAAGTCTGGCCAGCCCATTGCTTTGAGTTCGTCGTTGGGATACGTTTTGAGTGGTCCTGCTGATTTAAAAGAAAAGATTTCGTCCGGAATTTTTTTCTCACATGTTTTGAAAGCCGTCATTAGTGAAAATGATCGATTATCTGAAACCGTTGATAAGTTCTGGGACTTGGAGAGTCTTGGAATAAAATGTGAAAACTTTGATACCGAAAAACGTGAATTTGTGAAGGAGTGTGAGAACTCATTAAAATTTAACGAGAAAGAGAAAATGTATGAAGCAACATATCCAGTCAAAGAGGAGAATTGGTTGCTAGGAGATAATTATGAACTGTGTAGAAAAAGACTTCAATGTTTATCAAGAAGCTTCGAAAACAATCAACAATTATTGAAAGATTATCAAAAGATTTTCAATGAACAGTTAACAAAAGGTGTTATCGAAAAAGCGCCAAATGATCAAGAGGTTGGAAAAACACATTACATTCCGCACCACGCTGTTATCAAACCAGAAAAATCAACAACAAAGGTACGCATTGTTTATGACGCGAGTGCAAAGGCAAATAACAATGAGTTATTTTCTTTAAATGAATGTTTAGAGGCGGGTCCTCCATTGAATACAGATCTCTTTGAAATTTTGTTACGTTTTCGAACAGACAAAGTCGCCATTGTCGGTGATATTGAAAAGGCTTTTCTACACATTAAACTAAACAACGAACAGAGAGACCTTACTAGATTTTTATGGTTCAAAAATTCAGACAAAATTGATTTTAAAAACTTTGAAGCAAACGAAATTGTTGAGTACCGGATGTGCAGAGTTTTGTTTGGGATAAACGCATCGCCCTTCGTTTTGAATGCCACCCTACAACATCATATCAGAACAGCAAACGACGCAGAGTTCGAGAACAACCTTATCAAATCGCTACATGTGGATGATTTGACAACAAGCAAACGAACTGTTGCTGAAGCTGAAGAGTTCGGCTAGTTCGAAACGCAGGTCACAGGTCACAGGTCAACAGGTCACAGGTCACAGGTCAACAAAGTGCTGACCGGAAAAAAGATAATAAGATCATAACATATACATAACATAACATCAATACATAACGCATTAAATTACAAAAAAGTAATACATGTTATTTAGATATCATAAAATGACAATTGAATAAAATAACAACCTAGTGACACTTACTTACAAAAATAATGACAAAATCATAAAATATGATGCCTAACAAGACAAAAGCACGAAAAATATTTATTATACAAAATGTGATGTGGATGGTGTGAATGGATATAAAACGGCACCAATCAGAAGCTTGTGAGGTCCCTAAGAGAGTGGTTTTAGAAGGATGAAACTAATTAATCATTCAATTGTTATTTTAATGACTTAATGACAATTTTTGACAAAAATGTTGACAGAATCACAAAATATCATGTCTTACAAGAGAAAAACACCAAAAATATTTAGCATACCGAATGTGATGATAACAATATGGCTGGATATAAAATTACACCAATCAGAAGCTCGTGAGTTCTCTGAGAAGGTAGTTTTAGAGCGATGAGTTTTATTATATAACATTACAAACATTACAATATGTAATATACCTGTTATACGTATAATATGGTTTTAAATTTTCTGGTCTGCGTTATACACGGCGCAAACTGCGAAAGATCGATAAAAGCACATGGTTAAATTTTGATGTTTGAAATGGTTTTATATGGATGAAATTGCTTGAGAATTATGTTTTTGATAATTCTTTGTGTTTTCCAAACATTTTCCTCTGCAATGACATTGATTAGAGTCAACCTGTGACCTGTGACCTGTGACCTGTGACCTGTTGACCTGTGACCTGTGACCTGCGTTTCGAACTAGCCGTGAAGAGTTTGTCGAGAAAACGAAAGAGCATTTATCGAAAGCATCGTTTAACCTGAGAAAATTCCAATCCAACTCGAAGGAACTTGAATCCAAACTCCAATCGAAATACGGAGAAACCGAAAACCCTACTGTGATGGGTAAAACGAAAGTCCTTGGTGTTACATGGGACAAAGAATCTGACGAACTTTGTTTCCAACTCAAAAGCTTATCGAGTTTGAAACCGACGAAACGCAATGTGTTGAGAGCATTGGCGTCCATTTATGATCCGTTAGGACTGATTAACCCTATCGTGTTAACGTTGAAATTGTATTTTCAGAAATTGTGTCTAAGTAAAATTGATTGGGACACGCCCATCGACGGTGATCTGCTTTGTGAATGGCAAAATTTGGTGAAAGACTTTGAGTATACACAAGAGATCAGAGTCGAAAGAGCTTATTCGAGTGTTAAACAAAATGTCAAGGAAATTCAGTTACATGGCTTCTCAGATGCTTCTGACGACGCACATGGTTGCTGTATCTACACACGAATCGTATCAAAGGATGGTGATATCAAGACAAGCCTCGTCACATCAAAGTCACACGTGAATCCAATCAAGACGAAATCAAAAACCGAACCTGATGACCAGAAGTTGACGACACCCAGAATGGAGTTGGTAGCTATACTTATTGTATCACGTCTCATGAATGTTGTTAAGAGACACTTAGAAATGAACTTTGAATTTGAAAAATTTACTGTATGGACTGACAGTAGTGTTGCTTACTGTTGGGTCAAGAACATTGAAACTTCGAGAAAACAAGACAGATATATTAAGAATATTTCTGATGAGATTAGACGAAATTTTGAATCTCTCTCGATTGAACTGAAATTAGTTGCTACAAAGCAAAATCCTTCGGACATTGCGTCCCGGGGGTCTAAGCCAGCACGTCTAGATGGTTGTAAATTATGGTTTTATGGTCCTGAGTTTCTAATTATGCCTGAATCTCAGTGGCCTCGTTTGAAAGTCGGTGACAAATTTTCTGAGGTCCCTGGTCCTCTAACTATACCTGAGAAGACGGGAACAAACCTCAAACCTTTTAGTGATGGTGTCAACAAGGGTCCTAATCTTCTAAATATACCTGAGGAGAAGGATACCCTTTCATTCAATATTAGTGATGGGACTGAGTGGATAACTATACCTGAAGCTCAGTCCAACCTTGGTGAAATTATTGACGTTCAAAGATTTCGGTCTTTTGAACAATTGTTACGTGTTACTGGGTATGTCTTCAAATTTGTGGAGAACATACGTTGTTGGAAAAATAAAAACAACAAACAAATAAATAAGAAACAAATAAACAAACAGAATATTTTGAATGCTGATGATTTGCTATCAGCCAAGAAGAAATGGTTATTGGATGCCCAAAGAGGTATTCCAGACGAAATGAAGAAAAATCTTTTCCTTGGAGGGGAAGTGTACAGATGGAAGGGAAGATTGAACAATGCTCCAATTCCCTTTGACGTAAAGCATCCAATATGGTTACCTACGAACAGTCCACTTGTTGATTTGTTGATCAAGCAAGCCCACGACAAGGTAATGCATAATGGCCAACGTGAAACTTTGAACGAACTACGATCCCAATTTCAAATTCCAAGATTGCGTCAACGCGTCCGTCATTTTATCTACAAATGTACGATTTGCAAGAAACATGGTGGTAAAGCTTATCGTTATCCAGAATCTTACGATTTACCAAAGTCTAGACTACAAGTTGGTGCCGCTTTCCAGAACATTGGAATCGATTATTGCGGTCATATTTGGTGTATAATGTATTCGACAAAACGAATGAAAAGTTCAAGGTATGGATTTCATTGATCACATGTCAAGCCAGTCGGGCTGTATATTTAGACATTGCTACAGACTACAGTGGAGAGTCGTGCATTGAAGTATTAAGGAGATTTATGAATCGCAGAGGAATCCCAGAAGAAATCTTTTCAGACAAAGGTTCAACGTTCACTGCAGAAAACGTACAAAACTTTGTTACAAATTGTCAAATTCGATGGAAGTTTAGCCTCGAGAAAGCACCTTGGTTTAATGGGTTTACAGAGAGACTTGTGAAATCCGTGAAAACGTGTTTGAATAAAGCTTTGAACAACAAAACGCTGAAGTACGATGAATTCCTTTCGTTATTGATTGAAATTGAACGAACAATCAACAACCGTCCTTTAACCTTCATCTATGACGAATTGACAGAAGAACCTCTCACCCCGAATCATTTATTATACGGTAAACGTCTCGGACGTAACACAAATACAACAAACGACAACAGTGACAGTTTTGAGTTGTCAGAAAACACGAAGCAAGCAATTGAACACTTTTGGAAACGTTGGAAAACAGAATTCTTACTCGAGTTGAGAGAAACACACAAGAAACTTGCACGAAAGAACTCAAGCGAAATGATCAACGAGAATGATATCGTTTTAATCAATGAGGAAAATGTTAAACGTAATGATTGGAGGAAAGGTAGAGTGAGTAAATTGTTACGAGGAAGAGATGGTAAAGTTCGCGGAGCCGAACTCGTCGTTGTAAACAAATACGGTAACGGTATTCTCCGAAGACCTATCAATAAACTATTTCCGTTTGAGTATCATCACTCACGAGTAAGTGATGACAAGAACAATCAAGAAGTGAAAATCAAATTCATCGACAAACGTGACCTCCCCTCGTGCGTGGGAGTGTGATATTTTTATTGTATTATATTGTTTTAGGTCATCGAGACTAATCGAGGCCTATTTAGTGCTTTTGTTGATTTTGTTTACCACAGTCCTCTAAAGAAAGTCATTGAGACAACACGTAAAATATTTCAGATGGTGCGAGAGCAGACATTTGTACTAGAGGGTTCTGGACTAGAGACCAACGGGCATTTTTTGACGTTAGGGTTTTTAACCCATACGCCCAGAGGTACTCTAAGACGAGCCTCTCACATTTGAAATGAACGAGAAGGAAAAAAAACGTCAGTACAATCAAAGGATCATTCGTGGTTGAAGCAGGCTCATTTACTCCTTTGATTTTTACCACCAACGGGGCCCCCCCAGCGGTTTGCGTGAATGCGTGAATGGGCTTTTTTGGTTGCGTGAATGCGTGAAAATCGAAAAAAAATTGCGTGAATGCGTGAATTGAAAAAACTTGCGTGAACGTGAAAATCCATATTTCTATTGTGTGAATGCGTGAATCTGCCCTGTTTTTTGCGTGAACGCGTGAATTTTTCCTTTTCACAGTTTGTAGAAAACCCCAAGGTGCGCACCTATCCCAAATTCAAGGGATGCCAGGTGAAGGTGCACAAAAAATCAGCAACTTTCAAATTCTCTATTTTATAAAACGATTCATGATTTAGATGCGCTTTCTAGCAATCTAGACACCTTAAATTTCCAGATTTTTTTGCTCGGGCCAAACATGTATTGGCCCTCGAATCTTAAATAACTCTAATTTGCCCCCTTGAAAGTGTTTGTTTAAGATAAAACCATGGTTATGCATGATGAGTGATCCAGGGCCAGGGCCAGGGCCAGCCAGGGCCAGAGCCACTGGGGGCAGGAGGCGGCCATGACTTCACCACGTTTTTGCAAATAAAAAGAAACTTATTTCAAAGAAATTTTTACCCATGATGTAGACTTTCGTTAACCTGATTTCTTGGCAAAATTAGTCTGAAATGGAGTCGTATTTAAGCACATCAGAGGGTTAAAATAGAAATTTTCTCCTGTCGGCGCAAAACATGGTTGCGCCTCCTTAGTCGCTATGTTTTCGGCCCCTCCACGTTAGGAAATTAATTCGCGAGCCCTGATTAAAACCTTTCTTTTTAAATTTTTTTGATCGCTTCGCTCGCAACAAATGTTCATTCTTTTACCTCATTTTACAAGCTATCAAGCGAACGTACCTTGCCTCTAAGTTAGAGTCTAACGAATTTAGACTACATTCTTTTTCAATGGTGTTAAAGAGAGCATTTTTAGCCGAACGCGAGCGACAGAGTAAGCATCATGGTGTCATACTCGAGTTTGTTTGACCTATTTTTGATAATGTTTAAGCTATTTTTTGTACAAAAATTCGCCTGCGGCGCATATCTTTTCACTTATTATCGCGATACTTTAACTGCAGAAGCTTCACCTTTTCCAAACGATCGTGACAAGTTAGAAGAATCAAATATTTTGCGTGACGGCATGTGATTAAAGTTGAAAAATTACGTAACGCTTTCTTTTATTTGGAGGCTTCTTATGACGCTACCAAACACGGTGTTAGGTCTACAACAAAAAATCACTACTGAATTAAGTTTTTCTCAAGTGCATGACCAGATCCGGTCGAATAATATCTCGAGTACGGCTGTACGATATTGTCATACTTTTTTATGCAAATCGAACGTTTTACTCCATAATGGCGGAAATTACGTAAATTACGTAACTTAGCGAAATGTGCAAGACCTCTATTTTTGACATTTTCCCCGATTTTTTCCGAAAATTTCCCCGATTTCCCAAAAAATTGAGTTTGCGTGAATTTTGAGAAAAACTTGCGTGAATGCGTGAATTGCGAAAAATTTTTGCGTGAATGCGTGAAATTTGGGTCCGCTGGGGGGGCCTCACCAACGGATGTGCAGGTAGAGAGGCACAAACTTTCGTCAGAGCTCTTGCGGTAGGTGGGGGGCTTACGAGGTTTTGAATTACCGCCATCCCGGCCATTTTTTTGAAAAATACCGTTATCCCGTCCAAAAATTACGAAAATACCGGTCCCGCTGTTTTTCCCATAAAATTCTAAAAACTAGAAGTCAAAAATTCGGCCAAATGGAATAGAATGTGTATGATGAGGTAGATCATTATTTTCGTATTTTGTTTCGATTGCATAAATATTTACAGAGATAAACTACCTTTCTAAAGAAAAAAATGTACCGGTTGTCCCAGAAAAAGGTCCGGACGTTTGATTATGTCAAGGTGGAAATGTTTAGAATAGAAAGACTTTTTTATATTAATGTGGTACTAAAACTTTGGTGGGTCCTTTTTTCAATTCGAATCATTATTCATTGAGTTATGTCATTTTAAAGTAAAGCACGCTTTTGAAAATGTTAAAAAATGTTCAAAAAATAGCACAGTTTCACGAAAGGAGTTTCGAGTTCATCTTGATTGCTCTACCAAACCTAATTTTTTTTGCTGGATAAAGGTTAAAACTGCAATCTAGCCCCTCGGGCTATGATAAATCATTGAAAAAAAACACCCAAGGGATTCATCCAATGAACAAGAACAAGCGTGCAAAATTTCAGCCGAATTCGATCATTTTTGAAGACTCCAGCCTGCCCCAAAGTTTCGAGGTGACAGACAGACATTCTAGCTCAACTTTACAAACCCAACGTTCTCCTCCCTGTATTAAAAAGCCTCAAAATAAACCCATTCCTGGTGTAAGATCCTTATTTTTTTGGGAGTTTTTTTTACCTTTTTGCTGACTCCTGTGACAAGCTTTTTTTATAGTCCGAAAATTTTATGTACCGTCTACGTATGACTTTTACCGAAATACCGTTGTTTTTTATAAGAATTACCTCATCCCGCACGAAAAATCAGGTGTTTTACCGTCACCGTGGCTCTTTCAAAATACCGTTTCCCGAATACTTTTTATCGTTTTTACCGCTTCCCGGCCCTAAATTAGGCCTTATCCCGAGTACCGCCAAATCATCGCCCGAGCAAAATTATGCCTTGTCAGCATATTTAGCGACATATTTTCCATAAGTCAAATCATCGGAGGGAATATGGCCGATGTGCCAGGAGCGCATTCTAGTAAGCCAGAATTTTCAAATTTACCCTCTGCTTTTCAGTATTCACCTTCGTTGAACTGTCTGATAAGTTTTTCTAGAGAATCAGGAATCGAAGTTTTAGATGTTCACTCCAGGAAAATAACAGCCCAGGTACTTTTACCAGAAAATCTTGGTAAGAATTTTTTTTGAATTTTTTGTTATTTTTGTTTTATTTCTACTGTCATTTTTAGTCTTCTTTGCGGTTGCTTTCATGAGAGTGAGGTAAATTTAATAGCCTTTAGACCTAAAATATTTTTCTCCTTGATTTTGCTACATGTATAAATAAGCCATTCAGAATACAACCCACCAAGCTAGGCAGACAGCACCACACGTTCATATTTTATATATTATGTACCGTCAACTGCTCTGTGCTCTAACTTGGGATGATTGGTCGAAACATGGGACTGGTTGATATCTGGTCTGTATTTTCATTTACTGTTAAATCTCTTTGACAACAAATTTGTTTTTGTTTATTTTTTAATACCCCGTTCATTAAGTCAAATCAAATGACTTTGGAGGTTCGGTGAAATGGTGGCCGAATTGAGGACCCTGCCGACGCACCGGACTGTCCGGTGTATTTGTCCGGTGGCAAAAAGTATCCTTTCGCTACACCGGACGCAATAAGTCCGGTGTCAGTCCGGTGTTGCATACAGGGAATTTTGAACGCCGGACATCTATGAAACAAAAAATTAAGAAACACCGGACGCACCGGACTGTTCATGTCCGGTGTTTTGATTATCCGGTGGGAAAAAATATCCTTCTCCAACACCGGACATCCGACTTCCTTAAGTCCGGTGTAGAAATTGTCCGGTGGTAAAAAAAATTCTCTTTTACACCGGATTTTCGCGTGTCCGGTGTTCGTTAAGTCCGGTGCGTCGGCAGGGTCCTCCGAATTGCCGTCCCATGTTGTGTCAGATAGTCCCAAGTTAGAGCAATTGACAGAACTGTAATAAAATGGGCCATGCCATTCCAAAAAATTTTTGTTCCCCCTATCAGACGACGTGCATTTCTTGATTTTATCTAGCCTTAAAAATATATATTCTTTCCAGTGGTGGTCGGAAATTCCGATGAAAATCCATGTACTTTCGCAAAATGTGTCAGAAATTCCACTCTTTTTTTGTCTTTTTTTTGTCTTTTTTAATTCAATTGCTGTGGAAATTCATACATTTTCGCTCTCACCTTGGAAATTTTTTAAATGCACAACATATAAGTTTGAGATAATAGCCTTTTTCATGATAAAGCAGTAGAAAAAGTGCGCTTTTTGTCTCAAGCAAATGCTGCCCTACTTTTCTAGAATTTGACTTGCACTATTTCAAAGTTATGAGCTTTCAAGTCAAAATTATTTTTTTGTTTTTGAAAAGTGAAACACACAAAACAAAAAAACAACAACAATATATTACGGCTTTGAATTTTTGGACCTACCCCGGTGGGGTGGAGGTCCTATAAATTAACCCGTGTTCGTTAGTTAGTTAGTTAGTTAGTTAGTTACCAACTTTTCTCGAGATTGGCTCATTCAATTTTTCTGATTTTTTGCACAAAGGTGCATTACTATAAACCCTCGAATGTGACGGAGCCCGATTTTCGAAAAAAAATTTTTTCCGGCCGGTAGAACCGGAAATGTCCCGAAAAAAGCGGTTTTTTGAGATTTTCTCGAGATTTTATCATTAGTTTTTTGCGATTTTTTGCACATAGATGCACATTAGTACTGCCGAAAAGGTGTCGAAAACCGTTTGCCGAAAAAAAATTTTTTCCGGTCTGTAGAACCGGAAATGTGCCGGAAATCGTCGTTTTTTCACATTTCCGTCACATTTTTTCAACTTATTTAATTGTTTCTTTACAGAAAAATGTTCTTTATGATGATGCCCAAAATTTAGCATCGTTTGATTTCCAAAAAAATCATCCTTTGAATCCGGAACTCCTTAAAAATCGCCGGAACAGCCGAAAACCGGCATAAAACGGTTTTCCTCATTTTTTCAACTTATACTCGACAGATTTTCATGATTTTTTGCACAATGATGTAAAATGGCAATGCCCAAAATGTGACAGAGCCCAATTTTCGAAAAAAAATTTTTTCCGGCCGCTAGAACCGGAAATGTCCCGAAAAAAGCGGTTTTTTGAGATTTTCTCAGTTTTAATTTTCTCTGAATGATTGATTAAAGTGTCGATATTATTTTTCTTTCACCGTTAAACATCGATGCGTTTCTTAATTGCTTTCTCCGTTCCAATAGATATATAAATCGAAATTTAAAATTATACATTACTTCCAGCCCTCGAAATTCAAGTAAAAGTAAGTCGGCACGTAAGTGCCGTCCAAATCTGGCCGAAGGCCGGCAAAATTTTGCCGACCTAAGCTTGTTTTTAGGTCGGCAATGCCGATCTGAGCTATATTTTAGGTCGGCAAAGTTGTTTAAAGGCTACGGCAATGTTTGTTTTTTTATTTTAGTGCGATATGGTTCTTATTAGAGACTTTCTCTTTTAATACTTTTTGCTGTTAAGGTCGGCTTTGCTGACCTAAAAGATAACTTATGGTCGGCTGCCGAGAGAATCAATGAATATGGTCGGCAATGAACTGCCGACCATACGCACTCTTTGGTCGGCTTTTAGGTCGGCACTGCCGAATGCCGACCTGAAATTCGAGGGCTGTTACTTCCATTAAATTCTAATTATTCGTTTTATAAATAGGTAGGTCCATTAAAGTATTACTTGTTGTATTTGTATTTAACGAGAATGATAACCAGATAAAAATCAGTCCTTGGTTATTTGGATAAATCAGCCCTTGGCTATAGACCTTTTCGCCTTTCCATCCGCCATCTTGAATTGTATGCAAAAATACAGGAATGAAAAAGCCGTGGTTGGATTTAGTTGGAAAGTATGGAAAAAATATGCAGGTTTACACAAAGATTAAAAAGACAACAAAGCATCTTATAAATAAATATTATATATAATCATTAGAACAATAAAAGATGGAATTTCTTAATCCAAAAAGAAATATTTACAGAACAACAAAAGCCTTTTAGAAATTTGTTCTTAAAGACATAGCATATTCTGTTTTCATGCCATTAAGAAATTCCATGAAGACGGAGTACACACATCAAACTTTCAAAACACGCAATCTGAAAGCAGTAATTATGACGTCACACATTATCAATGTTTTGATTTGATCATTTGGCGGCTCTATTCCCAGGAGAATAATTTACCGTCAGCTAAATAAGGATCATTTTTTACCTTCGTTGGTGATTCTTCATTTTGAGTTTATGTCTAAATGTTATGGATTTTTGAAGTGCTTGTTCTAAGAGATTCATGAGCGAATATAATTATTTTTAGTTTCCAAGAGAAGAAAATTTAATCTTTCTTCTACAAGATTACACTTTAATATAATGCCAATTATGCATGTAAGTTTTATATTAATACTTTCTTTTTGCATATGTTTTGCATACTTTCTAAGGGAATTTCACCACGGCAATTCGGCCACCATAATTTTTGCATACAATTCAATATGGCGGATGGAAAGGCGAAAAGGTCTATTTCAGTTGCCTGAATGTGTGAAAATTGTAAAAAACAGCGTGAATACAGGAATTTAAAAAAACTAAGTGAATCTTTAAATCCACTATATGATTACAGGAATGGGTGAATCTGGGCTTTTTGTGTGAATATATACATGAAATCTTCATCATATTTCTTGATTTTCAGAAAAATTAGTTATTGCTTGAAACCTGATTAAAATTTGCTTGAATGCTGGTGTTGGTGAAGGCATGATTTAAAAAAATCCTAAATTTGTAAACAAAAATTAATCCAACAGAATCCAAGCGAATAACAAATGAATATCTAAGACTTTTCTCATTCTTTTATTTTTTTGAAGGTGATAACGCTGGGCACTGCAAATATCTTGAAAATGAAGACAAGCTCGTTGTTGCATCTGGATGCAAAATTGGATGTCGCTCTACTAATGGAGAGCAAATATTTCTTGAAACAATTTTATATACATCCAGCTCTGACTCAGAAGAAGTCAAAATTGAGTTAGATATTGCAAAGGTATTTTAACTTTATAACTATTGTGGAGCACCTTTGGTTTTTGAAATTAAATTAGTTCATTATTGCACTTTTCTTTTGCAATTTTTGACGTTATTAGTTAAAAACAAATTGAAGCAAATAACTATTTTATTAATATTTAAATAGACATAAAAGTACTAATGAAATTTGTAAACAAACTGTACAGTATGCAGCGGGATACAAAATCAAAACAAATATGGCTGATTTTGATTGTTTATCGTTAAATGACTTGTGGTTCGTGCAATGTTTTATTATTTCTATGTCCCTTTAATAGTAGCACTGCTGAAAAACAGTTGGAAGAAATGCTGAATTATTACAAAATTATTAGAACTGTTACTGTTAAGAAATTTTACTGGAACTGTAACCTCAAGATGAATTTTGAAGTAAGGTTGAAATGCTGCATATGAATATTGAAAATTTGAGTTATTTTCATTTTTAATCGAAGGCTGGCTTGCTCCTGAGCGGACTAGAAAAATGCATGAAGTCAACATTAATGACATTGAAAAATCAGTTCCAACAAGTTATTTCAACATTGAAGGTGAACTATGAGAAAACTGTTAACAAAATGAAAGACTTGCCGAGCCAAGAAATCAAGGTAACTATTGTTTTTGTGCAGTTAATTCCTAGGACTGATATGGTTTAGTTTGAGTTGTTATCTTTTCTACAGATGTTATTATTTTTTATTGAATTTGGAATCTTATATTTTATTCAATTTATTTATGAAGTGGCCTCATGGGTCTAGACCATTCTGAAGCTGTCTAAAAGCTCATGGCTATCCATGACCAGCCACTTAAAAAATGTTGAATTATTGTCATTTTTGAAATTTTTATCTTCTTTATGTGAAAAACGATTATTGCTTTTTACTGAATTATTGTTTTAAGTGGCTATCTGTTTGCTTCACAATGGAAAACGAGACACTAACCAAAGTGTTCAACATGGCTTTGGTGATTTGTAAGCAAGAACAACGAGGTCCTGCTCTACCCATCATCGGTGACATTCTCCAAAGGTTGACGTCCAATGTGAAGAAGAACTATGACTCTGTGTCAAGTGAAAAACGTTTGATGTTCAACGAAGTTGATAGATTGCAAACCTTCAGCCTTTGGCCTCACATGAATTACAAGTATTTTGCTATAACCTTTATTGTTGAGTTGCCTAATCTTACTTGACTCCCTATATTGTGTGTACACCATTGCAAGAAAGACTTTTCTAATTTGGTCAATTTCTTTCAATAATATGACATATTCTTGATTTTTAAGACAAATATTTTTTGTCCAGCATTGAAATTTTTGCTTTTTTTGCAGTAATACTTCACTATTAAAACTTTGCATGCTTTTGTGGTGTCAAGCTGTCTAAAGTTTGAGGGTCGATAATAAAATCTATTATCTGCAAATATTAAATTTTTCCAACTGTGCTTTCATTGTAGATGGGCACTTCCTGGTCCGATGGCTGAAGCTGGATTTTATCACCCTGTAAGTTGTGTGTTGATCAATAATATCCAATAATTTCATTATTATTATTACCCACCATTCTTTTACTGTGTATTAGACATTTCTATTGATATTGTTTTTCTTTGTTTTCTGAAATTATGCGTGAGTTTCGCCAATACAATGATATTATTGCCTTAAAATTCTCATCCATTAGTACTTAAAATTCGTCTATACTACATTCTTAAGTCTCATTTCAGTCGTGTTTACCCTGATTAAAGTACATGGTCTAGGCAAGGAAAACATACCTCAGTATGTTTAAGTTAAGTGTTTTTAATCTGATTTAGTAGAACCCTTTCATTTTTTTCAGCATTACTCCAAAAGTGCAGAAGATCGTGCAATGTGCTTTACCTGTAGTGTTTGTCTTGTCTCATGGGAATCTTCTGACCAACCATGGTATGAGTCTTCACTATAATTGATTTGCTGAAAGCTTCTTTTATAAGACAGGTTTTTGTCTCAGCCAGGCTTTTAAAAAGTTATTTTCATCTACATAAGTATGAAGGATTTTGGTTGCTATCAATTGTGAAAAATCGATTTAAGTCTGAAACTTTATTTCTTAATACAAGAAATCATAATTAGTCCTTCCTTTTTCATTATATTTTTCAATATATTTCCATTTTACAAAACAGCTTTCTCCATATAGCATTAATTTTCGGAAGTTAATACAGATATTTTTATGATGTCATTGGCTCCCCCTCTCTCCGCACCTCTTTTGCTGACAAAGCAGAATGTTTTGAAAAAGTTCTTAACATTTGTGCGGGGAGGAGGAGAAAGTTGTTTCTTCTTTTGTTTAGAAAAAAATGCTGTATAAGCAAACGGTAGTAGATGATGTTTCAAAATATATCCTTTAATTCTTATTTTGTTGTTTTCAGGTCAGAACACAAACGACATTCCAAGGACTGTCCCTTTGTTCTTGGCCAACATACTGAGAACGTTCCATTGTCTGTTTACTCTGCAACAGCTTCTGCTCAAGAATTACAGCGCCCTAAAGATATGGTAACGTGATTCTTCTTTCTTTTAGTCTTTGGGGTTGTTTCATTTTCCAACAAAATCACACACGAATTTTTTTTTTTTTTATCTCAACTTTTATTCAAAATCATAGCTGCCATGAGTAAACAAGCAATCTTTATTTTTAAATTTTTGAGATTGCAATGCAGTGCAATGGAGATTTTTTTTACTCCTACTTAAATCCAGGTTTACAGGGTAACATTGACATAGAATACCGGGTGCGCCACAAAAAAGTTTCTCTCTTTGAAACTGATTTTCTCGAAATCTAAAAATTAAAAAAAAAACATTCATATTGCATTGAAAAGAAGAAAGATAAACTTAAATTTTGATGGATCATTTATTGAATTCGGTTCATTAGATCGATAGTTATGCTCAATTGAATAAAAAAGTTACTTTCTGAAAGTGCCGGAAAACCTTAAAAATCGACCTAACAAATTTTTATTTCAAGATTGGCAATCGCAATAGGCTTCACATGATTAAGAGCATTTTTCAGTAATCAAAAACGTAAATTTTGAAACGAAAGGGTCGAAAGGGTTTAAAATTTTCATCAAAATCATTTTAATTTACTTTTACCGAAATTTTCCTCAGAATTTTGGTTCCAGACTGAATAAAGTCTATTTAAGCCTGGATATACCTCTAAACCCATATTTGATGTATTTTTATGAATTTTACCAGATTCTTTGTTTTTTTTCGACGAAGTTCTTCCTTTCATTGAAATTCAATCTTCCTTTAATAAAAAAAGGTCATTTAGACAGCTAATTATCATTTTTAATGACTGAAACGAAAATACTGATGCATCATGTAATTATGCTTCGGTTTAATTTGATAGGTCGATTTTAAACGTTTTTGAGCACTTTCAGAAAGTAAATTTTTTATTCAATTGAGCCTAACTTTCGATCTAATGAACCGAATTTAACAAATAACCCATCAAAATTTAAGTTCATGTTTCTTCTTTCCAATGGAATAGGAATGGTTCTTTTAGAATTTTCAGATTTCGATAAAATCAGTTTTAAAGAGAGAAACTTTTTTGTGGCGCACCCGGTAGATTGTGCTAGTTATTAAATTGTATTTTCCTTGTTCGATTTCATGCGACGCATTATCATTAAGGGCATAACGCTTCCAAGTATTGTTCCAATATGAAATTTAGTGCCTGAGAAAACTCTGGGAGATAAATATTTGCTTTGTTAACTTTCTCAACATAGAAAACTTCTTACCTTCTTAAAGGTTTTTGTTTTGATTGAAAGGTCCGATGACGCTTAATCCACAATATTTCAGAAGCACTCAACACTAGCCCAGCATTAGTATGCACATCTGTAGTGAAAACAAACGCGACAAGATCAGAAAAAGGTTTTGAAAAAATGAAATACATTGAAATAAAACACATCCCTCAAACAAAGATAATCTTTCGAATGTTTTTATGTATAATAAATAGAACGTTATCTATCGTATATTTAAAACATTCGATTGTAAATTTTGTTCGAAATCAGCTTTGTTAATTTTTTGTTTACAAAAGTGAAACAGTGCGAGGTCACATCTCGAAACAACTTTCGATCTTTCACTTGTTTGGAGGATATCGTTGCGTAAATAAGTAGCTTTAATTTGTCTGAGTCAGCACCAAGACACTTCCAATTCTGTCACTTCTTTTTACCCCTCAAATATTATCTTTAACATCGAAAACTTTAAAAATTGTATTTCAGATTGTTTGCATGAGTTCCAGTTGTAACAATCTGATTGCAACAGGCACCGCTGAAGGATATATCGTCATCTGGACTATCTTTCCAACGCTCAAGGTGTGTAAAATACTGCATAAAACTTCAATTTCTTTGGCATATTTAGATTAAAAATAAAACTGATTTGCAAGCAGTGTACGGATACTGTGTTGTACAATAATTATTTAGTTATATTTTGATTATGAGATAATATTTTAACTGTAACGCTTTAAAAACTTTTTAGATTTTTTATTATGCTAATAACTGGGTGGGTATTATTTAGTTATTATATCGATAATATATATAATATATATCGATTATATAGGTAGAAAACGTAAAATGTTGAAGCAGCAAATTTGTAAAACATAAAAAATGAAGCGACTGCTTAGGTAGTAATTTTCGTCATCTTTCGTGACTTCATCAGCATATAGCTCAACAAAAAATGATATCCTTTTTATAATGGAAGCTAGAAATTTCACAAAAACGTAAATAATAAAAACGATTTAAAAGCTATAACTATGTACAATAAAATATCATAAAAATTCTATTCGATTGAAAATCCCTAGATACAATGATAAAAAATATATTCCTATGAGACTGCATAATAATACCGCAGTAATAATACAAAAGAAATGGCTAAAATTGAAAAAATAGATATTAAATGAAAATTCGCAAGGGAATATGCACGCAGACGTAGATTGAAGTATAAAAAACGAAAAAATTGACTAGAACTCCCTTCTGTGTTTTTCAGAGAAAATAGTCTAAAATAAATAAAACAGAAATCTAATTACATCGGATAAAACAGTAGATCACCTAAAGTTAAGTAAATACTATAGGTAAATACTTAAGCGATTTATAATCTCTTCAGTTTTTTGATAATGCGGATAATCTGATGGGTATTGAGATATTTTTATTCTTATAGATTCACTCGGAGTATCAGATCTCAGTATCAGCCATGAAAGAAGGCAAAAAGAAAACCACCAAAACAAAGACGGCTTCCGCTACCACCACCAAAACATCAAAGGCTGAGAAAGAAAAATCACCAGAAAGCACTTCCCTATCAACAGTTATCGAGAAAAAGGACGAAATGGTGGGAAATGAAGCTTCTAACCAGACTTTTTTCAATAAAACTACATCAAACGAGGTTATTTTTCTACTGTTTATTTTTGAAGTTACCCATTCTACTCTAGCTGGGAGACCCGTCTACTCTGTTCGTGTGGTTTCGAAGTATAACATTTAGTTAAAACGAATAATAATATAGAAACAACAGAGTAGCCGGGTATTTTTGTAGATGCCAAATCTGGTCGCAAAATTCTATTGGCTGTTAAACAATTGTTGAAATCACGTGATATTATTGTTTTGATTGGAAGTGCGCGAATCTGATTGGGTAACCTTAATCAACGGCTTTTTTGGCACGAAATTCAAACCAAATGTAAACAAATTCAAACTGGCTCAAAAATACCATACTCTCAATGAGTAGCTTCTGATGGGATTTTTACTTATGTGGTATACATTTGAATGGAGAGTATGGATCTCCAGACTAATTGTAATTCTACTCTGAACTTCATGCTTGTTCCAACTTACAACGAAAGCTATTCAAAACTTTCCCAAACTTGATTCATGGCTTATCTTTGTAATAAGTGTCGTTTAAACGGTTGCTTGGTACGATAGAGTAGGGAAAGTTTTCAAGGTACTGTTGTTCCCCGAGTATCTATTTTAAATAATAGCATCGATATAGAAATTTCTAACCCATTTGCCAAAATTTCCGCTGATAATGGGTGTATTCAAACTTAGTTTTAATGAGTTACGCTATCTACTTTCTCAAAGGTGGAAGATGTAGTGATCGAAGGCGAAAGTTATTGTATCATATCCGACTTGACTAATGACCAAATCGACAACAACAAAAAATCTGAACCTCACGTCTTCTCTGTAGATGACTCCGTTCTGAAGTCTGAGGACGAGGGCACACCCACTAACACACCATTTAATGAGCCGAACCAAGAGGAAACAACAAAGGGATCTTTTGAACGTAAATGTAAGATTTCGTGTGTTACCATCATGTCTGATGGAAATGAAGGGAGTACATATGTGGTAGCCGGTGTCAAAATTAAGTCCAAGAAAACAAGGAAAAATAAGATCAAAGTCAAGAACAAGTTATCACTTCTTGTCTACAAAGTAGCCGGGAAAATGAAAATGCCGAAACCGTTAGAGACACCGAATCTGTTCCCACCTTTTGATATGGACATGTACATGGATGACGAGCACCTGTCCAATTTACCTCTCCCTGGCATGAATATGCCCAACATTTACGACGAGCCTTTCTATGATGAACAGAACCTGGACTCGTTGGATCCTAACCAACTATCGGTGATCGATGAGTACTTGATGGCAGCCAAGAAGAACCCGTCAGCTAACGGTGGCACGCAAAACATTTCTATGTTTAATGAAGTGAAAACAGGTTTTGATCAAGAAGAAATCGTAAGAGATGACATCAAGACTGTCTATGAAGATTGCATTTTCCACAAGTTCGATATTGATAGGTCTTATTATGATTTATCGATGGTCATCTCAGATCTGATCGTTGTTTCCAATTACCTTGTGGTGATACTAAAACAAAAGGTTGGGTTTGTGGAGAACGATTCCGTCAAGAATGTGTTGTTAGTTTTCTCCATAATATCCAACGATAAACAAGTAACAGAGATTAAACTTGTCAACAGTCGAACTTTGCACGGAACCACCATTCAAGATGCAGTGTACGTACCGTGCTCGTCAGCTCCATCAAATATCTTGGAGAATCTGATTGCACTAGAACAATTTGAAGAAAATACAGATTGCGCTGTGAGTGAACCGAACTTAGACAAATCATTACTCCTGATCGCGCTTAGTGATAACTCTTTATCCTTCATGACTGTACCGAGATTGGTGGAAAAGAAGCTATTGACCAACATCGAGAACAATGGAATTCACAAGATTGTGTATTGTGGACCACTATCATCTGTGGCAATCTGTGATACCAAAGGACATCTTCACATCCAATCTTGTGTCGATGGTAATCTTACAAAGCCGTCATCCAAAACTCTGGAGAAGTATTGTAAGTAAAACTGTAGATTTTTCATGGCCATTTTGGAAAGTGTGTTTCTCCATTTTTGATACCGAGTTTTTCGACTTATTACTGAATTAAAGGATATATAAAACATTTAGGAGCAAATATGAGGAAATTATGTTATCTGAAATCCATTCTCATGTAAGAAAAGCGTTCCGAAATCTGAACTCCTTATTAAACCAAGTCTTTAAAAAAAACGTAAATCTTCTCTTGTCATAGCTGGACAGTGGCCAGAGACTTTCACCATCAAACAGCTGGAGTGGTTAACCGCGATGATCAAATTTCAAGTGGTTACTCAAGGTTGTTATTTGCTGCATCCAGTCAATTGGTCGTTCAACAAAGGGAATGTAATCAATTGTAATATGAAACCAAACGCACATTTGAAAAACATGTTTCATCTCACACCCATGGAAACTGACAATCGGTTCATCAAGAGAACAAGGTATATACTATAAATCGCTCATGTTTTTTTCGCCACAACCACAACGAGGCTAGGACCTTTAGGACTAGGCTGTGAGCTACCTAAATGGTCGATTTTGTTTTCAGCGTTTCCAGCGGTATAATGGTTTCCATGACGTTTAATTATCTGGAAGAAAAGGTAAATCGGTTTAAATTTCATCTGTCAATTTTTAGTTTGGCAACTCAAAAGAGCGATCTCGTTTTCAATATGTTTGTGATGGTCAAAACCTTCGTTGGATATGTTGATATTATTGTCAACCTGAAGTCACCACTGCCTGATGATGACCAGGACTTCGAGTTCAGTATCTACATCACATCAGAGAACACCGAGGATGGTATTTCCACTAACGAAAACCGTCAAGAATCACAGGATCGTAGTAACGGCAACAATAAAAAAATCTACGGTCCAATCTCTTTCAAAAGTGTTATGAATTCTTCAAAAACATCTGCGACTTTTACCATCGTCAGTCCAGAGCTGTTGGTGGAAAAAAGTTTCCCGATGCTGATTAAACTGAGCACAGGTAGGTTTTGGTCGGTCTTTTTTCTTGTTTTTCTCTTGTATTATTTGAATAGTAAACTAGTCGAACCATATGGAAAGTTTAAGCTTGAAAGAAAAAATCAATAGTACATTTTTGCAGGTTTTTTTTTTTACTTGTTGCATGTTTTACACACTAACTTTTAATAGTCTACGCTACTTTTTCCAAAATCGTATTCCCAGCGTGCAGATATTTTCTCAAAAATCAACTTTCGTAGCTGTTTAAAAAGTTGACCTTGGAAAATTATATACCACCGTTGAAAAGGCCTGTCCATCTACGATCAGAAGAAGAATGAAAAAACGAATTGCCAATGACCCAAAGCATATAAAAATTACTAGTTTCAAAACATTAATTTTCGGTTCAAAACTGTACAGAAAATTTACAGAAAGAATGAGAAAAATGTATATAATCACTTCCTCATTTATTTGAAGGAATTTGAGTAACAGTCACAGTTTTTCAAAGAATAAATAAACTCAAAATACAAAAAAAACAAAACAAAAAAAGCGTCGTGCCCTCTCAAATAATATCGAATATTGACATTTATTATAGTAACTCAACCGACCACAGATTCTGAACCTTTGCAATTATCTACAATCATCAAGGACCTTTATGTCGGTGTATACCAATTCAAGAATGTGGCCGATCAATGCGGTCTCTACTTCGATGGCTGTCAACACGCTCTGGCAACGGAAGAATCTATACAACGATCACTGGTGCGTCAATTGTTAGATTTGGTGAAAAACAATGCTGGTATGAGAGAAGGAGGACCCGTCAAAATGATTGTATCCCTGTTGTTGTGGGCTGTCAGTGTTCACAGTCGAAGGATCGACACTACAGTCAGGTAATTACTGTCATTTTGTATAAGATTCCCATTTCTGCAATAAGATTCTTGTCACTTTTACGGAATTTTTCTACTATTTTTCCCGGATTAACTGGCATGAGATTGGAAAGGGTATGTGTCTAAAGGTACGGGAAATTGTGTGTTTACTTACGAAACTGCCTAACTTTCCGAAGCTAATTTTTGAACTACACCGAATTCTTGGTCTTTTTCCGCTAGAAAAGTGGCAAAGAAACTATTATTGCGGAAATGGGAATCTTGTACAAAAGGACGGTATAATTTTCAGTCTTAAGCGCGAAGCTATTATCCGCGCGTTCTCAAACCTAAATACCTTATCGGGGAAAACTTCGTCGGGGAAAATTTTCGTCGGGGAAAATTTTCGTCGGGGAAAAATATTCGTCACTTGCTGGTTTTGGTAAACGCATTAAGGCCGGGGAAAATTTTCGTCGGGGAAAAATATTCGTCACTTGACCGAAATTTCGTCACTTTTCCCCGACGAAGTTTTCCCCGAGAAGGTATACATTGGAGTTTCCATAAATCGAGCCTCTACAACTCGAATGTCTTCGAATTTGTATGAGTTTCAATCTTATGGTTCATTTCGAAATGATTAGAAAACCGTGAAAATTACCACCTTTCTTTTGATAATGTAGTCATTAAGGTGCACGAGCAATTAACGCAAAGGAGGATGAGATTCAAAGTTGTACAAACGAATATATTATCTTTAGATTCACCGCAGTATGCTATTATCGTACTATCATATAACGCCCATTGTTACTATTTTACACGGGTTTTAAACGACTCCAGTCTACACAACATATTTCCTTTTGTTTATTTCTAGCCTTCCATTGGTCGAAATTATTCAGGAACATTTGTCTCCACTGCTGCATGCTTTACTTTACTATGGTGACAGATCCATATGCCATAGCTGCTGTTTGCTCTTTGTCGCTCTCAACAGGTAGAAAATAAAATTACAGTAAACTCTGGCTTTTATTCGACATGAAGTTTATTCGAATCTTTCTATTACTCTTACTAATTTTCACTACCATCGAGGAGGCGCCTTCGTTAAATGGTTTCTAATATTCTCTCTCTGTATTATCCGTTCAAGTTCCAATTGTCGTGAGTCAACAGTATTTCATTTGTTAACATAAAATAGTGGTAACCCAAAATAATTCGATTATGGAATATTATTTCATCCCATTAAAACTGACATTAATATTACTCTGTGACTTGCCGATTTTCAAATAATCTTTTGATTTCAGATGCGCGAGAAAGATTTGCCACTCTTAACCTCTTTTTTATTGGAAGGGTGCAGGCGGGGGGAGGGGGGTTAAAAAAAGTAGCACTGGTCGCGGCACTCGTAGGCTCAACCTAGCGGTGAAGTGGTACTTTAGTAATTGAGACTGCTAGTCTTCATCACTTGTATTTTAGGCAAAATGTAGATGGTACATTCGCAAGGCGAGTACTTGATATTTTATGGACATTATTACCAAAGATTCAAAATGCACGCTCGTCTGCTGCGACCAACTGGGTCTTTGTTATGCTGTTGGACTTCTTGGACAACTGTGGTCCTGAAAATAATATGGTTGGAAATGATGCGCTTCCTGCTTTCACTGAAATGCTGTTGAAAAGTTCAAAGCTGTACGCTGATGGGTTCACCGAAATTCAAAAGGTTTTTGATACTAAGTAAGCGAACGCAATTTTTTTCTCGTGTTTTGTATTATAATGAAGTTGTACTAAATTCGCATGGACGTAATGATATTTCAACTCGGCTTTCAAACATTCTGCTATTAAAAAATATATTAAAATGTGTCATTTTTTTATTATTCTAATGTTTTATCCAGCATAGGGGTCATCATGACTACTGCACTTTTATAACGATTTTCTGTCGGTCTAAAATTTTGGATGTTTTCTGCTGAATATTCTTTTTTTTAGATGGGTCCGACAACCCCCAACACCCCTGTATACAATATTTCTCTGGAAAATCCTATTTTGTGAGCGAATAAATCATTTAACACTTTTTGTAGATTTGGATGTCCAGATATGGTCTTCGAACCTACTTTAGTTGATCCTATGAACGTCAAGCTGAAGTCTGGTAATGCGACGAAAATGGGCAATTGTCACGTTCTGGAAACCGTGAAAATCTCTACAGATCATTTACCTGGTAAATAAACAACAGATCTCCTTTAGACCATGTTCAGACGTTTCGGTTTCCCGTTGCTCCGGTATGGTTTACTTTACAGATTGTGATAGTTCATATTTGTATTGGAACGTTTCTGAGCAAGAAAACGGATCCTTTCTGTTCCGATGAAAATAGTGCAACGTAACCGTTTCGATCTGTTTACTTTTTAATGTATCAAATTTTGACGTTCACAGTTGTTTCGGAACCGTTTCGTTTGGGAACGATACGGAACCGTAAAGCCTGAACATGGTCTTAAGTAAGTTTTGTACACTCAGAAATGGTTCCACATTCTTGCTATAACACAGTATAAACAACTTTAATGTTGCGGCGGGCTACTGAACTTAAAAGAGCGCACTCTAATGAAAGTAGTCAGTCCTCAGTTTGGAAGCTCACCACTAGATTTAGTTTGTTGCGTTTGTTGTTTATGACACTATATGATAGTTTCTTGATGTTGGATTCGGTATTTAAATGTTTTTGTTTGTAGATACTTTAGGATTAAAAACTAATCCCAATAAGAACTGACGCAGATCTAATTACAGTTGACTTTTCATAATTAATCATGTCGCCACGAAATCCTTAAATTCTTTCATTTCTAATTCTCTTTACAATTTCAGGAATCCTAGAGGTTCTACCGTTGAAGTTTGTTTGCTTATCAGTCAGTGAAGGTTCAAAGTTCGATCAAATCAAATCCTCCACAGCAACCAGCGTTAAATGGAACCATAAAATGAGCGAAGCCGCCGCGCCATCCACTTTCCCACTCAACAATGCGAATCCATTCGCTCAAAATAATTTCCCTAGTGATTCACTTCTAGGAGGTGTAAGTAAAAGATAGTTAAAATTAGATAAATTTTCGCGGGGGTTGAATTTCGCGGATTTCGCGCATTTGGGTGTCATCTGCGAAATTAAGTCCCAATGGAAATTTGGAAAGGCCTCATTTGCAACATACTTTTAAAGAAAACTGTAAAATATCCAATAAACTACTTTTTAAATGTTTACTGGCATCAAAGAGACCTTACTAATGCGTATTTGGACAGCCAAAATGTATGTTTAGTTGTAAAAGGCACAAAATCGTGAAAAACATCGTCTCCAAATAGTGCCATCCGCGAAACTTAATCCCTGCGAAAATTTATCCCATTTTTAAATATTTATTTTTCATGATGATATAGAGAGGGGAGGCGCGCCTTTACAAATCAGAAATAATTTATGCTTGGACAACTTATGTAAAACAAAAACCTTTAATGTATTTCTTCTATTACAGCCTAAAGCATTGCCATTTCTATTGTACATTTGAACAAGTGTAGAATCACGAGTCATGTTTTCAATTCTAACTTCCAGCCTATGCAGCCTATGAATTTGAGTGCCATTGCCAAAGCAAAAGCCTTAAATGCAATGAAGCATGGTGATGAAGAAAGTCACATTTTCGATGACTTGATGGGTCAAATTACTGGTTTTCTTGGCAGTGAAGGAGGTTTTGGAACGGGTAAACCCCTTTTGACTAAAGATGGCAGCGGTGCTACTGGTGGAAAACACAATCGTGGTGAAACATTCAACGCGGCTGGTGTAGCTGACGAAAATGTGGTATGTGTATTTCCTAGATATTTCTCTCTCGCAATACACGTTTTTTTAAGTAAAAGAACATTTGGTGGTCAAAATATTAAGAACATTTTAAGGCTTTGTGGACTCTAAAACACCAAATTTCTTAGGAAAATGGACTAAAATACCCACAAAATGGTGAAAATAAGAACATAAACATTTTTAGGCTTAAAACTCAGTTAAAATTAAGAAGTTAAGAACATCCGAAGGCTTCAAAAATCTTCTTATAAAAAACATGTACCGTTTAGGTTTTAAAAAACGTACTAATAACATTTTCTTTCAAAAGGACAAAGAGTTATTCTACAAAGAATAATAGTAATTTATGATTATTTTGAACTTTGCTTTTTGGCCTTTCTGCTTTATACTTTCACTATCTCCATTCCATTGCAGATTCCAAATCCTTGTTGTTTACTGGTGGACAAAATGCACGTCTATTCTGTCCATTACGCCATCATTGACTTCAAGGTTCCAATATACCTGACAGATCTGGTGATTCCACCGTGCAAAGCTCTGTCAAGTATCACGCTGACGTCATGGGAAAATGACCAAGATCCAGAAGATGGACAGGTGGTCGCATCGTCAGAAGTCATTAATAAACACGCGCTTGTTATTTCCAATCTGGTTCAACCGGTCAAGTTGAGGTTCCTTAAGGTATGTCCAAAATAATTGCCCCAGTCAAGTTTGTTTATCTTCATTTTCTCTTCGGCGGAGATTGTTATCTTTTCCGTTGAGTAAACAGTAATTGGCAGAGAACGATTGTAATTAACCTTTTATCGTCCTTAAAATAAGAGCATAGATACATAAACTCGCTGGTTTCTTTTACAAGGTGGTGCCGACGCGTTTTCTTAATCTAACGTCTTCTCGTCTTTAAACAGACCCAGTTTTTACGAAAATTGCAAATTTCGTTACCATACTACGCTGCGTAATACGTGAGATACTCTGTACTCAGGTACAGAGTAATCGTCTTCTGGAAGTGATACATTTCTATCTTATCAAAAACGTTTTAGTGAACGGGTTAATTTCATGAAAATTTCTTATCTTTTTACTTTAAAGATTGTGGTGATCGGTGGTGAATCATGCAGTGTTGTCATCCCATTGGGTCAATACTATGGTTACCCGGTACACGAAAACACCAACAGCCTAGAGTTGGTGCAACAACAATACAGTGACCTGTTCTGCCGATTCTCATTGGCTGTTGACAGGCTGGTTAAACCTTTGTCCAACCGTGTCCAGTTAACATCAAGCAAGTCTGGATCCAGCAAACATGTAAATGTTACTTTGGGCAACACCAAGAAAGATATTGTACTATGTTCTCACATTCAAAGATGTTTGAACATCTTGAGTAATCATTTGAATGTCGATCAGTTACTTCACGACCAGAATATCGAATCTGTTGTACCAGTCAAAGAGTCAACATTTAGCTCGCAACAATTGATGCTACATTGTTTGTTAAAAGCAATCGATATTTACATATCATCTAAAGACCGACCTAAACCTTGTAACCATCAACTGATTACCAAAGACCAGTTCCTGGACTTGTTTTCACAACTCTGCGTGTACGGGATGACAAATATTCAAGAGACGGCCACCAAGGTTCTTCACCAGGTTTGCAGCAGTGAGGAGTGGTGGGAGGATGGCTTGATAGAAATCTATCGAAAAGTGTTTCAATACAATTCAGTTGTACCAATCCCTAAGAAAAGGTGATGCAATGTTTTTTACTGACTAAATCAATCTAATTTTATTTACAGTAATATATTTCCCAGTTCTATCGACCTCTATGAAATCGATCTTAGCTTTTACCGTATTTCCTCAAATAAGCACTGCAACGCTTATTTAATATTTGTGCTTTTAGGTGCGGTTCTTATTAAAGGTCTGAGCTTAGAAGAGAAGTGATTATCCAAGGTTATCACTTTGTTAGGGGCTCTATTGTGGGTTAGTAACGTGCGAAGATAAATTAACGGATCGCTGATGACTTCTCTTTTCTATCGTAAAGAAATAAAACAAACCATTCTCCCTTATTAGAGGGCAACGCATTTAGTATTGTTTTATACAAAACCACTGACTATGAATAGCGAGTATTCGAACGTTGCCTAGAATTCTAATCAGCTAGAAAACTAATTATTAATGGTATGTACGGCAATATTTCATTACACAATAGACCCAACAGCTGATTGGTTATGAATGATTGGTACATAATATTCCCACTTTCAATTCAATTGCCGAGCCCTCTGAATGCTACGAATTTGGGTCGATTTGTGGGTTTCGCTTTACTTATTTCGTGCCTAGCCCATTGATAAGGTATTTAAACCTTCTTTTTAATCACTTTCCTGTCACTTTTTTTAGAGTATTTTCGACACTAATGAAATTGATGAAATCAAGCAAGCGACTCAATATCATTGTGGAAAAACTTTTACAACAACTGAAGGAGTATCTCAAGTCAGATGGTTTGGTTATCAATCCAAATAGTCTGGATTGGCTCTTGTTGGCTTTGGATTATTTACTGGATAGTCCAGGTTTGCTACTATTAAAAGGATTCGAAAAGTTTGAGAATTACTAATCTGGCGTTATCACTACTTTAAGGGCAGAAACTTTCACGTTTTTCGCGATTTTGTTCCTTTTTCGCGAAAGTTTCTGCCAGGTAAGAAATTAAACCTGAAAAACGCGAAGTTTCTTTTTGCGAAAAATTTTGCACTGTTTCCTAAACTGCTAAATTTCGCGACTTTTTGACTGCCCGCGAAACTTTCTGCCCTTAAAGTTTCTACAAAAACTCCCGAAAAATACCCGACTTGAGCACCAATTTGGTAATTCCATGTCCATACAGGCGGGTTGGACGAACATTTCCAGGAGGTAATTGAATGTGTATAAAGGAATATTTTCTCATTTTCCCAAGGGGTAAAAAGTTATTCTATAAATTCCAGGAAAAAGAGACTGATTTTAGTTCGTCCACCCTGATTTTTGAGGTATGAAAAGAAATTTACCCTTCGATTGCAAATTTTGCCATTTTCCACACATTCCACACATTTTTTTCTTGCCTTGTTCGTTCACCCCCCCCCCTGTATGGACATTTAATGGAACAGCCCATTTTGAACGTTTTAAGCATCTGGAGGATTTTTAAATATTCTTTCCATATAAAAAGACGTGCGTTTTTTCTGTGTTGCCTCTTAAAATGAAATTTTACCAGTTAATTTTTTTCTCCAGCTATAAATACTTTGACAGTTTTATATGATTATGACAAACTGACAAAACTTTCCGGGAGTCTTGAATCTAAAGTATTTGCAATAATGTAATTCTTTTTAGACATCAAGGATTGGTCATTTTTTAATCCTCTCGGCAACAACCTTTCCAACCAACCGGAGACGCCGACCTCTCCTATCCTCAAACTGGCTGACATCTTTCCAGATCCTTCGGTGACACAAACAACAAGTCAAGCAACGCCATCACCACAGCAAGAACCTACATCTCCTACAGAGCCAAATATTTCTAAAGAAATCACCGGCCAAGTTTTCCTTCCGAAACCAATTTGCATTGACGTGACCAAAGCCATTTTAGGATATTTGATCTCCAAGTTGGATACTGGCAATAGAGATCAATTGATCTTATGTAGCAAGGTAACTTATTACTGTCATTAAAGATTAAAGACTTAATTTTATTACATTATACTGATTTCGATTATTTTCCGTCAAATTGTTATTTTGTAAGGTTTCAACAACTTCATTCCTAAGCTCTAATTTAGACGGCCGACTTTATGCCCTGCCTATTATAATTGTTTGAGTAGGCGAAAAGTGGGCACAAAGTTGGTAGTTAAAATCTTTGCTTAGAAAGGTTTGAAAGAAGACATTGTATTGACATCAAAAGAGGGCAATGCATTGACTTTTAGACAGCCAACTATCTGCCCACTTTAATTCAAAATTAGAATAGGTAGGGCGAAAAGTGGGCTGTCTAAACTAAAGCTTAGCAGTCTACTGTCGTATTGAATGAGAAAATTCCACTTCCTGCACTAAGATTGTCCTGACTTTTCCGGGATTAACTCAACAGCTATAATTGGCCCTCTGATTAATCGGGAAATAACGAATACTCTCTTATTCGACGTTATAATATTCGATACGCTCCGCTATTAGTCAACGTCAACAAATAACTCACCTAAACGACGCTCTACTATTCGATAAACTCCCTCGAAAATTGATTACAGACCGTCAACTTTAATCCCGGTTTTCGCACGTCCTAAACAAATTTATTTAATCTTCCAGGTCTGTTCTTTGGTAATGTTACGGTGTCAAAGCATTCTTCACATGGAAAACATCTTTAGTAAAGACATCATCTCCAATTTACTTCGGTATACGATGACAAGCCGTGAGAAGTGGGTTTGTTATGCTATCAATGTATTACTCAAAAGCGTGATCATACAAAAGGACTCGGTCCTACACCAAATCGGTGTTTACAAAACGCTTCAATCACTCATGAAAAAGAAAAAAGAGACCACGGATTTGAAAGACGTGCAAGGTCAGCAGAATCAAAGCCCTGCTTCTAAGTTGGAGCAACTTAAGGCGCTGAAAGAGAAAACGATTCATAAGAATTTCTTTGAAGTTACGGAAGGGAAATACACGGGAGCATTAGCCAGCGACAAGTTTCATGAGATGACTTCCAATTCCGATAAAGACGAATTAGGTACTGGCTACGCAGAATGTGACGTCATCCATCCAGTTTTGAATGATTTCAGTAAGATTTTGAACTCAAATATCAGTGGGTTGGAGAAGACAATATGGACCAATCAAAGTATGGACATTCAACAGGGGGCAGGTCAGAAACTTTGGATTCCGTCTTGTAAGACATTCGCCGACGAAGTTGAATCAATGAAGGATCGATCGGTTGATTATCTGGTTCATAATCTCTGTGAATGTTTGGAGGAGAATCACCATTCGCCGACCACCGTCCAATGTTTAGAGGTCGTTCTGTTCGTTGTCAACACAACGTTGCTTGAAAACACACCGAAAGCTGCCGATCAAAATACAATGCTGAGGTTCTGTGAACAGGTTGTCAAGCTAGTCGTTAATTTGGGAGATACCACAAATCCATGTTTAAAGTCCGCTATCGACAGGATTGTCAATGCGATTTTAGCCGAACCTGTTTATGCTTCTCACTTCTCCTTAAAATTAATCGAGTTGACGTCTAGTGGTCATACCTCAAAGCTGCCGAAATCACCTGTGTGTTTGACCAATGTAAATATATTATCCATCGCAAAGCTAGCGTCTCTTTCTCAGCCGACTTTTGCGGAACGAGTTCTTTTGAAGCAGTTGATGGTCCAAGTTGATCTACAAGAGTAAGTAAACAAACGCGCATTCCAAGTAGGTAACAGATTTGTAAAGCCCGAAAGGCTAGATGTCGTGCTTTAAGCCATTGCAGGCCAAAAAAAGTGAATATCAGAAGAAATACTGTTACTATTACTTTTCGAAAACCCGCGACGCTTCTGATTGGTCAAGCGCTGAAATTCTATTGTAATGTCACATGACTTAGGTAGGACTTTTCAGCAAAAGTACGCCATCTAGCTATTCGGGCTTTATAAATCCATGGTAGGTAATAGTGCATTAATTTCTTTCATGTATAGCCAAAAGACAATGTCGTTTGTTTATTTTATCTGACCGAACGTACGATTAAGTAGCAGAAAGTTTTCTCTTTACTTTATCTGATAAAATCTTTACATGCGTTTAGACGTGCTGTTAGATTTTCTCTGAATGTTTCGGCTACTTTTAAGAGACTCGTGGATTTTCTGCCTAGTTTTTTATTTCTAGTTTTTTTACTTTTCTAGTAGTACTTTGGACTTTTGCCATATTGAAAAACCTCGGTGTTTTCTATAAAGAAAAACTCTTTCCCGTTAGGATTTGCTGAGGGTGCACCCCCGTGTGCCAAGAACGGAAACTCGACCTCCTCTTATTTGCTTTTCTAAAGATAGAGCAGTTAAAGGAACTACTTTTTCTACGTCCTCTTCTTTCATCATAGCATTGACACATTGAAAGCGTTGGAGACATACAAATCAATCACCCTGAACGGCTCGTTCATCATTTGGTCACATGATACTCAAGAACAACAACTCACCACCAAGTTGGCCGTCAATCTGTCCAAATATCTCGAGAAATTCATCAGCCAGTCTGCAACATTACTACACGCGGCCAGTTTCGAACGTGGTGATACCAAGCGGACAGTTTTTCTGTTACAAGACGGAGAGTGTCGGTTGACAGGCAAAGCACACGTGGTTTTGGAAGACGTTCAATTATGTTTGGTGCTGACAAACCTACTATATCAGATCCTCACATCCAAAGTTCTCGATGATTCCCCAGACTCACAGTAAGCCATCGTTTTCTTTAAGGCCGGTCTCCATTTGCGCGCTGCGATCGCACCTTTTGGTTTCAATCCTTTTTGCTTGGAAAAAAGATTACGTCATAAAAATGTAGCTCGCGCTCAAAAAAAAGTTGAACGCATTTCAACTTTTTTCAACCGGTACGTCAGATCGTGCCAATGGAGTTGCTTCATTATTCTTTTGACCAATAGCATGGAAGCTTTGCTTTTTACTACGGGATCCATCTTGGGGGGGGGGGGGGTGCTCTTCTCCATCCTTCCTCCACGATGCTCGAACGGTTAAGATTAAATATAGTTTTGAAGCCACTTTAGGCTTTTTTGATGGATTGGATGATGCTGCAACAGAACTCTGCGCTATCAAAAGTTATCAAAAATAAATGTTGACGTGGAACAGGAACACTTTGAAAAGTTATATAGAATTTTAAGGTGGTTCTTTCCCGGCAGATTTCATCAGAATTAAAAACTTATTCATGATTCAAGCTAAAATGTTTTTTGGATCCAAAAAATTTAGATAGGAGAAATTTGGTTTTTAAGTGCGAAACACTTTTTTCATTTATTGAAAGGCCAAGTCTTCATCCTCTTCTGAGTCGTTTAGTGCTGTTACCACATGCTATGTATCCAGTACAAGTTGACAGAGACAGCAGTGCGATGATCTTCCTATCCTATGATAGTGAACCCACTAATAAAATAGTGAAATATCATATCCTTTCTTTTCTTTTGAATCGATGCGTGAATAGCTCAGTAATCTAGGATTTTTAGACTGTCTTCCAGTGTCTTCCTTTTGTTTTCACGGGGTCCCTGGCTAGCCGTATCGGGTATCCAAAAACTGAAGGGAACACTTGAAGGAACGTAGCATCGAACAGCGAAGCTTTTTTATTTTAATTTTTTTTCTTTCATAGGGAAGTCGAAGCAATCTTCCAACGTTTGATTCGGACGTTTGTAAACAGCAAGAAACTATCGGACTTACAGAAAACATTCGAAATCCATTGTAAATCACTTCACATCATCGAGGAGATGTTTTACTTCCAAAGTGCATCCAAACTCCATCCTTTATCCTCGTCTCTTCTCTACACCTTCATTGAGTCTGCAAAGGTGGGATATTCCTCACTGTTGGTCAATGCACTGAGTAATTTAATGATGGAGGTCTGGCATGGAGACGCAACAAGAAATGAAGATTTTGATTTTTCTGCTTTGGTTTTAATCATGAAACTTTTGCTGACGCAGAATGAACAAGCTTGGCATTTCTTCAGCTCGAAAGGTAACAACAAGATTTGATACACGTTTTTTTTTATTAGAACACCTAAAATTTGGCTGAGCCAGAATGTACTTATTTTTTTAGCAGTTTTCAGCCAAAAATGTTCTTAAATGCGTTCTTAATTTTTCAGTACTTTTCACTACTCTAAATCGACAATTTCATGTAAACTAAAGTGCACTTAAAATTGGTAAAATTTGGACAATATTTGTTTCTCGATTTTAGAAAATCCATGCCTAAGTTCTGTTAAAACTGTTTGAAAAGAGGAAAAAATTGTAATTTCTTGTCATTTTTTTCCAAATTGAGGTTGGGCATGTTCTTACGATGTTCTTAATTTTTCGACGAATTTCAGCCTCAATGTTCTTATAAACTGGGTTCTAATAAAAAACGTGTATGCTCCATTGCAATGTCTTACAAGGGCCTAACAGGTGATTGGTTGTTAGTGACGTGAAATCAATCAATACATCACTTGCAACCAATCAGCTGTTGTAATGTCAGAAGACATTGCAATGGTGTATATCATGAATAGAGGTGATATTTTGATAGGAGGAAGGTTTCTGTGAGTCAGCTTTTCTCTTTAGAATCATTTGAAAAGGCATCTTTAAAATGCATCAACTGAGTGTGACCCAATAGTTGTTGATTGTGATTTTGCAAGGTGTACTATTGAGATGGGATTTTTTTCATCACCTTGCAATTTTCTTGATTATACTGCCACCTTAATAAGTAATGACAATCTTTTGAGTCTTTGCTCAGCCTAGATTTTCGAATTGGAACTTACCACATAAGTAGGTAGAACATTTGACATTTCTTGGATAGAAAAATATTCTTGTTCTCGATATAGGAGGATTAGATCAATTACTACAGATCATCAAAAGCGGTTGCTCAAACACTTTAAATTGGACGGACGTTTCCGTAAACTCACCCGTTCTGCAAAGTATCCAACAACAACAACAGCAGCAGGGTGGGAAGAATGCAAATTCACAGAACAGCAACACGAACAATAATAATCAAAAGACTGGTCTCGAGAAAATACACAAAGATCAGGATGGTGAAATTCTGGAAAACTTTTCCTCTAAAGGTTTTTATCCCTTTCTTTTTTAAATTTCAAGTAATGCATTTTGCATGTTGCAACAAGTGTACGTTCGCTCTGATGTTGGCAAAACAATGGGTATAGCGAGACTCGAAACTCTCAACCGTGACATTCGCGGAACCCGTGAAGTCTTTACACGCATTTCCTATTAGCAGATTCATGTTAAAAATGTCACGAAAAGCGTCGAGTAAAGCTCTGATTGGCTGAAAGTTGCACATTTTTTCAAAATGTCCAAAGTATGAGGTAATCTTTGCATGTCTCAGCCAATCAGGGCTTTACTCGACGTTTACGTTTACGTTGACGTTTTACTTTTGATATTTTTATTTTTCAAAAGTATTACCTTTTAAGTACATATTTAGATTAAAATCAGAATTCTTTTATCATTATGATTTCGTGATTATTTTCCCTTTGTTTCAGCAAAAATATTTGGTCCACCCTCTAGTCCTGGTCCCGAGGTGTTGCTTGGCAACAAATCACCGTTGCGACGGTCTCGCTTCCCTGCATGGGGTCATCATTTTCAAGATGGCGATGATTGTTGGATCACATTGGTCATAACTTTTCAAGAAGAAGTAATGTTAAAGGAGATTGTCATTCATATGCATGGCAACTATCTGGTTGGTAAGTGAAAAAGTCATCGGATTAAAATGTTTCCTTTTCGCGCGATAATAATTGACGACTTTTTCGTAAAGTGATAAAAATAAATTCCCAAATAAATGATTGTGTTTCATAGTTCTCCTTACGAACAAATAATAAAGATTGATGTCATTTTGAAGCCATCGTGCCCTACAATCAAATCTATTCATATCAATTTCATACAAACATTTTATTTCATGTTATTTACTGGAGTGTTGGTGTTTTTGCCACTTATACTCTCTTATTTTTAAAATCCGCTAACACGACCTTTCACATTAAAAAACCTTCCAATTTTATAGGAACACCGTCAGCGGTGATGGCGGAAGTAAGAAATAATTCAACTGATTATATCACCGTCTCTCCGCAACTCAATACAGGTGGATTACAATCTATTGTTCTTCATTTCGCAAAAAGTCTTATCTGCAAGGTATGTCAATTACAGAGTTTATGTATGTGTGTTTTATGCGATAGAGATGGTATAGTAGGGGGCCTATCCTTAGGGTCCGTGACATCTTTTATGCTACGCAACTGCATTTGGTTAGTAATTTATATTGCACTGTTATAATATAGACAGGCATGCAACAATAGTGACACTGTCAATCATATTCAAACTTTTTATCTTTCCACGCTACACTAAGGGTCTCTTTAAATTCTTGAACTGAGGAAGAGTTGACTACTTTTGAAGGCAAACTATTCCACTGCTTAATGCCCCGATAGTATATATCGTATTATATATTTCCCTCTCTCTAATTTGATCTTTCAGGAACAACATTTTACACTACTGCCCAGCTAAGGGGATCAATTTTTCAGTTCGAATTACAGAATGTTTCGAATTAGAGAGAATCGTCTTATTATTGTTTTTCCTTTTAGAATTTGAAACTTCGCTTGTGCAGACCGAACGGTGGAGACAACATCAAATTGAATTTGATCGAGCTTTTTGGGAAACCTATTTTCAGTACAGAAACACAGCAACCGTCTCTCTCTTCATTTTTCACTCTCTCATCTATGAAGCCTCTCCAATTGTAAGTGAACTACTTCCTTGCGTCTGCATCTGTAAAGTACATCAACCAAAAGGTCAACCCAATGGTTGACACAAGGGCTGTTAATGTTTATTTCTGAGTTCTCAAAATAGAGATTTTTCACTACAACAAAATTGAGTCGATGTCTAGTTGTATTCCTACTCTGTGCCAGAGTGTATCTCACGTTTATCGCTTCGTAGTACACTCTGTGCGTATTGTCTGTTTGATAAAAAAAGTCCCGTACGGATGAAATATGATTTATAAATAGCAACACTTCTCTCGTCACCTCTCCTCTCTCACCTGCTCTCCATCGCAGCGGTCGGTTCTGAAAAATCTCAAATGAGAAAAGAGATTGACGACAGACTCTCTACGGTAATGAATTTTGAAATTACCCGCAGAATGCAGATAGCGAGTCTGTGTACAGACTATTGTATCCCTAATGCTCATCATTTCATTCGATTTTGTTGGAGTCATAGTTTTTGTATTTACTTTCATCAGGGAGCCCTTTATCACTTTATTATCGCAACTGCTGGAGAAAGGGAACATTCGCCAAGTATTATACTCTCATGAGACGTTCGAAACGTGCATCACTACCATGTTAAAATGTATGCCTTTCTTGTCAAAGTAAGTATGCTCATTTCCTTTTGAGACTTCTACGATTAATGTTAGCGGACTTTCCGTAAAATTAGAAAAGCTAGAGCCTGGTCTAGCTAAGGTTCTTACGATGTATGTAAGGTATATGAATATATGACTCCTGAAAATGGGACCGGTCTTTAGACGGTCTTTTAAGGGTCAGTAAATGACCGGTAAAACTTTACCAAAAGGCCGCTACGAGTCTAGTTAAGGTTACAGATAGGTCAATTTGATTATTTTTAAAAAGTATCATTAATTGTTTAGCATCCTTTCTTTGATGAAATTGAACTGGAGTGGTTAAAGTGCAATTCAATGGCTTTCTAAATAAGTAATTACTTTTTCGACATATTTTTCTAATTTGGAATTATGACGCGATTTCAAAAGACGAACTTTGAACTTTGACGAGTTACTCTTCAAAATCTACTGAATATTTTTCAATTAAACCTTTTGTATTCGAAAGCCCTTGTTCTCCCCTACCAAACCGTGCTCCGCTTTATCATTTACACGCCCCATTCAAAAGATATTTAGCTTTTCATGTTATGCGATGTTAAAAAACAGGTTTTTCACGTTTAAAGCGAGTTTTCTCCACAACAAAACCTCGAATCAACAATCGGAGGCACGGTTTTTCTATTCAACCTTTTCTGAATAGAATGACGTAGGTTTCAGAAATATCGACCAACCAGATCTTGTAGAGTAACCTTTCAAAGTTGGTATGTACACTGGATTTTTGAAGAAATTGTGATTCTGAGATATTTCAAAATTTAAAATCTTTTTATCTTTACCGAAAGATTCCCCCCTCTTTTATTGAAAAGTAAAAAGACCATTATTCCATTGTAAGACTTTATAATAGGGATATCGAAAGAAGCGTCGCTTTAAACTTCCCTTTACAGTTTTCTTTTACAATTCGAATAAAAGGCTCAATCAATAGGGATTATACATCGATAATGTTTTTAGCATTTTTTGCAATTTTGATACACTTTTAGGTTTAGGGAAATGCATCATTCGATGGTCCGTAAAATTTTGAATCTTTTACAGCAAAAAATTTTTTTTTGATGTAAAAAAAAAAATTTCTTCAAAGGAGCCCTATCTGTAACCTTAATTTAGCTGCCGCTGCGAAGCGTCCGGTTCAAGACCGGCCCCGATCGTCCGGTCGACATCCTTTTACAACAATTTTTTGATGTAATCGTTACTAGAAATCACTAACTAGTGGCCTGGGGCGGTCTAACAAGCAGCCACGAACGTCTAGAAACGGCCAGGACCGTTAGAGGTCACATTTCTAGCCGATCTACAATACAAATTTGACCACTACTAGACCACTCGTAATACTGGACCAAGAACGGTCTGATTTTCAGGTACTTTAAATCGCTAGGGAAGTCACATATATGGTCTGTTAGGGATGTTCGCGGGTTTGTCAGTCCGTTTTCTAACAAATATCTGAATCAATTATTGTATAGGAATTGTTTACAATTGGTTGGAGGTATTTTCACGAACAGCACCTTCTTGCGTACAACTCCTCTGCAAGTGGCTGTCCAAGTTACCAAGACGACCACAGAAAACATTTTGAACGCCAATAGAATTTCGTTATACAATACATCACAACTGTCCATCATAATCAAACTGATACACGACACTGTGGTTGCTGTCTCTTCAGAAGAACAAGAAAAGTATGGCGTTCTATGTTTTTTTTTTCTTCATGAAGTCAATGCGTCTCCGGGCCACTTTTGATGCCCTTTTAACGTTGGACGCTGCCCCTCCTGAAATAACTAATATATTTTGTGAAAAAACACTAGTAGAAAAAAACAGACGCTGCCCTGCCTTGCATGGCCTGTTCTCTCAAGTTCAATTGATTATTTCAATTTCTCTTTTTCCAATTTCTCTTTTTCCCAACTAATTCCTGTTCCCTCAGATTCTTTACCCCTAGTATTGATTTGTATCCTTTACACATTGTACTTTAAAACCCGAAGCTGCTAGAAGGGAGGTGTTACTTAACTTGAATACGCACGGGGAACAGTAATTTGTTCGAGCTAAGGAAATTTCGAGTTATAGAGTAAGGTTCATAAGGCATTGTTAACTAAAAGGACAATATAGTTTTTTCTAGTTAAGGAGTTATTCCAGTTAAAGGGGTTCGAGTTAAAGAGGCTCCACTGAATCTTTTTCAGACATGAAACATTAGAACGTTCTGTTTAATGCTTCGTCCATTGCAATAGCTTGAATCTAACGGTTTATTTTTGTTTTCATGTTACATTTTTTTCTCCAAAATCTAACGGTAAATATTACAATACTATTACGCAATACAGTCTACAGATAAAACCTAGTGGTTACCACCTTGCAGTTTTACTTTCTCTATATTATGTGAGAAAGCTAAATAAAATTCAGAAACACACATGTTCACCTTAAAGTCAAAAACATATAAATCAAAAATGAAATCATTTCACCAACTCAACGTGACAAGGACAGAAGTGCCCGGGGGGGGGGACAGTGGGTTTACCAACTGACGGTATGTGCGGTGAAAAAATTGGCTTTTAGAATCGCACCCTTACAGTGAAGAAAAAAATCAGTGAAATTAATACCCTTACAGTGCATTTTTTAAAATTTATACTCTTTTAGAGCAAAAAAATCAAGATCTTCGAGCAAAATTTGCTGAAATTTCCACCCATACAGTGCATTTATCAAAAGTCCACCCTTACAGTGCATTTCTGATATTTTGTAAAACATACCCTTTACCGCCGCACATACCCGTCGGTCAATTTGCCTGACTGCTCCCCTCCCCCGGCAGAAATGGCAAACCAACAAATCAACACAGAGACAAAACTAAAAATTAAGAAACCAATATGTACATATCTAACTCTGCTTACTTTCCTTTCTTTGTAGAGTGTTCATTCACTTGTTGGATTGGTTTCATGTGTTTTTACACGAAGTCAACTTGGACGACACATTTGTCAGTAGCCTTATACAATTGGTCGTCACCAAGCTCTTCAAATTGATGAAAAACATGAAGCCGACAGGTCATGAACAACCTCTGATAACGTAAGTTAATTTTCAATACTACTTTTCTTTCGGCTTTCTGGAACCCTGTTGCCCATATCTTTGGTTTTACTCAACTATACACTTATCAACCCTTTAAAGAGAAGGATCGAGGGTAAGTGGAGTAATCTATAGAGAAATAGTGGCACGCTCCCCTACGTTCGGGTAGATGGCTATCGAACGAGGAGCTTTGGATCGCCGCTGACTGCGTTTGTAAGACTTACTCACTCAAGTGAAACTCGACCATACCTATCAAGCCTTTTGCCAAAAGCCTAATGGAAAGTGGACCGGGTCCAAGTGTGCCAGTATCGAATACTTGAAGGTGTTCTATTGACATGGTTCACAGATAAATCGACAATCGACGTCATTCTGTCCTGGCATATTTGAAGTCAGAAGAATGAACGTTCTATTGATGTACGTTTACCGAGTTTATCGTTCTACGTATACAATTTGAACTTTTCTAAGCTCGATAATTCGAGAGAGAGTGATATACTTACTTTTTGATACTTTTTGAAGGCTTCTTTGTTCGTCTCAACAATCATCCAATTTGAGAAATCCGATGATGGACCATGACTTTGATGCTATTTGAATCAGCTCTCCTAAGAGGAAAGTAATTTGGCAGCAGTGGCTCGTCCGGTATTGAATTAAGAAAATGGTCCAATTGATGTTTAAAATTAGTTTTGGAGCAGTTTTTGAGGTTACGGATGGATTGTGGGAGGGCATTAAATAGTCTGGGACCTTCTTCTGACAGGTAGTCTCTCCATATGTTTTTTTGCCTTATGTTCACCTCTTTTAGATAACATTTTCTACCCAGTCTCTGGTTATCGTAACTGAAGATGCCACCTTTGTTTTCAGCATAGTTAAAATTTGGTACAAGCTGTTCTAGGATGCTCCAGGTGTAGATAATCCTGTATCTTTCTCTGCGCCGCTTCAGGCTGGATAGTTTAAGTTCTTTGAGCTTCTCCCAATAGTTGAGATGTTGAAGTGTAGGGATTCCATTCAGGTAAGATTTTTGAAGTGATTCCAGTTGTAGGATCAGATATCTTTTTGAAGGTGACCACAGCTGGGAGCAATAGTCAATGTGTGGTAGTACCAGTGACAGCATTACTTGACACTCTCTTGTTTTGAACGTTCGATGGATCCAAGCAATGATACTTTTGACTTTCTCGATCTGGTTTGTGATGTGTTTGCTGTATGTCATGTTAACATCCAGAGTGACTCCTAAATCCTTCACGTCCATCTTGGTTTCGATAGGAGAGCCATTGTCTTGAGAGGTAACTTGAGTGTTCTTTCAGTTCTTCATTTTTTCCGTATTTAAGATGTTCAAACTTCAAGCCATTGAGCTGCATGTTGTTTAATGATGTCCATTAATACACCACATCAAGGTCGTTTTGTAGAAATTGAACATCAGTGTTATTAGAGATCTCCTTCATTAAACGTGTATCATCGGCAAATGAAGATAGAAATGAATGTAGGATGTTAGTGTCAATATCTTGGATCATTATCAGGAAGAGAAGGGGACCAAGAACTGATCCTTGGGGGACGCCAGAAATGACTTCTGCTTTTTTGGAGAGGATGTAGTCAACAGATACTTGTTGGGTCCTACCGGTAAGGAAGGATCTGACCCATTGCAGTAATTTGCCAGTTATACCATTTCTCTCGATTTTATGGAGTAAGATTGTATGATCTACACGGTCAAATGCCTTGCTGAAATCAAGGTAAATAACGTCAACGTTACGTCCTTTTTCAATGTGATGGATGATATATGAGTGAAGGTATTCTAAAAGGTGTTCTATTGACATGCTCACAGACACCGACAACTGACGTCATTCTATTCTGGCTCTGAGCTCAGAGGAAAGAACTTTTATTCAATTCTTCTAGGAAGAAAAATTTAATTTAGACCTTCCTTATTTGTGTGATATAAGTGATCCTTATTTATAGTATCGGTGACAGAAACTGCCACTTTCAGTATGATTTTTAATTTTCTTTAGCAAAATACAAGAGTTGTTAACAAATGAAAATCCAACACAAAAGCTTCACAAAACACTGGCAGCATCGCTCGGCCAATTATTGAACATCCTCGTATCTCTGACACCGTCAAATGAATTCACACAACTGATAGCCAAAGCTGAAAATTGGATGCACTGCCGGGATGAAAAGGAATCAGGTATAATTTGAATTTAATTCCCAATATGTGTGGGAAAGAAAGGAAGACCTATATTGCTTAGTATTCACCTGATTCTACAAGTTAGCCATTGGAACTCCTTCATCTTACACGTTTTTTCTTTTATTAGAACCCAGTTTATAAGAACATTGAGGCTGAAATTCGTCGAAAAATTAAGAACATCGTAAGAACATGCCCAGCCTCAGTTTGGAAAAAAATGACAAGAAACCTAAATGTTTTCCTCTTTTCAAGCATTTTTAAACAAACTTAGGAATGGATTTTCTAAATCGAGAGTCAAATATTGTCCAAATTTTACCAATTTTAAGTGCTCTTTATTTTGCATGATATTGTCGATTTAGAGTAGTCTGAAAATTTAAGAACGCATCTAAGAACATTTCAGGCTGAAAATTGCTAAAAAAATAAGCACATCCAGGCTCAGCCAAATTTTAGGTGTTCTAATAAAAACAACGTGTAATTCGAAAAATATTTCGGATCCCCCTTCTCATTTACCCCCCCCCCCCCCCGTTATTTATTTTTGAAGATATTTTCAGCTTTCACACGCTGAATTGCTCTAAATTGCCTGCTTTTTAGCTTATAATTACCTTATCTTTTGAGTTTGTAGAGATACCCACTTTTACTCGGAACCCCGCCTTACTAGGGGCCATTAAATTAATCTCCCTTTCAATTCAAGGTCGTAGAAACAGGGTCACTTGTAGACATCAGATTATTTAAAATTATATGTGTCTCTTAAACTTGAGATTGCAATTTACGGGAGTTAGAGAAAGTTGTCCTTTCTTTTATATGATAATGCTGTGTAAGCATGGCGTTCTCCAAATCTAATCTTCTAGATTTAGAACGCCATGTGTGTAAGTAAATGGTAAGAGATGCGTTAAATGGTGATGTCCTTTAAGTTGTAATAATGATGTCATCATTTATTGAAATGAATTGCTGATTTGATTTCCCATTATTTTTTTTTATTTTTCTCAGAACAAGCAGGTCATCGGAATGATTGTTTATCTGCCCTCTACTGCTGCACGAAGGAAAACCGAGATCAATGTTACAGTTTAATGGACAACCTGGCGAAAACGTTCTTAAGTATACTCGCCAACCCAAATTCAACGGCAAATGTTGCCGGTATCGAGAAAATGATGGACATTTTGAAGATATGGCGCTCTTTGTTCTTATTAGATAGCTTGATTCTACGTGCTTGGTTTCTCACTAATCAAGGACAAAGCTTCATTCAACCTCTCCTGAAATGGATTATCAAATACGGTAACGAAAATCCGGCTTCAAATTCTTTATCCATGTTCCGTGTTTTACAAGCTGGAGTTGGACTATTCCAGAAGATCCTGTATCTGAATCCAGCGCTACAGGAAACGTTCTGCAAATTATTATTCGAGACGCTTCAGGATTTTAAAACACCCTACATGTGTGGTTTTTTGAAATACATCATTCATCAATTAGTCGTTATAGATGATACCGTCACTTTCACTTTCAAAATGCGCAATCCAGTATCCATGTTCCAAAGTTCACATCAAATACAATTGCGATTGTCTTATTCAGTTGGGGATATAGTTCAAACTATACTCAAATTTCGAAACACTCTTTTCTCTTCATCGTCCGCTACACAAGAGGAGTTAAAGGAAAAAAGTGAAGCGTCATCATCATCGTCTAAACCTGCGAACATTGACCCATTAACGTACGCCAACGACCCCGTTTTGTACGCTGGTACTGCCGCACTCTCGAAACGGAAAACTCGAAATTCCGACTCAACGAAGAGCACGAAGAGTAAGAGTTTGAGGATAACTGCGGACGCTAATTTGACCGTTAATTTTTATCTGCCGGAAATCAGTGATTCTGCTCTTCCAACGACATTGAAAATTAGCCAAATCTTACAATGTTTGTATGAGCAAGGGAAGTTGTGTTCTTCGCCAACTTTACTTTACTCAATATCTAATAACAATGATGTCAAATCACCAGTGGTTCCAGACAATAACCTTTTGAAACAGACCTCGATGCTGACTGTGCTTGAACGTTTCGCTAGACTGGGAGGTCTGCCGCTACTTCTTCCATACCAAGCAAGTGCCAGTGCTACCGCTTCCAATCACATAAGCCTGTTTTCCAAGATTCTTCCACTTCCAGGCTATGCGGATGTGTTTTTGAGAGATGGAATGAAAGCTGAGCTGCTTTTGAGATTGATGCTGGGCGTCAAGGAAACTAAGCTAGGACGTAAGTATTTTTTTTTAATTCATTTGACTTTAGTGAAAACCTCTTACAATGAGAAAAGGAAAACTTTAATAATCTTTAATCAGGTAAAACTTTAGTTGGGGAAAGATCTGTCACTTTTGTGAAGAAAAAGCTAGCCTGAGATAATTTCTTTAGATGGGCAAGCATCTTTTTCTCGAAGTTTTCGTCTTTAAGGTTACTTGACAAGCTACTGTGGAGGTCATGGCCCCCGGCGTGCTAATCGAATTGAGGGGGCCAAAAAAATATGTCGGTACACGGATAGCTCACTTTAAATCGTAAAGCAAAATAGAAATGCTGTTTGTAGTTGAAATTCCTCTGAAGCTTTTTTTCATAACAATAAATATCTTAATGGATCCACTAAAACTTGTCATCTTAACTCTCATACTTTTAGAACAAATCAGCTCATTGGTGGTTGCCAAAGATCTACCTTCTCTCCCGTTAACGTCACTACGTGATCTTCTACGGCTATCTACGCGTACAACTCATAAGGGTTACGAGCTCCGTAAGCTGGCTTTCGAGAGAGAAGTCGTGAAATTCGTGCTACAAAACTTAAATACACTTTACTTTCACAATGATAACAAACAACAGACCAGCAAAACTTCGTCAACAACGTAATTATTTTTTTGATCCATCTATTTTTCCCTATTTATTTAACGTACGTTTATGTAGTCGTAACCTAACTGGCACACAACATTCACCTAACGTCGTGTGCCAGCTGGTAAGGATGCAAAATGTTTGTATAGAGTTGTTGGTAATCAGCGAAGCTGGAGTCGAGGGAGACTACTCCCGTTTCTATATTATTACCTGGGATATTTAGTGATGAGATGGAGTGCCCCAACTACTCTCAGCTCTCAGTGACTTATCACCCAGATCAGATTACCCAATCTAAGCTACTCATTTGCTGAATTAGCGGTGACCGGGGATCGAACCCACAACCCTTAAATTGTAAGGCTAATGCACTACCGACTGAGCTAACCGGTCTCGAAACACGGCTATCATACAATGGGCGAAATTTTGTTGGTTTTTCGGTTATTAGATTCATTAACCTCGGCGGTGAGGGCGGTGAGGGCGGTGAGGGCGGTCACTTAAACTAGGTAGAAGAATTACCTCTCCTCTGACCCTGTCCATCCAATATATGGTTACGGTGCTGGGAACAAGTTCTTTAATCTCTTGATATAAGCCACGATAAACTTACAATTATGATTGTGTAGAAAATGTTATATCTTTTACAATTCTATTCAAATTCTTTTCGCAGGGCAACGTCGTCTACAGCATCAAAACCGCCCTCAAAACTCTCCAAGCCGAACAAGTACAATCAGTTGACTGAGTTGGGCGCCCCAACCATGTCAATGATGCCAGGGGCAATGGGCGGAATGAATGAGAGTGGCAGTAATTATTGGGCTAAGGGGACAGGTTTTGGTACGGGCTCGACGAATTCCAGTTGGGACATCGAGAAAGCGATGAAACAGAAGAAACATGAAGAGGAAGAAATGGTCATTATATTACAGGTTTGTTTTTTTATTACACATTTTTAATAAGCATCCAAGCTGCTAAGGCTCGAGCCCTAAAATTAGCCAATTTTTGTTCACTATCTCGTAAAGTAAAAACTTTTTATATATTGGACGGAGAATCGAGACAAAAATACCATCAGATTCTAGAAATTTCCGTAAAAACTTTTTATTTAGACCAAGTATGACAAACGATAACCCTTGACCCTATAAGCATAAATATGGTATAATATCAGGGTTGGCCAAAGCAGATTTATAGAAAAAGAGCTAGATTGCTAAGCAAATTGGAGTTGCTTATATGGAAATAAATAAATAAATTTTTATGATTGGCTCAAAGAGCAAAGATAATGTGGCTTAGTTAATGATTGGTAAGAGTTGGTTAAACTGGGAAAAAGAATTAAGTTGTAATAATACTGTGATACTGTACATACATACGTTGAAAATGACCTGCCTCAAGTAAAAGGTCATGAATATCTGCTAATTATAATGTAAGAAATTTTTTTGACTGGATCCGGAAGGACTTTATTTTTTATTAATAACTATTCAGATATCCTTTTTTCTGATCCGTCAAAGCTTCTTTTTGTTAGGTATTAACAGCCTTTATTCAACGCACACCCACTGAATTGGAATCAAATGAAAACAAATCCAGTGAAACGAGAGAACACCAATCCTCCAGTGAAAACAATGAAATCTTATCTACAGATACATCCAGTGAACTTGTCGAAGTTGATTCGCCACGTTGTTCCAGTCAATTATCTGGACATCCTCAAAATGAAGAACTTCTCGATACTGGTGAGCTACTTTCTAATCGCATCTTTTTACCTTTCAATGAAAGTGAATCTGTACATGATTTTTATAACCATTGCACTTATAAGCATATCTAGGCTCAGATTTGGCAAAAATTTAAGGATTAGCTAAGCATCACCTTAAGCCTACGAAAAAATGTATTTTTGTGATTTTGCCTGTTTTTGGGTGAGAATTTACGGCTTTTCGGAGTTTCCGTTGGGATATAAGCATTCTTCGATGTATTTTTCAGCCTTGTCAAGCCCTTTACCTAAGCATCTCCCTCTGAGTTTGTTTTCAAATTTCTGTATGCTTATAAAAAACATTTGACCTTATTCAACCTTCAGAAGGGCCCGAGAAAAGACGCTATTTTGCACAATTTTTTGAATTTGTGCAAATCTATGTTTGTTTTTTCCGAATGTGTAAATTTTCTATCTACTAAAAATTTAAAAAAATTGACAGAATTCAAAACCGTAACTATGATTTTTCGATAGGTTCTCGAATTAGATTATATTATTTTTCATATTTCATGAGCCATTTTCTCGGTCACTTTCACAGAACCTTTGACAGCTGAAAAGAAGAAGGAAGGAACTCCTGTAACAGAAGAGGAAGATGAAGTAACTTCAGAGGAAGCCGATAAATTGATGTCAGCTTTCGCTGAAGAAATGTCCGCTGCATCCACTGTCAAAATCATCTCTGCTTATCTACACAACGACTCTGGTACGTTGAAAGCTTAAAATAAAAGCATGTAATTAATGGTATCTTTTTAAAGTAGACTTCCTTCGTTGCTATTAAAATGGCTTGTTACTTTCTTAGACACTGCCTTAAAAGCAGAGTTATTAGAGGAACTTCCAGTGAAAATCCACTTTAGGCACTTCTGCTAAGATTTAGATGTCTGCATTACATTACAGTAAACTCTTGCTTATTCGAACTTCTATTATTCGAATCTTTCTATAATACGAACTTATTCTCACTTCCCGTCAGGGAGAAAGCACTCTCAGAATGCTCTCTATAATTCAAAACTTTTTGTAATCCGAACAATACGATTCCCCGTTTCGAGTTCGAATTAGCGACAGTTATTTGTATTCTTGTTTAGAAGACTTTTTACTGTATTTGACGACCATGTAATGGTATCCTTTTAACCCTTTCAGTCCCACGCGACCGCACTGCGGTCCCTTTGGACCCTTTGTTTTTTCCCAGAGGGCTGCATAGCAGTCCCTGATTTATTTTTCAAATTGTGTTGTTTTGGCGGGAAATAAAGAGATGTCTTTAAACAGCTTTCAAAGAAGATAAGATAGCGCGTCGTGTGCTAAAGACCGCGTGAAAAAAGCTTGTTCGAGTAAGAAGTTTTGTCTACAAAAGCTTTTACAAAAATTTTTGCAAGCAAAATCTGTAAGGCCGAAAATGGGATTTTTTACAACTTCTATCAATCATTATGATTTTTCTACGAGGGCTAATCAAACAATTCTTTCTTCAGTTAGTAGATACTGTTGTGCTAAACATTTATCAGAAGAATGAATGGGTTTAAATCATTTTTTCAAATTACCATTGAATGGCAAAAAATTGCTGTTTTCAATTTTTTTTTTGCCTTTCTCTGGTCACATGACACGCTGATGACGTCATTTTGCAAATTCTTTTCTATCAAAATGATTCTCATACTATAAGTGAAAAAGGGTGAAAACTTGAGAGGACTAGGTTTAGTGATTCCAGAGATTGAAGCATGAGTAAATGCATTCAAAAACTCATTTTACGGCTCTGGGAAAGTAGCTGTGAAAACTCTGGGACTGAAAGGGTTAAAGTAGACTTCCTTCGTTGGTATTATAATGGTTAGGTTGGTCTATTTGTTATTTCCCCGGGGGGGGGGGTACTAGGGTGGTGCGAGTTGACGGGGGGGGGGGGGGTACCGCCCAGACTTTCGACCCTTACCGGGACTAAGAAGGAGAAAACAAAGGAAAATTCTGTGAATTTTACTACCCTTATTTGACAAATTTGACTAATTTTGACCAAATTTCGATCTTTCTGTAGCTAAAAACTTTAAATTTTCCTATTTCTCCGACCCTTAGTAGCACTGAAATTTTATTTTCTGATTTTAACGACCTTTAGAGGGTCTTTAGAAATCTAAAAAAGGTACCCTAAAGGGCGGCACATACTGTACCGTATATTTGCCTAAGTATCCCCCCCGGGGGGTTATTTCTTTAGAGACTACTAAACGTCTATAACATGCTTATCTTGTTAGACCATCAAAAGTGTTCGTCAGGAATAGCATGTTTTGAAGATGAACCTTTTTACACCCTGGACAAAGTTTCTCAATCCCCGCCAAGCAAAATCGTTGATCGAAGTTTTTTTGAAAGCAGTACCCTAATAGTAGCACTACTCAATAGCGGTGCAAATGCATCGAGATCGTTAGATTTACTTTTCCTGGAATAATTTTGATGATTTGGCGCCGTAAAACGTTAATTTTTAACATTCCAATGGCTTCTTTGCGGGTACCACTTTCAAAAAGATTCCGATTAAAGATGGCGGATTGAGCTTTTTCCAGGGATATTTAAAGGTCAGTAATTTCGGAGATGAACCTTTATCAGGCACTTTGTGATCCAATCATGGGTTCTGTATATCCGAACTCATGTCAAGATCACATCTGCTTGAGTTTCCTTAGAACCATATTTATTTCATCTTCTCAAAATGTTTAATAGCAATCCTGAAAAATCAAATTATTTTCATCTTCTCCTTTCAGTACTGGATATGTCCCGTCATATTCCTTTGTACAAGGCTGTCTTATCCCTTCTCCGCCCTTTGGCAGACCACCCTCACACCCTATGTTTATTGATGAACAAGAAATCTGAGGGCGGATCAACTATCGTCTCTTTGTTGACCAAGTTGAAAGCTTGTGTCGATACCTACAACTCAAGGCTCAGGTTAGTGATTGCAATGTAAGGTTTGATGTGGGAGCTGGCTTTTGTAATACTGAGCAGAATAACGATAGCAATTTTGCAGTAAAGTGAGATTAGAATGCATGACTTTCGCATCGCTCAATAATTTCAGCAACGCTCTTTTAAAGTGTAGTATACAGTAAAACCTCGGACACTCTAGAAGGCGGACACCTCAGATTAGCGGACTATTCTATTTTCCCCGGCTATTTCCTAGTCAAATCCTAATAAAAAAGTTTCTAAAGGCGGACACTAAATTAGCGGACACTGACCCTATTCCCCGATGGTGTCCGCTGATTCGAGGTTCCACTGTAGTAGTCCGTCCCTCATCATCGGGGCTTATAGCAGAGGGAAAGTAGTATAAATTAAACAGAAAACGTGAAAAAAACGAGTAAAATCAACCAAATCATTTTTACTACAGAGTGACAACGAAATTAGACAACGCCATCAAGACACTGGACGGAGGGAAGAAAAAGTCCACCAGTGGAACTTCAACCAAGTCAAGATTGAAATTGGCCTCCTTCAATAAGAATGGAAGTATCCCTGAAAACTCCTCAACTCAAGGTTTGAATGTTTATTTCTGTTTTCCTCGGCCGTTATCTATACACGCTTTTTTTTATAAGAATACCTTTATAAGAATGTCCATGATGAAAATAGCCAAAAAAATTTAGAATAGTGCTAATCACGGAATGTTGCTACTCAAGCTAATAATGCCATTTTTAGAGCATTTTCAATTATATTTTCTCAATTACCCCCAAGTAAGGCTCGCTCCTTTCACTAAAATGCTATTTTATGCTTGAGACGTATGTAGTAAATGTTAAATCTAGTCTGAATTAGGATCCTAAGCTAAGAATGCTGTAAGAATATTTTAGGATGATTTTCGCAAAAAATTTAAGAATATCCATGATGAAATGGATTTACATCATTCTTATAAAAAAAAGCGTGTAGTTGCGAAAAGAGGCCTCAAAGCCTCCTGCGACTCAACCAACTAGAATATCATGAGCTAGAATGTCATGAGCTAGAATGTCATGAACTAGAATGTCATGAACTAGATGTAGAATGTCACGAACTAGAATGTCATGAACTAGAATGTCATTAACTAGATGTAGAATGTCACGAACTAGAATGTCATGAAACTAGAAGGCCATGAATTGAGTGTAGTTGATAAAAAAGACAGTTTTTTGTAATTTGTAATCTCGCAAGCAATTTTGTATGAAGTATGAAGTTGAATCAAGTAAATTCTTTTTCATGTACTTCAAGAAAAATGTTTTGATTTATAAAAATTACTATATTATTTCGAATAAACGCCCGAAAATATTTAGTTTTTAGGATGGGCTTTTATTCGAAGTATTACGGTGTTTAGACTTTATAAAACAATCTGAAAATCTTTTTCACCAGTCGATTCACCAGACCAAGAAGACTTGAACGTTCTACTCACAGACATCAATCAAACAACCGAATTTATCCTACAAAAAGTCGAACAATATGAAGTCCAACGAATCGCCAAGCTACAAGAAGACGGTGAAACACCCTCAACGTCACAAGAAATGACGTCACTGACAGACAACGTCGGTGCTTCTTGTTCTGAAGACGCCGTTACCGCTGAACAACAATACGTCGAGCTAATGTCGGAATACCAGTTCGGTTAGTAAGATTTAGAATATTCATGATATGCACCACTGGAGAGTCTTCTGAGAACTTTTGAAATTTTCCACCCAATACGTCACTTGAATAATAGAAAAAGTGACGTATTGGGTTGAAGAAAAACCAGAAAAGTTGCCTAATTTCATGAAGTCATCAGTAGTGCATATCATAAATAGACGTTTCTCATGTTAGTTTATGTTACGTAATTTCCACCATTATGGAAGCAAACGTTCGAATCTGTAGAGGCGATCCCTTGTGCAAATCGAACGTTTGCTTCCATAATGGCGGAAGTCGCTTTATTTACCGAAAAATGAAAAACCTCTATAAGCTCCTGTCTTTCCATCAAAGTGCTTTCTTTTAAAGTTAGCAAATAAGTCGTTTCTTTTTAAGAATTTTCGTCGTTTATCGTGTCTTGTATCGAAAGGATACAAAGCAACACAAAAGAACGTTTGAATTTCTAGTCCATTAACAAAGATTAGATCATTTTGCCACTCTTGTTTTTTCTTGGTTTCCTCGTTGGTCAATCCAAATCAAAACCAATGTAGGAATTTGGGACTGCAATTGCTAAAATATTAAAAAAAGTTTTCGGCTGTTGGGTTTCTTTGTAAAAAAGACTCGTTGATTTTCCAAATTTTATACCATTTCACCATAGATGCTTACGAGTTGATAACGGAGAAAGATGACGGCACTCTACAATTCAACGTGCCTTACCATTACGCAAGTATCGTCCGTGACGTGAGACGTAAAGATACGGACGTCTTTAACATCAACCGAGCGCGCCGTCTTGCACAAGAAGTGGCCTCTCTATCAACCTCCTTACCAATCTCCCATAGTTCGACCGTCTTTTTGAGGTGTGACGAACAGAGGTTGGATGTCATGAAGGTATAAATACAGGTTTTTTTATAAACATACACAAAATCTAAAAACTGGTTTGGAGATGCTTAGATTGAGAGATTGACAAAGCTGAAAAATGCTTGTAGGATGCCTAAATCCTCAGCAAAATTTTAGGGAAATCCGTTAAATCCAAGCCAAAAACAGCCGAAATAAAAAATGTAGGCTCGGGTAGTGCTTAAGTTTTTGCCATATATCTGAGCCTATATGGCTGTAGTAGAGGGCATTTTGTAAAATCGCTCGACTGTTTCGTTAAAAGCACTTGTTATACATTTTTGGAAAGCTAAGGGGTAGGGGAATCGAAATTACTATGTTTCCAATTTTTTTTCGGACACTTTGGTGTGATTTTCGGACAAATATGACGGTCTCATGCAAAATTCATAGGGTTAAAAATTAATGAAAATTTTAGCTCGAGAAAACGGAGACCTGTTGTATATTTTTGGAAAGCTCTCAAAAAATTAAGATTAGAGATATATTGCAAGTATAGTTGATTTCAGTACCTAACTCGAGATAGTGAGCTTCAAAAAGCGCAAAAACTGGACAAAATAGCTGTTTCTGGCTGAAAAACACGGTTTTCAAGGGTTAATATCTCGAGTTAGGTACAGAAATCACCTATACTTGCAATATATCTCTAATCTTAATTTTTTGAGAGCTTTCCAAAAATATACAATAGGTCTCCGTTTTCTCGAGCTAAAATTTTCATTAATTTTTAACCCTATGAATTTTGCCGGAGACCGTCATATTTGTCCGAAAATCACACCAAAGTGTCCGAAAAAAAATTGGAAACATAGTAATTTCGATTCCCCTACCCCTTAGCTTTCCAAAAATGTATAACAAGTGCTTCTAACAAAACAGTCAAGCGATTCCAAAAAATCGAACAAAATTCCCCCTACTACTGTAAGTGCAATGCTCATAAAACAAAACATATAGATGTCTTACTGTCTAAGGGACCATTTTACGTGCTGGTCATAGCGGTGTTAATTTTTGTCCTGCAGTATATTAGAAAAGACTGATAGGTATTTTTTTGTTAAGGAAAATGTATTTCTTCGATGGAAACCTAGATTTTCTGTTAACTGTAATTCACATTAGTTGTTTGAGAGAAATGTTGGCCTACCCCGGTGGCTGAATGACTTTTAAATTAACCCGTGCCCGTCCGTCCGTCCGTCTCGTTTTTCGAGATTTCATAATTAGTTTTTTCTGATTTTTTTGCAAAAAGATGCGTATTTAGGAATGTCCAATACATGACCGAGTTCGATTTTTGAGAAAACTTTTCTCCGGCCGAAAATACCGGAAATATACCGTTTCTTATTTTCCTTTTCTATTTCCATTCTATATTTATCATTAAGTTGGTTTAATATGCATTATGCTTATTATACTTTTCATTGTCTGCCAGTTTAATATAATCCTCAATTTTAGGTGCTTATCACTGGGCCCGAAGGTACGCCATACGAGAATGGTTGTTTTGAATTCGATGTTTACATCCCACCTGAGTATCCGTCCTCTCCAATGTCCGTTAACCTACAAACAACCGGAAAACATACGATCCGGTTCAACCCGAATCTTTACAATGACGGAAAAGTTTGTTTGAGCATCTTGAACACGTGGCATGGACGGCCCGAAGAAAAATGGAACGAAAAAACGTCCAATCTTCTACAGGTATAAAATTTTCAGTACAAATCACACTTAACAGCGGATTTTCCAGTATTGGTAGCTCATACCCTCGACCTCTCCTTTTAAAGTGCACATAGACTACGTTTAACCTCCGAGGTAAAACAAATGGGCTATTCCATCATATATCCATACAGGATGGACGAACATTTCCAGGGGGTAAATCCAAGAAGATTAGGCGTAGTGGTGTGGTGGTCATCGCACTTGACTCCCGTCTGGGAGACCTTAGTTCGATTCCCACTGCTGTACTACGGCTCACTTGGCAAGTGAACACACCTTCGCCCGGGTCAACCCATACCATGTGAGTGGAATTGGGTACCACTACTCTGATACAAGAGTGTGGGTGATATGCCAGGCATTGAGATGTGTGGTGTCACTCATCCCGTTCCGCGCCTGCGACGAGTTATATGCTCTCCCGCGTGGTTTGAGTGTCATCACTATACATCATGGTATCTGTGTCTCGCGTGCACAGAACCAGCAGAGTCTGGACAGCACTAAGCGTTCCAAATCGAAAGAGGAGGAATTCCTACTTTGCAAGGAGTAGGACCCATTCCCCAAGGTTCGTCCACCCCTCCCCCCCATGTATGGACTTTTAATGGACAGCCTAATAGTCAATCGGGGAGAAAGTTCATGACCATAACAATTCACTCTCTAATTCGATTATCGTGAAAAGCAGAATTGTCCTCGTGTTAGAGAAGGACCGCCAATTTCTGTTTTTTGTCAAATTAGCTTTTTTTGACGAATACACAGGTTGCAAAATTAAAGTCTGAAGACAAATCACGCTTTTACTCGAAATGTTTATGTGCTTGTTAGCCAGTGGCGTTGTGGCAGGGGGGCCGGGGGGGCCATGGCCCCCCCAGCGGAGCTTTTTTGAAGGGGCGCCGAAGAGCAAGGGGCGCCAAAAGAGATTTTTTTAAACGCCCTAATCTCAAAAATCATACTTAATGCGCCTCAAATTGCGCCCAGGACCAATTTTACTGAGATAATTTCAAAATACTTGCAATTTTTTCGCTCGCTTCGCTCGCAATACAGTTAATTGGTAACTTCTTTGCAATCTAGCTAATTAACTAGTTTTTTGTGTAAAATATAGCATTATTAGATGAAAATCTAACAGCGCCCCAAGACCAATTTGCTGACAACAATATTGAAATCATAAAATATAAATTTTTTCGCTCGCTTCGCTCGCATTACACATTGTTTTTTAAAGTTCTCTAGCAGTGTCGAATTTGTCTATCTTTATCTAGTGATCTTGGCAGTCGATTTTCAAAAACTTTCTAGTCGGATATATCTATTCTTCTCCACTAAATATTTCCTTCCTCATAATGCCTAGGCAAAAGAATTAGTAAAAGTTTAGAAACTAGTGGTTGGGGGCACCACTTTGGAAAATTGGGGAGGGGGGTGCAATTAAAAAAAAATTGATTTTGGCCCCTCCAGAAAATTTTTCCCACAACGCCACTGCGTTACATGACATTTATTTTTGATTTACATTAATAAAGTTATCAGCTGTAAGTTGTAAAGCAAGTAACATGGGTATAATAAAATCACGTGAACCTTTTCGAGTAATTGCATGTTTTGACTGCATTGATATAATCTTGTAACCCGTGTTTTAGCTTTTTTCTCTGGCGATCAAGATCATTTAGCCCTCACGATATTCGTTATGTTATAAAATGTGAAATTCAAAATTTAATTGAGTTTTTTCCTACTATACAGGTTCTCGTGTCTATCCAATCACTCATCCTAGTATCTGACCCTTACTTCAATGAACCTGGTTACGAGAGATTACGTAACACAACTCAAGGGATACAGAGCTCCAACGACTACAATGCAAACATACGGCAAGCATGTGTCAAATGGGCCATCTTGGAGCAGATCAAGAAACCGTCCGCTTGCTTTAAAGAGGTAACACTTTCCAAAAAAATACGTGTTAAAAGTTGCATGAATTAATTATAAACTTAAGCACAACCCTGTCTCGGTACCCCGGTAAAACTTTTTGCTACAAATCAAAGTCGATTTCCTAGTGGGATTGAAATTGTAGGGGCCGGGCCAAAGGCTGTTCTTATTTTTTTTGTCAGTTTGAGCCTCAAAATATTCTTAATTGTTCTTATTTATAGTGTGAAATTAAGGTATTTTAGAATTCGTACCCATGTTTTACTACTTTGACCCCCTAAATTACTTGAGATTGAATAATTCCAGACTCAGCAATTTGAATTTTTCTTATTATTATGCAATTTCGAGCCTCATTGCTCTTATAAAAGAAAAAGAGTGTAGTTTACCTCGTAAATGTATCCTTTGTAGGTCATACACCAACATTTTCTGATGAAGAAAGATAAAGTGTTAGCACAATGCAAGACCTGGTTGAGCGAGTTAAAAGAAATAGCGAGCAAAAGAAAGCCAATCAAACATCATTATGAGGCCATCAAAAGCCACGTCAAAGAACTTCAAAACGAACTTCAAAAATTGGAAGAAAAAAACAAAAAAGTATCTCTAAAAGATGATGCCTCACCCCCTGGTGAAGAGGCTAGTCAGCCTGAAAATTCATCGCCTATCCCGCAAGAGGAGCCTGCTATCCCGCCAGATTCACCTGCTTCTCCAACGCTCTCACCTCAGGAAGTGTGAATGAAAATGTTTTGATTGGTTAAAATGAAAGTTTGTTTTATTGTAGTTTGTAAAGCATTATTAATTATTATATCATCCTCTGACGAAACAAGAGAATCCAACACATTTAAAAAGCTCCTACCAGGAAAGTCCAAACAAAATATAAATGATGTGTCTAGTCGTGTTTAGAGAAGTGTAGAAACTATTCATTTTATAAAAATATCATATCGTCCAATATCACACCAGGATTACTTCCAGTGGGATAAAAGATGGACCAGGAAAGTCTAAAACAAAGAATTAAAGGAAGAAATTTTGGTGGGAATTTAATTTGGCGGATGGCTGAAAAAGTTTTTTAGAGGGAATTTAATTTGACGGATGGCTGGAAAAATTGAATTTGAAGGGAATTTAATTTGGCGGTTGCAGCATATTTTTGGCCAAAATCGTTATCAAATAAGCAAAAAAAACCTGTTTTAAGGCCTGAAATAGCACCAATTTGGGGAATGCATTAAATAAAATAAATTTGGTGGGAATTTAATTTGGCGGATAGAGGAAAAAATAAACTTTGGCGGGAACTTAAACCAAAATTTCTCCCTTTAAGGTCGAACTACTCTATTAGCTTTAAAGCTAGTACAGATTTGTACACATTTTCGACTTTAAAGAATTTATACATTAACATTAACATTTAGGTATAAATGGATGTCTGGTCGTGTTCAGAGGAGGGTAGAACTATCACTGTTACGGCATACTATTTAAATGTACCAATGAAAAAAGTACTGATATTCATGATATGCACCAGTTGCAGTGTGTTCCATGGATCCAACAGCTGATTGGTTGCACATGACGTATTGACTGATTTTACGTCACTTACAACCAATCAGTTGTTGGATCGGTGATGTAATGTCAGAAGACATTGCAATGGTGCATATCATGAATTCATAAAAATGAAATGATACATTTCTGGATATACATTAAGATAATGTAATGCTAAAAATGATGATTTTAACCTTGGATTTGCCGAAGAATTTTTCAATTAATAGCAAGTAGTTTTAAACTGTTTCCGAATACATTTTTTTCGAACTGCACATTTTATGGGAATTCCATTTTTATGCTTATTTAGTGTGCTTAGAGTTTTTTATGAATTATTGTTGTTTTTTTGGTATTATCAGAGTTTACATAATAAGAAACTTTGAAAAAATATTTAGTCCTTAGTATGCATTAAGAAAGTTAAGCTCGTCATCTCTAAAATATGTTGACACTTTTAAACTACGAAAATATGAGATCGTTTACTCTCGGGTACCTAATAGCCGGGGGCGCTAATTAATTTTCCACCCAGGACATTCTTATTCCACCCCCCCCCCACGCTTATTGACTTTTGGGAATTTTGTTTTGAAAGTTCCCTCTTTTGCCCTAATTCTGCTGTATTAGCCTCTATTTCGAAAATTTTCCACCCAGAACATTTTAATTCCAACCCCCCACCCCGCTTATTAAGTTTTGAGATTTTTTCCAAACCCCCCGCTTATTTCTAAACCAGCGGCTATTAGGTACATGACAGTAACTTTAGACACTGTCTACAAATTTATTCATGCGTAAGATTCCTAGAAGAAAAAAAGTCTTCTGTTTTAAACTTACATCTTGTCTTTGTATTTGTTTTCATCTTAAGAAGTTCCTCTCAAGCAGGTCATTATAACATCCCCTTCTCACAGACCCACTGGGAACCCTCCCCACTGGAAAAATTGACCAAAATATCGACCCCAGTAGGAAAATTGAACTCGAATTTTTGTCCCCGCTTAAAATAATCATATAAGCAAATCCTCACTGCAAAATCTTGTTATATATATTTGTTCCATCCACACTGAATCTTTTGGCTAGAAAACAATGGAATTCAGATCCCCAGCCATAAAAAAAACAACATGGAAATATCATTCCACATTGAGTTTTGGTTCGTTATTTTTACCCCAACTAGCTGTTAAAATCCCACCGAGTCGGTGAAAAGGGGGGGGATGAATTATATTGTTGATGACTAAACTTACATACAATCTTCGAGCTACAGTAGTCCACCATCAGATTTATCCTGGTGACTGAGTCAATTTCTAGTCTAGCTCGCATTATGCTTAGTATTTCTATTGCTCCCAAAAAGAGCCTGCGTATGCTTATAAACGAAAAAAACATGTATTTTGTACAGGTCGTTGGCTAGGCTGCATAAGACTATTGCTTTTTTGTTATTTTACATAGAGTAGAAGTTCTTTAAAGTACAGATTCTGTATTTCTATCCTGATTTATCATTGACTTCACATTCTTTAGTTTATAAAAAATGAGAAAATCAAGCAAAACAAAAGCAGGATATCATTGGAATGGTAGATCAAATGACGGTGAAATACGATGGTTGATCAATTGACGGTGAAATCTGATTGGTTGATCAAGTGACGGTGAAATCTGATTGGTTGATCAAGTGACGGTGAAATCTGATTGGTTGATCAAGTGACGGTGAAATCTGATTGGTTGATCGAGTGACAGTGAAACCTGATTGGTTGATCAAGTGACGGTGAAATCTGATTGGTTGATCAAGTGATGGTGAGATCTGATTGGTTGATCAAGTGACGGTGAAACCTGATTGGTTGATCGAGTGACGGTGAAATCTGATTGGTTGATCAAGTGACGGTGAAATCTCATTGGTTTGAAATGATTATCTGACCACAAACAGTATGCATCGCCACCAATTGTACAAAACCCGCTCCGCATCCTGTACATGGCAATCAATGTAATCGATATTTAATTTACCTGGTATTGTAGACCAACCTTTAGCCATAATTTTGTGTGAACTATCGTCCCCTGGATATCCGATATCCTCGAAGGGGGCACGGACTATTTCTGGAAAAGCCCATATTTATACATTACCCTCAATGTGCGAATGAAGGCTATATGAAACCCATTTGTCGTCACGTAATATTTACTGATATGTTAACTCGCTAGCGACTTTCCTACAATACAGTTGACTTAGAATAGTGTCTTTCGTTTCTAACGCCCTCTTGTTTCTTGAATTGTCGTTATGATACCTATAATTCTTTATTATTTTGTTCTAAGGACAAACAATGATAGAAAGCCTGATGTAACCCACTTTCAAATATTAACGAGATAACATTATCAATATGTTGGTAAGTCTGCAATTTTTATGTATTTTACTCGAGAAATTTCTCTCCTGGATGATGTAGTAGTTAAAGTGTCTTTACGGTAACTAAAATAATCACTGCACCCATTGAAACATTGAACGAGATAAGTGCTCACATTGTTTAACTATAAGATAAAGTAAAGACAATTTTCACCTTGGAATTAGTCCAGGAGCTGGAGCTCAACTACTTTTTGCCTCTTCTAATTCTGATGGGGGGGATTAAAGATCTATCGCAGCGCCATCATTAAAATCAGAAAGTGAAGATAGTATACGGCAGATTTTCTGACTACCTCGGAATATTCAAATTTCAAAGAGGCTCCCCAGCGGTAACTTTGGTCAGGATCGTCTTTGATCACGATCACGCAAATAAAAAAAACACATGTTTAATCACGGATCCCTTTAAAAAAGTCCAAATCACGCATCACAGCTCAAAGAACTTTCAAAGCGCGATCACATTTGGACCTCTGATCACGCAATCACGAAGAACAAATTCCAAATCACATAATCATGCTGCAAAAAATTCCCTATCACGTCATCACGCAAACTGCTCGGGGGGGGGGGGGCTCTTCAAAGGGTTAAAGGTTTTGTTTGGTGCCACGGTCATTTTTTAAAGAAAATCGATAGTTCAAACTTTAAAGGCTTATATCTCCAGATCTAGCTATGAAATAATAGTCTAGCAAGCTAGACGACTAATTTATACATATAGTAGAAATAAAGCAAAAAGTAATGAATGGAACAATTTTTGTCGTCTAGAAACCTTTGTGCACTAACTCCAAACAAAAGAAAAGTGTCAATATTGCAATTATAATTTTTTCCTGCTCAAAATAATTCTTGAGAAAAAAAGTATGTGTGGATTTGTGTATTGAAAGTTTTTCATTTGAGTAGATTTCGTTTTGAGAAGTTTGTTGTTGCTTGATAAATTGTTTTCTCGCTACGCAAGTTTCTGCGTAGCTAGCCCCTGTATCTATAAAGCTGGAGCACCGGATTCTTCCAGTCGTTTATACAAACTAAATCCCGTATTATTATTAATTAGTATTGGTATAATAAGTATTACACGCATTATAAACGACTCCAGTCTAACTTAATAAGGGTTTTGTTCTAAAAGCAAAAAGATCAGAAAAACGTTCAAAACTAAGGAGAAATGTGAGATTGAGAGGCTCTATTCAGGCCCGTAGGCCCGTAGGAAGCACTTTCATTTTGAGGGGGAAAAATGAGAAATATAAAAAAAATTTTGCAATTTAAGGTGTCTAGATTGCTGGAAAACGCATCTAATTAAAGGATTGTGTTCAAAATGAAGCTTAATACACGATTTTTTCAAAGCTATACAGTAAAACCTCTATAACGGACACTCTAAAAGGCGGACACCTCTGATTAGCGGACAATTTCATTTTCCCCGGCCGTTTCCTAGTCAAATCCTCATAAAAAAGTTTCTAAAAGGCGGACACTTCTAATTAGCGGAAGATCTTGCTTAGCAACAGCGGGCCGAAAACCTTGTAGACGGTAGCTTCAACTGATGACCTCAATATAATGGTGATTTATTTTATAACACAACTTCCAATAATGTTACATTTTAGCAAATGACACAACCATTTTAATTTGGTAATCACTTACCTTAAAAAACTCAAAATAATTATTTTGCAATTGCTTAATGACTATACTTCGAGTATTGCGAGACATACTCTCCACAGATTTTCAATAACAAACCCCTTTCCCCGATGGTGTCCGTTAATTAGAGGTTCCACTGTACCAACTTTTTGAAAAATCTTTGGGGGGATGTCCCTGTGCCCCCCCCCCCCGGTTGCTACGGGTCTGCTACTGTTTAACCATTTGCCGCATTTTTATCTATATATTAAATCATGTGTAACTGGGAAGTGTTGTAGAAATTTGGCGCTCGTATTTATTATCATTTTGTTTTGATCAAGTCGCACTTGTTTGCTGTATGCAAACAATGAAACAAACATTCAAACCTTTATTATTCGGTATTTCCATGCTTATTGGTGCGTTAAAAATTCAAAGAATTTGTAAACCTTTTCGACTTGATTTTGCTTTGAAATCAATAAATCTTTTGGTTATTTTGCTGTTGGTTTTATATTTCTTCATACTGATGGTACTAAAGCAAGAATGACAACTAAAAGAATTTTATTTTTCCATTTTCTACTGACGCTAATCGTATCTTCGGGTAAGCATTTCATTTTCCTTTTGATGATCTATTTTTTTATATAGAAACATAAGGCTAAAATCCTTAGTTTGATTCTAAGAGGCAATACAGTAGTTTAAAAGTCTACAGGAGAGGATTTTGGCTTCATAAACATGTTTTACTTTGACCTTTGATTGTCTTAAATTCATTACAGTCATTCCAGGCTTAGCCTTGTTCTGAAATTGTTCTTATTTTTGGCCCTTTTGTGCCTTATTGCAGTAGCGTAGCCAAGAGGGGTGCAAAATCTGTTTAGGAGAGCAGATTTTTACGTCACTGTAATTATCTATTATGAATAAAATAAATAATTACAATATCGTAAAAATCTGCTCTCCTACACAAATTTTGCGCCCAAGAGGGGCTACTGTTATTGTTCTTATAAAATTGTTTTTATGATACTGTAGTAGAGTGTACTTTACGAAAGATTTCAAGTTGGAGAACATTTAAGAATAATTTAGCCTTGAAGTAACAAAGGGATCAGACCAGGCCTGATAAAAAAAAGTTCGTTTTATAGCATAACGCACGTCGAATCTAACAAATCTGCACAAAATTTTCATTTCTACGAATTTTCGATCCTTTGCATTAATTGCTCTTGTACGTTAATTAATTACAATATCAAAAGAAAGGGGTAATAAAGTTTTACGGTTTTCCCATCATTTCGAAATGAACTGTGGAATTGGATCATTTTTCGTTGAAATAATTATGACGCGTGAGATTCATTTATGTTTTTTTCTCTTTATTTTATAGATTGTGTTAATAATCCTACATTTAACCCAACAAGATGTTATAATGTCCACGTGGAGTAAGTTTTTATTACGTTCTATTGTATTATAGCCGACTTCTATACAGGGTGTCCCTAATTAAGTATCGAGTCGAAACACAACTATGGCTGCGTTTAGACCAGCCTGGCATTTATAATTGCTTGCAGTATTCTTTTGAATTCTATTGTTCCGCGCAATTGTTCGGTTTGTCAAATGCCTAATGATGCCAGCGTGTTGGCATTTCGTTGGCATTTGAAATGCCATTTTGAGCAAAGGAAGCCCCTTTTCTGGCATTTCAAATCAAACAAAGGAACCAAAACAAAGAGAAAAAATGAAATTTTTGTTTTTTTAAAGTATTTGCACGTTTTTTATTCAGTTCTTTCTATAGATTGTAAAATTGCAAGATTGTTTTTTCAGTCTAATGACTGGTTTGGATCCATCTTTCAGTGTTTCAAAGTTAACGGATACGTTTAGTAAGGGTAAAAGACGAGTTAAATGCCATGCAGAAAAAAATATTCGACTGAGCCGCAAATGGGGTCGAAAGCAGCTATTAGAAGTTTTATGGGTGGTCACAAATGTATTTTAAGCTCTTAACCTACAGAAGCTGTGTGAGGAGAACGTCTTATATTTAGCGATAACACACAAACCACTCAAACTTTTCACCCTCCAAAACACACGGATCAGAATTCAAACACACGTAGCAAAGATTTAATATACAAGATCCGTGTGTTGTAGAGATTTATCCATCACTCATCCAAATTTTGTCTTCAATTGCTAATTATAAGGTTATGACAAAGAGAGATGCTTTATACAACTCAGAAAAACCAACTTGCCACCACGTGCCTCCAAAGGATTTCACACCAATGGAGCCAAGACACTCAAGTTTGTATATTTAATTTCAGCTCTTTTAGGGAAGTTGAAGATATTTCAATTGAAAACTTCGTTCACTAAGCATTTGTCTGAATTCTTGTCTAGATGTTTTTCTCACATTAGAATTTCACAATGTATCCAGTTTGGAATGGTCCTTCCTTTCAAACCTTTTCTGCAAATGTAAAAAAGAAGAGCTAGAGAACTTTTAAAATAAGACTGATAAACATTTCCAAAAATCAGACATCTTCGAGCCGCCATGACAGTTGTCCTTTGCGGACAAAACTAGAACATCAATTGTTTTCTGAAACAATTATCGCTCTCCATCGTTTTAATGGAAATAATGATCGCCCGAGGGCTTTTTTGTTCACTCGTGTGGACTATATGCAATTTCAATAACTTGATGTGAGTTTGCCGCCTACTTTTTTGATCTCGCGCTCCGAAAACAATTAAAATGCTAGATCCTATCTATCCATCGGCACGAAATTTAAAAAGTCAAATTTTTTGCTTCCTTTTTTTGCTGGAGAAAGCTAAGTTGCATAGATATATAATCCTTGTTGAAATTTTTAAATCCAAATTTTAAACTTATAAATTTATGATTTTATGACATTTATTTCATTTAAAGGTTTTGTTTTTACATAGGTGTTTCCGTTTCATATCAGACACATATTTCATGTTACAGTAAAACCTCTAATTAAGGGACACTCTAAAAGGCGCACACCTCTGATTAGCGGACAATTTCATTTTCCCCGGCCGTTTCCTAGTCAAATCCTCATAAAAAAGTACTAAAAGGCGGACACTCAATTAGCGGACCTTCTGATTAGCGGACCCTCTGATTAGCGGACCAATTTCTTCGCACGAATTGGCCAAAACCCCCATTTTAGCTCTCCAATTAGCAAACATTGAATATCAAACGGGCCAACACAGGACCAAAATCGAAAAAAAAATAGGTATTTTCATTTCAAGCACCTATTAGTCTTATTATTCAATTTATTTCTACAAATTTCCAGTTTTCCCTTGACCCATTCAAAGAATTGTATTTTCAATTTTGGTGTTATATTTCTAGATTTTCTTTTATTTGTTAAAAACTAAATTGTTGCGTTTTAATAACCTTTCTCTTGTTCTTCTATGGCCTAGTGTCTGCAGATAAGTACTTTAGACCCCAATTGTATTTTCAACAAGAGGTTCCACTGTATTGTTATATTATGCTGATATAAACAAAAATGTTTTTCTTTTCTTCTTTCTGACCAATCTTGCTCCACATCCGTGTCAATCCAATGTGAAAAAGCTTGTGAATTAAAATTGATGAGTAAGCAAACGATATCACTCTTATTTAAAAACAAAACCTTTAATTATGCGATAAGGGGCAGTCCACATAGTACGTACGCACTAAAATGTCGAAAATCGAGTACCCCCTGAAACGCTTTCTCGTTTCTCCACCCCATTTTTCTTTCTACCAATACACTTTTGCCCCTGGGACAAAATCAGTATGTCTTTTGAGTATTTCCCTCACTTTTTGTCCCATGAAACAAAAAAAGGAACCATGGGACACACACGCGAAAAAAACTTTTCGAGTCCTAAAGCCTTAACTATTTATCTTTTCAGTGATTTTCGAGCATTCGTCCGAGGTATTTGGGATGCCGATGCACCGTACCGAATCAATCCGAATGGAAATAACCAGGGCATGACAACCAACTTTCAACCACTAAACGATCCTAATTTGCAGCATTTCTTCACGAACCCCATTGCTGATGATCGATTTAACAATGTAATATACCAATGTATGTACTCTAAATTCTTTCTAACTCGATCTAACATAGATTCAGAATTTGATGTGATCCGTTTTGATCTGCTTTGTAACGTCTTTTTTTAACGTTTTGAAATTTCACATTCACACTTGTTTCTAGCCTGTACCACCCCCGCCCACGGGTGTTTCATATATTTTGAAAAAAACTAATTGTTTTAAACTGTAATAAACTGAACTTTGCGTTATCTTTTCAGTCAGCGAAGAAGATTTTGGTACAACCTGATCGTTTCGTTTTGGATTGATAGGCCTTATATAAAAATTTTGAGTAAAAATATAATCGAAATTTATAATATTACCAAACATCAAGAATGATTTTGTTTGTCCTTTAGCATTTGCACCTTTGGTTGCTGAAGACACAGAGGACGACCAACAAGCCCATCTCTTTATCACTTCTATTATTGCATCAGATGTCGGTCAACGAGCTATCCAACTCATGCCAGGAATGACTGAACAAAATTTCCGCGCTGGTATTTATTTACTCTTCTTTGGCGATGATTGGCATATTTTTAAACATGTGTTTCGTGGCGAGAGAAAAACGAAAGTGAACCGCGGTAGAACTACCAGGACACTGACAGGTTATCATAATTGGTACAAGTTTTACACGGATGAGCGAGCTAATAATATCGAGTACCTAGGTTCTAAAGATAACAATATGGTTCAACTTCTCCAAACCAGAAATGACAGACATGTAAGTACTATCTCAAACTAAACAGATTGTCCCAGAGATAAAAAAACACATCAAATTTTGTTAGATCCTCAAAACTTGCTGGTGTGTAGAATGGGCTTTTCCAGAAATAGTTTTTTCCCACCGGGGACGAAATTTTTGCCCAATTTTCCAGTGGGGCTCAGTGCGTTGGGGGATTTTTTCTGGAGGGGCCAAAGTCAATTTTTTAAATGACGCCCACCCCCCTCCCATCCCCACCACCTTTTCTAACTTTTACTATTTCCTAGGCATTGAGGAAGGAATATTTAGTGGAGAAGAGTAGATTATCGATGATAAAAGGGGAAAACAAGACCCCCCATGGTTGGGCCGACTAGAAATCTTTTTAAAATCGACGAAAATCTAAATCAAAATAAAATAGACAATTTGACACTTGCTAGATTGAAAAGAACTTAAAGAAACATGTGTATGAGCAAAGAGGCGAAAAATAGATGTTTAATGATCAATAGCTGTCAGCAAATTGGTCTTGGGCGCAGTTAGATTTTCATTTAATACAGACTAGTCAAAGATCAAATCAACGAGAGAACGGACGGGTTTTGACCGCAACCTGCAGTATGTGGAACTGCATTTTCTAGAATCCAGGCTAAAACAGCTCAAGAACGAAAAACCGTGAAAATCTTCGTTGTTGAACAAAGAAGATATAACATCTACTTTGCTAATCTTACCATCTTGCAGAGAAAAGGTCCGTTAGATTTATCTTTGATACGTAAACTCCCTAATGCTATATTGTACACAAAAAACTTGTAAATCAGCTAGATTGCAAAGAAGTAACCATTTAACTGTATTGTGAGCGAAGCGGGCGAAAAAAATTGCAAGTATTTTAAAATTATCTCAGTAAAATTAGTCCTGGACGCAATTTAAGGCGCATAAAGTATGATTTTTAAGATTGGGGTGTTTAAAAAAATCTTTTTTGGCACCCCTTGCTCTTCGGCGCCCCTTCAAAAAAGCTCCGCTGGGGGGGCCATGCCCCAGCCCCCCCTGCCACAACGCCACTGGTGGGGCTGGGTTCCCAGCGGGTCTGTGTTATGATATACATGATATAGTCAAACACTGTGAATATCACGGTCTCAATTACAGATCTCATAAAGTGCTTTGAACCTTTGGTTTTTCATGACTGGACCTTATAGAAGAGAGGAGGGGGTAATTCTCAAGTTACATTTTTGGGAAGGATCATCTCAATAGCATTTTATAATTACAGCCACTAATTTTTCAAAGAGTATTAGGAGAAATCACCCCATTTGATGGCCAAATTATCAAGAACAAGCTAAGAACATTTTTAGTCTTAAAACTTAAAACGTTAAAAACATCCGAAGGCTTCAAAAATCTTCGATTTTCTTATAAAAAAACATGTAATGACCCCCATCAAATTTTTAGGAATATCTTTTAGAGTGCCAACTCCGATTTGCTTATCCCAAGTCGTCTCTCTTGTTTTTTATAGTTCTTCCTGGGAAAATATAGAACGAGAGCAGCGCCACAATTTACCAAAAGTACTGGCACCTTCTTTATTGGTACATCTCCTGCTTTCGAAGTGGTCTTATATTACTATGTCCACGTTCATGGTTGTTGGGGAATTCCCTTCTTCTTAACACCAGCATTAGCAGCTCAACCAGGGGAACGAGCATGCATTGCAGGTTTCTATCAAAACCAATGGGGACAGCATCCTCCAACCTGTTTCCCCGTTGTGGAAACGGAGCAAGACAGTTGTAAAGACCACCAAATGACGCTTCCACCTGGTGCTGCTTTACCGCCCTTGATGACCACTACCACCACAACCCCACACCCTGCCACCACCTCCACATCTACAACCACCATCAACCCGCCTGAACCACCAAAGGAAGATGGTGTTGGAAAATATTTTCAACTGGTTTATAAAAGTATCGAAAGTTTTTTAGAAAGAGCTAAATTATTTTCCAGCGAAGTTCTTAAGAAATTGGTGGAGCCAATGAAGAAATTTGAAGATGAAATTCACACAGAAGATGACGTTGCCAAAGATAACGGTGATGATTCAAAGGGCGGTGAAGGTGATTCGAAGGGTGGTAATGGAGATCCGCCCCCTGATGCCACGTCTTCAAGGAGTGAAACAAGTGGTTATGAAGAAGGAGTAGAGCAAGCTCAATAATTTGTCGAACATATCATAAACCAGCTATTATATAATTCAATATAATAACAAAATCCAATATGGCTCGCATGTAAAGATCGGATATTTTGCATTTTTGAGTCTCTCTAAGAAGGCTACGAAAACCAGCAAGAAGTTAAAACAAAATTCCTCTCAGTAACATTTTGCTGTAAACTTTATTTTATCCGTTTATGTCATGGTATTTTTTATTAATTTTTAAAATAATTATTAGTAATCACATATCTACAAAATTCTCGAGCTTTTGATTTTACAGTTTTTTAACTAGACCCCCATTTCTTTACGTGATAGCGTAATTTGAGATTTATTTTTGCGTGATTCAAAATTTGATCGTGATCAAACTTTTAGCGTGGTGCGTGATAGAACAAAAATTTGAGACGTGATGCGCTATTTGGGCTATTTTTGTGATCGTGATGAGAGCAAGAAGTTTTGATTAAAACACTAGTGATGATTTGATGATCCGAAGTTTTCCAACGATCTGTACACATCTATACGTTTCTTTGTGAAATTGGTGGATGACGACAAACTCATATTTTTGCGTGTCCAACATCCTACAGACTCTGAAGCACAATGAGACAGTTATGAGTCTCACTTCACCAGGAAACAACCATAGAGAAAGTTCCATTTCTGAAAACTTTGTGCACAGATTGTTGGAAATAACTTCGGATTATCAAACCATCACTATTGTTCAAGTCAGAAACCTACGATTTTTTTCCTCAGTAGGAATAAAAATTCCTATTGAAATCCCGACGGGAATAAAAATTCTATTGTTCTAAGGTTAAAAACTCCAGTGGGATGCTTTTGGAGTACGCAATTTTAAAGCATTGAATTTCGAATGAGGGATAAAATAGAAATCAACTTCCCAATGGGCTGAAATTCCAGGGTATTTTCCAAATTCCAGCCCACGTGGTAGGAATATTCTTTTATTTCAAACAAACGAAATTTGTTCGAGTTACAGAAAATTTGAATCATAGAGACTTGTTTAAGGGTCTGTTACTCAGAGGGACCGGAAGATTTGTTCTAGGTAAGGAGACATTCGAGCTTAAGATATTTTCTAGTGTGATAAAAATAATAGAATCAAAGCTGATGTTGATTTGAGATCAAGATTTAAAATTATTTCACATACTTACTTCTCTTGTAAGGCTTTGTTGACGAGTTCAGGAAACATTTGATTTATAGAAGTTTGAATTGAAAAAATTTCTAGTGTAACTTTATAGTTTAAAGTATCTATAGGAAAAACGGTGAACTTTCATTCTCTCCATTGCATTGTTTTTAAAAATACCCATTAAACAAATTTATTATCCAGAGGTCGTAAAGATTAAAAAATAAGTTAGTTTATTCAGTTTGATATTCGAAATTCAGTTTGATATTCGCGACTTTTTCCTCTGCGAAGGAGAACAGACATATGTTGCACTTCTAAACTTCAAAATATGTTAGCCACTATTCCTAAGTATCATTTCCACCAAAAATGGTCGCTCTCCACCTCAGTGGGGGAGCTCTAAAATTATGCAACCACTTAGTTTGAAATCGCCTAATTAGCGTTTTCAGTCCTATGAGGGAGAGCAGTCATCTGTTGCACTGTTAAACCTCAAAATATGTTAGCCATCGTTCTTAAGTATCATTTCCACCAAAAATGGTCGCTCTCCACCACAATGGGGGCGCTCTAAAATTATACAACCACTTAGTTTGAAAATCGCCTAATTAGCATTTTGAACCCTATGAGGGAGAGCAGTCATCTGTTGCAATTTTAAACCTCAAAATATGTTAGCCACAAGTCCTAAAGCATCATTTCAATCAAAAATGATCGCTCTCTTCCGTGTAGCAAATTCATCATTTTTCGTGTAGCAAATTCATCACTTTTCGTATAGCAAACTCATCATTTTTCGTGTAAAAAATTCATCTTTTTTCGTGTAGAAAACTCATCACTTTTTCGTGTAGCAAATTCATCACTTTTCGTGTAGCAAATTCATCATTTTTCGTGTAGCAAATTCATCATTTTTCGTGTAGCAAATTCATCACTTTTCGTATAGCAAATTCATCACTTTTTCGTGTAGAAAACTCATCACTTTTTCGTGTAGAAAACTCATCACTTTTTCGTGTAGCAAATTCATCATTTCTCGTGTAGCAATTTCATCACTTTTCGTATAGCAAATTCATCACTTTTCCTGCAGCAAATTCATCATTTTTCGTGTAGCAAATTCATCATTTTTCGTGTAGCAAATTCATCACTTTTCGTATAGCAAATTCATCATTTTTCGTGTAGCAAATTCATCACTTTTCCTGTAGCAAATTTCATCATTTTTCGTGTAAAAAATTCATCACTTTTTCGTGTAAAAAATTCATCACTTTTTCGTGTAGAAAACTCATCACTTTTTCGTGTAGAAAACTCATCACTTTTTCGTGTAGCAAATTCATCACTTCTCGTGTAGCAATTTCATCACTTTTCGTGTAGCAAATTCATCACTTTTCCTGCAGCAAATTCATCATTTTTCGTGTAGCAAATTCATCATTTTTCGTGTAGCAAATTCATCATTTTTCGTGTAGCAAATCCATCACTTTTCGTAGAGCAAATTCATCACTTTTTGTAGAGCAAATTCATCATTTTTCGTGTAGCAAATTCGTAATTTTTCGTGTAGCAAAATGTCTCTTTTTGGTATCAAATTTCGAAATTATGGGTAGCAAATTTTTTAAAGTTTTTGTGTGTGTAGAAAACATTCGATTGGGTGGATGCCTCCAGCTTTCATGAAAAAAAAATTAAATTTTTTGATGAAGTCATCAATTTTTGTCGTATTTAAATCATTATTATCGAAAATAAAATGACATCATCCAAAATTTTGAAATATTTTAAAGGAAATATTTCAGAATCGTTAATCTACGTTTCCAGTCAAAATTTGGTGTTGATTGCTTTAATAAATATGAAGTTATCGCCATTTTTTAATAATGACGTCCTTCTGAATCTTACTTATGACGTGTTTTTTCGACAAATTTCACTACGTCAAAATTAGTTTTTGGACCTAACCCGGTGGGGTAGAGGTCCTATAAACTAGATATAGCTTACACTAACTGCCACCTTTGAAACAATATGTTTAAATATTATTATTATTACTTATTTATTTACTTATTTTTATCCTTTTATTTCTAGACGAAGGAACCTTTTATTTTAGGGAAGTCGATTTTATGATGAAAAAAAAGTTCTGTAATGGGAGATTAACTTTCTTTAAAAATTGCAATTACAAGACAATAATTCGGCGTGCATGGGGAATAAAATATAAGCATAAAGTTTGGTTACATGAAGAAATAAATGTGAAGATTTTCTTTTTTTCTAAAAATACCAATGTAAAGAATCTATCTAAATAAATAAAAATGATGAGTTAGTTTTAAAAATGACAATATAAACAATATCCATCCAAATAATAATGATGGGCTAAGCGGTTTTCTATATGCAATAAATCTAAATAAGTACAAATCACAACAATGACTCCTTTATAACTGCTTCAAACTGCATCCCATTAAACGAACCCTCCCCAATTTCTTGCTGGTTATCTTGTAAAATATATATAGGGATGAGTATCAAGAATCTTAGTGCGGAAATGGGAATCTTGTACAAAACAACGGTACCACTGGAGTTTTTAATGATTCAAAATGAAAATCCTGATTAGCAAAAGGTATATCAAGATCGGTGAAGTTCGATATTGAAGATTGATTTATTACCTTGTTGCCCATTTCTGACGGCTTATTAGCAGACGTCCACGCTAAAAAGCTTAAGAGCCATTTTTTTTTAAATCTTCAGAATAAAGAAAGTGTGATACCTCCTAATGATTGTAAGGGATCGTTTAGGCTAGAGCTGCGTTGTTACTAAAAGTGGTAACGGTAGGTAACGGTAAGTAACGATAGGTAACGACAAGTAACGGTAGGTAACGACAGGTAACGATGAAGTAACGGTCGGTAACGATGAAGTAACGCAAGTAACGAGGGGTAACGAAAAAGAAACGAAGTAACGATGGGGAAATAGCTGAAAATGGTGGCCCTGACGTATCGATGAACCATCAAAATTTGTAAATTTGTGCGCCAGAGCTAATGGTGATTTTAGGAGAACCTAACGACTCTGGTTAATCTATTCAAGAATTTGGGAAATCTGATGATTGTACAGCAGGATCTGATCGTTCTGGTGAATATGACTGTGACTTTATTTTTATTGTAAATTGGTGTTTGTGAATAAACTGAAAGATTTGACGGCTTTGGTGAATCAATGGTGTTGGTCAATGCAATGGTGGTGGTCAATGTAATGATGGAATCAGTGGTGATGGTCAATGCAGTGATGGAATCAATGGTGTTGGTCAATGCAATGATGGAATCAATGGTGCTGGTCAATACAATGATGGAATCAATGGTGCTGGTCAATGCAATGATGGAATCAATGGTGCTGGTCAATGTAATGATGGAATCAGTGGTGATGGTCAATGTAGTGATGGAATCAATGGTGTTGGTCAATGCAATGATGGAATCAATGGTGCTGGTCAATGCAATGATGGAATCAATGGTTCTGGTCAATGCAATGATGGAATCAATGGTGCTGATCAATACAATGATGGAATCAATGGTGCTGGTCAATGCAATGATGGAATCAATGGTGCTGGTCAATACAATGATCGAATAAATGGTGCTTGTCAATACAATGATGGAATCAGTGGTGATGGTCAATGCAGTGATGGAATCAATGGTGTTGGTCAATGCAATGATGGAATCAATGGTGCTGGTCAATACAATGAAGGAATCAATGGTGCTGGTCAATGCAATGATGGAATCAATGTGCTGGTCAATACAATGATGGAATCAATGGTGCTGGTCAATACAATGATGGAATCAATGGTGCTGGTCAATGCAAAGATGGAATCAATGGTGGTGGTCAATGCAATGATGGAATCAATGGTGCTGGTCAATGCAATGATGGAATCAATGGTGCTGGTCAATACAATGATGGAATCAATGGTGTTGGTCAATACAATGATGGAATCAATGGTGCTGGTCAATGCAATGATGGAATCAATGGTGCTGGTCAATACAATGATGGAATCAGTGGTGATGGTCAATGCAATGATGGAATCAATGGTGGTGGTCAATACAATGATGGAATCAATGGTGCTGGTCAATGCAATGATGGAATCAATGGTCCTGGTCAATGCAATGATGGAATCAATGGTTTTGGTGAACTTGCTTTGAATGACCCAATCGCCGAAAGTCAATACCTCTTGAATTAAAAGTTATCGATTGTATTCTTATACAGATGATGTTTATAAGAAAAATAAAAATGCTCACATTTTTCACAATCCCTAACTTGCTTTGGAAGAACCCATCGCCGAAAGTCAATTCCCCTTGAATAAAAAATTATCGATATATTTCTTATAAAGATGATGCTTACAAAAAATGCACAATCTCTAACTTGCATTCGCCTGCACAACATTACCATTGGTGAGTGCAGCATTGCATTCACCAGTACACCACCATCGATTCCACTATTGAATTCACCAGAACCAATGATTCCATTATAGTCAATGATTCCATCATTGCATTGACCAGCACCATTGATTCCATCATTGTATTGACCAGCACTTGATTCCATCATTGCATTGACCAGCACCATTGATTCCATTATTGCATTGACCAGCACCATTGATTCCATCATTGCATTGACCAACACCATTGATTTCATCATTTCATTGACCAGCACCATTGATTCCATCATTGCATTGACCACCACCATTGATTCAATCATTGTATTGACCATCACCATTGATTCCATCATTGTATTGACCAGCACCATTGATTCCATCATTGTATTGACCAGCACCATTGATTCCATCATTGCATTGACCATCACCACTGATTCCATCATTGTATTGACCAGCACCATTGATTCCATCATAGCATTGACCAGCACCATTGATTCCATCATTGCATTGACCAGCACCATTGTTTCCATCATTGCATTGACCAGCACCATTGATTCCATCATTGTATTGACCAGCACCATTGATTCCATCATTGCATTGACCAACACCATTGATTCCATCATTGTATTGACCAGCACCATTGATTGCATCATTGTATTGACCAGCACCATTGATTCCATCATTGCATTGACCAGCACCATTGATTCCATCATTGTATTGACCAGCACCATTGATTCCATCATTGCATTGACCAACACCATCGATTCCATCACTGCATTGACCATCACCACTGATTCCATCATTACATTGACCAGCACCATTGCATTGACCAACACCATTGATTCACCAAAGCCGTCAAATCTTTCAGTTTATTCACAAACACCAATTTACAATAAAAACAATTGGATTATTATCTCCACAGTCATATTCACCAGAACGATCAGATTCTGCTGTAAAATCATCAGATTTCCCAAATTCTTGAATAGATTAACCAGAGTCGTTAGGTTCTCCCAAAATCACCAGAACCATTGGCTCTGGCGCACAAATTTACAAATTTTGATAGTTCGACACCTCAGGGCCACCATTTTCAGCTTTTCCACCATCGTTACTTCATTACTTTTTCGTTACCCCTCGTTACTTGCGTTTACTTCATCGTTACCGACCGTTACTTCATCGTTACCTGTCGTTACCTACCGTTACTTGTCGTTACTTGTCGTTACCTATCGTTACCTACCGTTACCACTTTTAGTAACAACGTAGAGCTGTTGCGCTAGCAATTTTAACTGGAACCATTTGAGCTACAAAAACATTGATTGAACTTGATCAAACTACAATAAAGTAATCAAACTGAAGATTTTCCCGTAAAGTTCGATTACTGTCAGTTAGTCACACTAGGAAATCTAGCTTTCAGAAAAAACAACATCAGTCATCTACAGGATGTATTTGCAACAACAAGGATGAGAGTTACCTGAATCAAGTTCACAAGACAATTAATTAAAACTTGAAAGTTTGAAACAAAATAAAACGTGCAGCAGCCAAAATCAACCAACCAAAATTTGTCATTCAATTCCCGAGACAGCGCTTCGATTGTTAAGGTCTAGTTTATACGCTAAAGTAAAAACAATTCCGCACATGTAAATGGGTCATTGTTTGAGGTCCGATAAAATTTCCGGGAAATAGCCTATCCGGCGGTGCGCGGATCTAGGTGGGTTCCCGTTCCCCCTCCCCCGTCGATCTTTTTCTTGGGAAGTTGATCTTCAAATTAGTTTTCAAGGTTGGCTTGGCTCAAATTTTTTCATCTATGGCTCAAATTTTAGGCAATTTCTCAAAGTTTTTGAAAAAGTTATTTTTTCATGAATCCCTTTAGAAGTTTTGCGGCGCATTTTTTTGCTTGAGAGTCAAGTAAACGATATAACGCACTCGCAGCATTAATCTTTGATACACATTTTGGCGGGAAGCTAGTGTGACTAACTGACTGTTCGATCAGGTTCAGTAGTAATTAAACACCTAACTGTTCGATTCCGTTCGATGAAATTTGATGGTTCGGTAACGAAAATCGGTTTGATAGGGTTCGGTTGACATCGCCTGGGCTGGCATCGGGGAGGAAAAGCTGGAACTTTTTCTCAACCAAACTCATTGAACACGAACACCAATGCCAATCAAACTTTTCATCAGATAAAAAACTGACTATTTGTCACAACTGGTTAACATTTAACACATAACTATCTGGTGAAAAAAGGAAAAAAAGATCATACCTGTGCTGTTTGTAGTTTTAGTGAAGAAGAGGGCTATGTGTCGATGTTTGCTGTTTTAGTGCTGTTATAGATATTGATTGAGGAAAATTAACTCTTTTTGTACTACTTACTGAGCATTATCAATTTATTGGTGCATTCACTAACTACACAAACATAAAATACTTAGTAGTAAACGAATAATAAACCTCTTTAAATACTCTACAAAAGACCAGAAAACATGATAAAGATTTATACAGCAGCAACAAGCTTCAAAAGAAAAGCATGTGAAATAGACCTTTTCGCCTTTCCGTCCGCCATATTGAATTATATGCAAAAATACAGGAACGAAAATGCCGTGGTTGGATTTAGTTGGAATGTATGCAAAACATATGCAAGTTTACACAAAGATTAAAAAGACAACAAAGCATCTTATAAATAAATATTATAATCATTAGAACAATAAAAGATGGAATTTCTTAATCCAAAAGGAAATATTTAAAGAACAACAAAAGCCTTTTAGGAATTTGTTCTTAAAGACATTGCATATTCTGTTTTCATGCCATAAAAAAATTCCACGAAGACGGAGTACACACATCAAACTTTCAAAACACGCAAACTGAAAGCAGTAATTATGACGTCACACTTTCTCAATGTTTTGATTTGATCATTTGGCGGCTCTATTCCCAGGAGAATAATTTGCCGTCAGCCGAACAAGGATTGTTTTTTACCTTCGCGGGTGATTTTTCAGTTTGAGTTTCTGTCTAATGTTATGGTCTTTTGAAGTGCTTGTTCTAAGAGATGAGTGAATATAATTGTTTTTAGTTTTCAAGAGAAGCAAATTTAATCTTATTTCTACAAGATTACACTTTAATATAATGCCAATTATGCATGTAAGTTTTTAATTCATACTTTCTTTTTGCATATGTTTTGCATACTTTCTAAGGGAATTTTACCACGGCAATTCGGCCACCATAATTTTTGCATACAATTCAATATGGCGGATGGAAAGGCAAAAAGGTCTATCAAGCAGCCATTAAAAAGTTCTCACGATGAATGTTTACAAAGGCTTGGTTTTACTTCTTACACTAACGTATTTTAATTATTGAGGAAAGCGCTGTTTTTTATCTTTGTGAGTAAGTCCACCTTTAGAATATTGGCCGTAGTACGCCCACAGCCAAACACCCACGCCATAATTTGCGCCCCAAAAGTATTGCCCGGATAAACTACGGAATGTAAACCCGCCTCTCACTCATCGCGAAACTATTAAGCCACCTACGCTCCGCTCGGTGGCAATTTTTAACTAATGTTCGTCGTTGTCTTATTCGCACAAAGACATTATCAAGCATGTTTCAATTGTCAAAAAAAACGGAAAACAGGTTTTCTTGAATTTCTTGAGCTGTACTTTATATTTTTTCATAACATTTTGGACACTGATGCAAGTAAATGGCAATATCTTAAATGTGACGGAGCCTCTTTTTTGAAAAAATAAAATTTCACCCAAAAATATGCCGTAAAAACCGGTTTGTTGCCATTTTCTCGAGATTTCATTATTCGTTTTTCCCGATTTTTCGCACAAAGATGATATTTGCAATGCCCTAAATGTGGTCGATTCGGACTTTTGAGAAAAGTTTCTTATGCCGGAAATCGCAATTTTTGTAGATTATACATTTAAACCAATTTAAATTCCCGAAAGGCAAACATTAACTCTAAAACAAAAGTACTTGAAATTCAAAATGTCTCATGAGGTGTAAACAACACAATTATCAAGTTGTGAATATGTAATTTTATAGCAATGAAATCTTTTTGAAAACGAGGACAACAATAAATTTATACATCTCGAGAATGAGAGTGTTTTTCTTTGTTTTTTTCACACAAAACATTATTGACTAGTCATAGCTTTCACTAAATGCCCCCACAGAAAGGTCATCTCATGCACTTACAAAGCTTTTTAAATGCTTTAAAAATTAAAGCATAAAAAATAATCAGGAATAATTGATTGATTTAATTATCGGCTGAAAAAAAAATCATATTCCATTAACAAAATACTTGAAGAATTCATGCAGCTTGACAATTTAATGAAATTCAAGGAAAATATTGAAAAGCTTCTCAAAAACATATTTCGAAAATCATAGTATCATTATCTTACTGACATTCACATCTCCTTGTTTGTTTGTTTTTTCTTACAACAATATATGTCATGATCATTCACTAAATAGACCTTTTCCGATAATGCTGCAGACATCTTAGATTGTAGGCAAAATATATAGCGCTGAATAATTCAACAAGGTAACCAATCAGAAATAGCTTGTTTATTTTTCATTGGCTGGTATATATTTCAACAATTCTCTATTGCTACTTTGCCTAGTAAACAATAGCCCCCTTAAAGGAAGAAATTTTGGCCATCTTTAATTTGCGGGAATTTAATTTGGCGGATGGCAGAAAAAAGAAATTTTCCGCCATCCGCCAAATTAAATTCCCTCTGAAAAAACTTTTTTGGCCATCCGCCAAATTAAATTCCTGCCAAAATTTCTTCCTTTAAGGTATAAAATTTATCAAAAATTTCTGCGCCATCTGAAATAGACCAATCCTAGTTAAGGCCCAGGCTCCACTTGCGTACGCTGTGATTGCAGTCAAAAGAAAAATAAAGGAATGTCATTGTGGTCCATTTAGACGTACAGTCGAAAAGTTGAAATGTGCCTAATTTTTTTTCAAGTGCATAGTACTTTTTCATGATGCAATCTTTTCTCCAAGCTGAAAGGATTGAAGATATGATTGCAGCGCAGACAATGAAGAGACGGGCTTTCAGGAAACTAGAATTTTTGAGTTTTTAGCTATATACTCTCACTTTATGGTGTTCCTGTATGACTGTCTGTGTGCCTAGTCTAACCACCGTTAAATGCCTTAACTTGGAAAGCTAGAATTGGAGCTATTTCACCAAACCCCTAGAGCGTATGTTATTTAGGCTATGGGGCCATCCATATAGTACGTACGCAGTGAAGGGGGAGAGGGGGTTTAGCAAAAGCGTACATCTATTGTATAAATGACATCATTTCTATTGTTCTCTGTGTACATGGGGGGAGGGGGTATCAAATTTTTGGAGAATCTTTGCGTACGTACTATATGGACAGCCCCTATCACAACTGCATGAAAAAGTGGAACGTGCGCATGCAAAGTTAAACGAATGTAAACAAACTTTTTTCAGGTTTTTAAAATAGATTTACCACACTGAACAAACAGTGAAAACACTCTAAGTGAGGTAAATCTATTTTAGGCTATGGGGCCATCCATATAGTACGTACGCAGTGAAGGGGGAGAGGGGGTTTAGCAAAAGCGTACATCTATTGTATAAATGACATCATTTCTATTGTTCTCTGTGTACATGGGGGGAGGGGGTATCAAATTTTTGGAGAATCTTTGCGTACGTACTATATGGACAGCCCCTATCACAACTGCATGAAAAAGTGGAACGTGCGCATGCAAAGTTAAACGAATGTAAACAAACTTTTTTCAGGTTTTTAAAATAGATTTACCACACTGAACAAACAGTGAAAACACTCTAAGTGAGGTAAATCTATTTTGAAGACCAAAAAAAAACATCGATTGACATTCAACACATTCAACCACTTTTGGATTCAACTTAACTTTACTTATGTGTACATTCAACTTTTTTGTACTTTGCCGGTATCTTGTTTTACCAAGTTAAGAAGGACTTTCTCGAGTTACGACCATATGATGGTCTTTAAAGCTCAAGAAGCTCTATAAACAATAAAGCTAGTTATTAGTATAATAACAGACAAAGATAAATTACAGTTTGAACAAAAATATCAAATGTACATTTGAAAACTTGAGCAAACTTCTTTAAAGATTCCAGAAAAAGAATTGAAATCATTGCTGAAATGAACTTCTAACTAAATTACAATATTTAGTATTCAGTTTGAAAGACAAGAAACAAAATTTAACATACAAAACACTTTTTCCAGTCAATGAATCAGCTCATCATCATAACCAGTCTGCCATTTTGTTTGTTTTGATTTGAACAAGTAATATTGTAATTCGTGTTATGGTGTAATCACTATACTTTTTCTATAATTTGCATTTATAACACTCGCTTCAGGTTTTCAATCCTAAATCAAAACTAATAAAATGTAATACGCAATAATGGTAATAGCATATAACGTAATATGAAAATATGTATAACATTTACCGCTGTATAATTTACCGCCATATTTTTGCGGAACACTTATTTGGCCGGAAAGCCGATTACGACGCAAAAACAAAAACAATTCGCAAAAAATCGAGATTCCAGTCCAATATATTGCGTGAAGCTATGAATGCCTCCTCAGTCGCTGCGCTCCTTGCGGGGGCAATAACAATGGCCAACATCAAGCATTTTTCAATTGTCAATGAAACTGATTTTTGCAGCCGGAACTTTCTATTTCTTATTTACAAACTCCCCTTCCCTCTTCCCCATCAACGATCAATGATTAAATTTAATTCAATTTCGCTAACTGCTATATTTTCCGATTGATTGTTTTTATGTTTCTCCTTATTGCTATCTAATTTTCATCATCAGGTAGGTCCATTCAGCACCTAGCTTGTTGATCGATATTTTGAAATCAGCTTAAGGGCTCTGGACATACCCAATTTTTCGATTTTACACCAACTTAAATGGCAATTTCTGCATTTTAAAATGATTAATTAAAAATCGAAAAATTGAAATGAAAAAATTAAATGAAGAAGAAAACGAAGAGTTTTTCGAAGAAGAGTATTTCACCTTTCAAAGCCCTAATCTCAGTAAAAATAATTTTTTCATTTCAATTTTTCGATTTTTAATTAATCTTTTTAAAATGCAGAAATTGCCATTTAAGTTGGTGTAAAAATCAAACATTATGGAATTTTTTTGGTTCAGGTGATGTATCTATTTAGTATCTAAAAATACAATTTCGGAAAATTTTTGTGGAAGTATAATTCCTTTAAAATCTCCAAAAAATCTCATTTTTGGCAACTTTTTCCATTAAATTTATATACAAAAACAGCTATAACTTGGGATGTAGCCTAGCCTGGATATCCAAGCTCAAAATTTTAGAAAAAATAAGTTTTACCTCAGCCAGACAAAGTTCTAAAATTATAGAGCTTGGTTCACCTAGAAATCAGGTGAACCCCTGTTGACAGATTTTCCTTCATGAACCCCATGGCTGCAAATAGATATATGCACATAATGACATGCATAATTTCAAGATGGTACCCCAGCAGTGATAAATCAATTTAGAATGGCAGCCTTGACCATAAAATATAGACAGTGTGGTGGAAAGTCTGTTATCGACAGAAAGTGCAAAGTAAATTTTGGAGAAAATTTTCTTCAAAATATCCAACCCAAAACAGCAATACAAAATTGGCAAACAGAAAAGAAGAATTGAAGCAAAAGAAAGATATACCTTTAGTTCTTTACACGATGCCATCAAGTCATTAAGAAGATTAAAACAAGAATATCAAAGCAAGTAATTGAAAAGAAAACAACCAGAACATCTAAAAATTCCCATGTTTTGATCTTCACACTTCTTCCCTACCATTATTGTTATTTTTATTTGGATGCGTGGTCAAACACCCAAGGGAGATAACTAGGTCACAGTGTGGATCTAAACCACACTGAAACGACCGCCTTCCATCACGCATCACGCTCGCGAAAGAGCGCATTATTTAACGCCTACATGTCATCTCTAGTACATTTTAGATTATTCATTGAAAACAGATTACAATATAGTCATTTTTCATGTCTCGATTATTCAATTCCGAATAAAAGACATTCAGGGATAAAAAAGAGAAACACCTGGGTAATCTAGTTAAAAAAACCGAAAGTAAATGGTAGACAAAGTAATGAGCCAAGGCAAAACGAGATTAGCGTACCACTATGAAAGAAACCGCCTCCGGCGGTCGATTAGATATTCTATTGTTATGATTGTTATTTGCTTCGAAGAAGAAAAGTCAGGGAGATTTGCAAAGCAGCGTATGCGCCTTGCTGATCGCCCGCGCGGTCCACCTAAATATTTAGGCGAACACTTCAAGTCGGCTCGCATAATTTCTTATACGCGCGGCACCATTCAGATCTCTGATTCACTTGGACCAACCAATCAGAATATCCGCATAATCATCCTCAGATGAGAATGCAGACGATCTAGGTAAACCAGACCGTAAACATAAGAAATATCAAAATCAAAAAAAAGTTTACGGGCTGGATATCCAGGCTAGATGTAGCCAAATAGAAAATTTTTCCGAAAAAATCTAAATAAAGAAATTATTTGTCATTAACTTAAAAAAAGTTTGAAACAGTCAAATAATTTCCCAAGGAGATTAGGCTTTTTTTGTGAAAAGTATATGAATAGCGTCGTTATAACGTTTTATTAAGGTCCATGTCACACTTTTTTCTTAATTACGCATGATGTAATTACTTAAATTCATTTTTTCAAAAGCACTTTGTTCTTAAACATGTCAAAGAAACGAAAACATAAGGTTTTATCTTCAAATTCTGAAATAGATTTTTCACTATGACCATAGAGCCCTTAATTTAAATTATCGACCTTGCATTTTCCGTAACCATCTCGTTAATACACTTCTTTTGAGTTATTAATTTCCGCCAGAGGTTCTGGCTGAAGTTCAATGATCCATAACGAGTCACTTGTCCGGTGGGGGGGGGGGCAGCTGGGCAAAAGGACCGACGGGTATGTGCGGGTCCTAAGTATACCTTTTCCAATATGTTTAAAATGCACTGTAAGGGTCGGAAAAACTAGAGATGCACTATAAGGGTCGGAAAACTAGAGATGCACTTTAAGGGTAGAAATTTCAGAAAATTCTAGAAAAATCTAGATGCACTCCAAGGGTATGATTTGCACTGATTTTTGCTGCACTGTAAGGGTACAAATTTAAAAGCCAATTTTTGGCCCGCACATACCGTCATTCTGCAAACCCAGTGACCCCCCCCCCCGGGGTCACTTGCACTAAAGTCTGTCTCAAAATAATTTGCAGCTGGAGAAAAAAATGGCTGTAACTTTTGATAGAATTTGAATCAAGTTGCAATTTTGTGCTTGTTAAAAATATATTCGTGAGTGGAATATTATCAAGTAAAAAAGTTGAGGAAAAAAAGAAAATGAAAATGAAAAATGAAGAAGAAAAAAATCAACTTCTTGTAGAAATGTGGTATAGTTACCATATTTTCACAGGAGTGACTCTTCAATCTTAGATCATCATCACTATCAAAAAAATTTTCAAAAATATTCATTCAATCAAAAGATATCAAACAAAGTTTATTACTGGTTGATCGACAGAAGGCTGTTTTTTGTCGTTTTTTACTACTTTATAGAGTCAAGTTTATAGAGTTTTTTATTTATTCTTCATTTATAAAGTTGGGTACACTAATAGAATAGAACATAAGTACATAAGTAAGTGTTGTGCGCAGATTTGTAATATTGGCGCCGGATTTGTAATACCTGCGAAGTTTTGTAATAAACTTTGCGCAAATTTGTAATACTTCAGCTGCGCAGAAATGTAATAGCTCTCTGCGCAGATTTGTAATTTGGAATTGATATTTTCATTGGTAACCAAATTCTATTCTGCGAACAGAATGCATTAAAAAAGACTTAGAAAATAATATCCAAATACCCAAATAAAGTTATGTGATTATTGCAGAGCACATCGAATAAATAATCAATTAATATTTCTTTTCTAAGCAGTGCTTTTATAAAAAATTTATCTGGTAATACAAAAATTGTTTATGAAAATAGCGCGGACATAATTTCTTATAAGAAATTCAAAATCCCATGTTTGTATTGAAAGAACTAACTGCCAAAAGCCAATTTTCATTAGATTAAAATATATTGATTCGTATCTTATAAAGTTGATGCTTAAAAGAAAAATGAAAATATCGAAATTGTTCAAAATCCCATGTTTGTATTGAAAGAACCAACTGCCAAAAACCAATTTTCATTAGATTAAAATATATTGATTCGTTTCTTATAAAGTTAATGTTCATACAAAAGATCTACAACCTTTGTGTGATTTTCTGATTAATTTTCTAAGTCTTTTTTTCGAAACTTTTCTTTGTGACAAACATATGCCCTCGAAGTAAAAATCTAAATTCCAAATTACAAATCTACGCAGAGAAGTACTACATTTCTGCGCAGCTCGATTATTACAAATTTGCGCAAAGTTTATTACAAACCTGTGCAAGTATTACAAATCTGCGCACAACAAGTCTAATCAAATCCAACTATGAAAATTTCTAAGATAAAAAGAGTACAAATTAAAATAAAATCTGACTACAGGTTTTACAGGTGCATATGGGTGAAATCGTGTTTAGAGTATTTTTAAATAGTATTAACGAATTAATTTTTTTAATGGACGAGGGTAGTTTGCTCCCGGGGGGGGGGTACTAGGGCTGGCGAATGAGGGGTATGTGCGGACGGGACCTCCGAAAACCGACCCTTAGAGAGACTGATTTTTGCTGAAAAGGTGACCCTTAGAGAGACGTTTTGAAACTTTTTTTTCGATTTTTGAAAAAAGTCATACCCTTAGAGAGACTTTATTACAATTTTTTCTCTGAGGGAAAATTTCCAAAAAATCCTTAATCTTCCGATCCTTAGAGAGACTAATTGAAAACTTTCTGATCTTTCCGACCCTTAGAGAGACTTTGAAAGGTGAAAAAACCTAGGGTACTAGGGTTGGTGAATGAGGGGTATGTGCGGACGGGACCTCCGAAAACCACCCCTTTAGAGAGACTGATTTTTGCAGAAAAGGTGACCCTTAGAGAGATTTTTTGAATTTTCTTTTTTGATTTTTGAAAAAAGTCATACCCTTAGAGAGACTTTATTACAATTTTTTCTCTGAGGGAAAATTTCCAAAAAATCCTTAATTTTCCGATCCTTAAAGAGACTAATTTAAAACTTTCTGATTTTTCCGACCCTTAGAGAGAGTTTGAAAGGTGAAAAACCCGACCCTTACCGTCTGCACATAACCATCATCCATTTTTGCCTAAGTAACCCCCCGAGTTTGTTTCAAGTCCATACTGCTCTAAAGTCAAACGTGTTCACACCAAATGCACTGTTGTATCGTTTGTATAATGGCAAAGCTAGGGTATAACTGTTACGGAGTTTGTAGACTGATTGTTTCGTTTGGAATATATCATACGTAATTAGAGGTCTGAGGTGATGAATGGATTTAAAGATCTCAATGAGTAGAAATTTGAGATTTCTTACATGTATATTTTCAACATTAAAATCAGTCAACAGAGCTTCGTAATCCAACAGAGAATTTTTCATATCTTTAACTAAGTGCCCTATGATGACACTTGTCAATTAGGTTGCTACCCCATTTCCCACAGAATATCCAGACCAAGGGGCAATAGTTAAATGGCGAAAGAATATAGGCATTGATAAGAAGTTTTGTTTGTTCTTTGGGACAAAAATTTTTTATTCGTCTTAGCGCTCTTAATTTTTGATTTAATTTTTTTGCAAAGACATGTGGGCTAAAGGAAAGATTGCTATCTATCTTGACGCCTAAGAGCTGGCATTCAAAGTGCCAGGATAAATAGGCTGGAATTTAGAGGGGCTCGCAACGATAGAGTTATGCTTGAACCGTTCTAGTATTATGTTCAATTTATAGATAAGATCATGATTTACATCATCAATAATGATAGCACCTGAAGTGTTATGTCGAGGCCCTACCTGTCTTACCTTTATAAAGTCTAATTTTTATCAAAACAAAGAAAGTTTGAAAAGGGGTTTTGGATAAATTGGTCGAAATGATTTGAAAAAACATTGATTCAGCTTTGAAGAAGTTCAAACTCAAAGAAGGAAAACGTTGATAGTGCCAAAACAGTCTAACACAGAGAATTTATATTCAAAACAAAACTTGGTTCAATGGGTACATAGTGATTTCCGAGCCCTCCCTCTGAACTTACTAAATTTCATGATCAGAAGAGTACATTTTAAAACAAAAGGGAAGCGAGTGCAGAATGAACTTTGAGACAAAGTTAGTTCCCTACAAAATTAATCTTTAACATAACCAGCTCCTAAAGATACAAAAAAAGATGTTACATTTACATTTTGAAAATAAATTGATGAAGGTTGAAATAACTTCACTTATCTTCTTGTCTACTTACAAAGAAAATTCGACCTCTATATATACTAGGTCCCTACTCCTAAAATAAATGTTAGTTGCCTGATTACATAATGGGTTTGGGTTAATGGTTTTAGCATATTAAAATAACAAAGTCGTAAAATAAAACAAACAAGTCCTAACAGTACGTAACAGGAAGGTAATTAAATAAGGGGTTTGAAAGTAGTTAAAGGGGTCAAACAAAAGAGGTAATGGCATATAGCCTTCTGAAGAGCAAATATAATTTGATATTGACTTAAACCATGCGAAAATGGGGAAATGGGGAAGGGATGAATGGCTTCCTGAGATTATGTAACCTTGGATGTCTGTACGAACCAAGGGTTAATTTGGTGATGTATCCAGAATTTCATTGAAACACGACAGTTATCATCAGGAAAAATTTGAGATTTCCTTGATCAAATGAATAGATCATTAATAGAGGTATTGAAAAGCAGTGATCTAAGGATAGAACCTTGGGGAACACCTAATAAAACATCAAGCTATGGACTTAAGTGTGAGCCTAAGCAGACTCTGTGCCTAAGGCCTTTGACAGATCAATCAAAACAGCTCCCCCTTTTGTTTGTCAGCAAGGGATGTCTGCCAGTTTCTCAGTAAGTTGATAACCTGATAACGACATGCTGTGTACTGTGGTCTTTTCGAAATCCGCATAATAATTTTGAAAACGATGGCTCAAGAAAAAAAATTTAGCTGGTCTGGTCGTGTTCAGACCAAGGTTTAAAGCAATTAGGTCTACATGTTTCTTTTATATTTCTTTTGTATCTAACGGCACGCTTCTCATTAGTATTAAACCAAAGTTTAAAAAGGAATCACCCTCTGGTTTAAAAAAAAAGTTTTTACGATATTATCACAGTTTTTTGAATAGACGAAATCAAAATTCGCAAGTGAAAAACATGCTTCTAAATGCTTGTAAATTATGAAAGGAGAACGTGAAATTTATGACTTAGCGACTCTATCAATTTAGGCAGTTAATGATCATGGATCGAAGTATGGAGATTCCCATACTCTGCAACAAAAAAATCGATTTGTTAAATCCATTTTTGATGAATAGTGATAGAGAGAGAAGAAAGTTGAAAAAAGGAGTATCATGTCTAATGCAGAGAAGCAATGCTAATGTTTCAATTCTAGCAAACACTCTGCAGTTTGAAGATGTTGTGTATATACTATCAATTGTTTGCGATCTCCTCTATCAAAAACGAAGCCTCACTCAAACATTCAAAAGTGGATTCCTTTTTCCTCTCTTATGTAATCTATCTAAAAGATAAAATAGCAATTAAAACGTTACATTTCTTAATTCCCATATTGATACAACCAGTATCAACTTAGTACTGATTAAGCCTTAAACTTAAACTTTCATGTCTGAACACGACATATACGTCTCTAATTTAAGAAATTGAATTAAATAAATTTGTGTTTAGAGCTCTTCAATAATGATACGTGACACTGAATTGGATCCTGTGACCACATCACCAAGCGGTTTACCACCACATTCCCCAACGTTGAATCCAACACTCACAACACCTAGTTTGTTGATTTTGCAAACACCTTTCAGTGTGAACGGGATATCGTCATTATTCACAATGCTTCTGTTGTAGTACGCATATCCTATTGGGTAAGGAGAACATTCATTTCCATCAAAGGTAACAAACCATCGACTGCATGCACCAGGCTTTCTTTGCCATATATCTGAAAAGATTGACACCATTAAGTGTGAGTCGGTCTTTAATTTTTTAAACTTGCAATCCTGTTCATTTGAAAGATTGAATAAAAAATCATAAGTAAGTATCCCATTGAAAAACATACTCTAATTAACGGCAACGTTTCATAGACAGACGCTGTAAAAAGTTTTCTAAATTAAGCCACGACCCTATTGTTCCGAACAATTATTATTCTTTTTTGATTCCAAATCAATGATATGCTCAATCTATCAGCTGCAAGAATAACAGATCTTTTTCTCGATGCGCCACAGGATCTATGACCTATATCGTCAGTATGGGCTCTTCAGATGTAACGTCATTCGGAGGTGAAGTACTAACTTTTCACTGTATTCTTCTCCGAAATTTAAGCAAAATTAACATTTTTAGCGATTACGGGTACGCTTACTTACACTTACGGAAAACTGGTACGCCCCAGAAGGTGGGTATTATCAGAAGATTCGCAATAAGGTGATATTTTACTAAATGCAATGCTATGCTCTGCTATGGTTAATGTCGATAGTTCAAAGTTTTTAACATTGAAAAAAGCCATACCTTAATCAAGCCACTATCTGTACGTGTTGGAAAAAACCCGGCACATTCTTTAAAGTGTCTGCCACCAATTGAACCATCTAAAATCACAAAAAAACCTCAGAATTCACACCTTAAAAATTGACTATTACACGACCACGCCGCTATTTGATTTGCACGCCATTACGCCATATTTTTCAAAAAATCATACCATAACTCGCCACGTAAACATTCCAACCGATGAAGGCTTCTCAATACACCCTGTGTCACAGACCTGGTGGACCCCCCCCCCCCCCGCCCCAGTGGAAAAATAGGCCAACAAATCGTCCCCGGTGGAAAAAATACCCTACATTTTCAACCGCACTGGGAAATTGCCCTATGATTCTATCCCCATTGAGAATTGAATGGAAAAAATTGGACTCCAAAACCATCCCCACTGGAATTTTTGAGCTTGAAACAATAGATTTTTTATCCCCGTTGGAATTTTGATAGACATTTTTATCCCCACTGAGGGAAAAGGTTCCACCGGGGCACTGAGACAGGGGTGTCCTAATGGAGGTTGAATAAGTTTGTAACATTGTATGCTTATTTGCGTTAATATTTCATTTTTATGGGCATCACGATTTGCGACAATCTATGCTCGTTTAAACTTAGACAATCCTATCATTAATACATGGTTAAACTCTACTGCCGCTTTTTTTCCCGTCAACTGCCGCAATAGGTGTTAAACTAGACGCATGCATATTTCTCTGCGTTTATTATCGTTCCAATGGTATCGATAGCATCGTCTAGTTTAGTCTTCTACTTTATCAGGCTATATGTATAAAAAAGATTTTAATTTCTAAGTGTTTTGATGCCTGATCAAGAACTTTTTTGCTTATATATGCTATGCATGTAACAGAAAACAAAATCTTTACAAACCTTCTCCAGGAGGGCCTTGAGGACCTGTTTTTCCAACTACCCCAGGAACTCCATTGATACCGTCTTTGCCATCTGATAAAGAAATTTACAAGATTACTTTTAGTATAACGGAATATTATACACGCTTTTTTTTATAAAAATATCTTCTATAAGAATATCAGGGTGAAAATTGGCCAAATCGTAAGAATACCCTAGGAATACCCTCTAGGGTGAATTTCACAGAATTTGATAAGAATACAGTCATTTTGTATTTGGTTAACAGAAAAATACTGCTTGTTTTGTTAGAGATAAATTGAGGAAGAAATGTAATTTTAACCTAAATGTTCACTCAAAAGTCCAAAACTCTCAAATCTCATCCAAAGTTCACTATTCTTATAAAAAAACGTGTATGTGTTATACAAATAAACGAATGAGTAAAAAAGATATCCTCTGATATGTTTTAATAAAGTGTATAAAATTCCCGCTCAAGAGTAGACTGGAGTCGTTTATAATGCGTGTAATACTAATAATACCAATACTAATAATAATAATAATAATAATACGGGATTTAGTTTGTATAAACGACTGGAAGAATCCGGTGTTCAAGCCTTTTAGATACCCCGGCTAGCTACGCAGAAACTTGCGTAGCGAGAAAACAATTTATCAAGCAACAACAAACTCTCAAAACGAAATCAACTCAAATGAAAAACTTTCAATACACAAATCCACACATATTTTTTTCTCAATAATTATTTTGAGCAGGAAAAAACTATAATTGCAATATTGACACTTTTCGTTTGTTTGGAGTTAGTGCACAAAGGTTTCTAGACGACTAAAATTGTTCCATTCATTACTTTTTGCTTTATTTCTACTGTGTATAAATTAGTCGTCTAGCTTGCTAGACTAGCTCAAGAGTTCTGAAAATTCGGAAAATGGGTTCAGAAATCCAATGATTTTATTAAGCTCTAGCCATTCAAATTTTTAATTTACATTTAGTTAAATTAAAAGATCGTTCATAGAACCTACTAATCAATCTCTATTACGTTTCTAAAACTTAAAAAGGGGGTCGGTCAAAAAGTATGTACGCTCAAAAGTAAGCAAAATTCGACCCCACTCCCCCTTAAACGTTCGTGTTCGCTTTGACAGTACGCCCCCCCCCTTCCTCGTGCGAACGCTTTTCTAATTACCCCTCCCCCACTCCTCTCCCTCCTCTAGGAAAAAAAATTTAAATTATAACAAAAATAGACTGATTCAAGTTTGATTTTAATTGTATAAATTTTTCAAGAGAAGATCAAACTTAAAGAAAGTTAATGATTATGATAAATTGACATATTGATGACACAAGTAAAATGGGTTAAAGGTTTATAATATTTTGACTTTTCCCAAATCTCTGGTTAGGAAAAACTAAAAAAAAAAACAATTTGAAAAATTTGCAAAGCGTACATATATTTTCTTGATTTACCCCTTCCCCTCACGTACGCTTGCATACGCTTTTCGAAAGACCTTTTGAATTCATAAAATCATATTAGAGTGGATACGCACAGCTTACTCTTTGCTAATCCCTTTGCTAATCCCTTCTTCTTTCGCTTTTCTTCTCATTTATATTTTTGATGATTACCACCCAGAACTAAGACCAATAGAATACGAATCTTTCATTTACCTTCTCCTGGAACACCTTGGTCTCCTTTGGTTCCATTTGACCCAGGACGGCCGGCTGGTCCCTGGCATCCATCTTCCCCATCTCGTCCAGGTAGCCCATTCAAGCCATCACGACCGTCTCGACCCTTTCGACAAGGCTGACAAGTGGAAGGATTCGATTGAGCGGGATTGTTATGTAGTGTAGCAAGAATATCCTAAACCAAATAGAAATATATTTTCTCCTTTTTGATGATCATCTATTGATATTTTGCGGATGTGGCAACAGTTGGATGTGGGTATGAAAGTCATTAAAGTTTAGTGTGTGCATGTCCGGCACAGAGCAGGCGACTCACAAGTCTTCGAAAACAATTTCGAAGTAACTCATCCAAAAATTTTCCCTTAAAGAATGAATTTAGGCGGGAATTTAAAGGGTCATAACAGTACTTGCGAAATTTGTTAACAAACTGTATGCAACGGGATACAAAATCAAAACAAATGTCACATGTCAAAATAAAAGATCAAACCAAATATGGCTAATTTTGATTGTTCAATTGTTTTACAAGTTTGTTTTGGGCATGTGGTTTTAATTGTTCTCTTTAATGACACGTGGTTCGCGCAATGTTTACATTTTACTACTTTTATGTCCCTTTAATTTAGCGGATTGCCGAAAAGTTTTATCAGAGGGAACTTCAATTTGGCGAATATTTGAAAAATAAAATTTTTCCCGTTGCAGGATATTTTTAGGAAAAAACTTATCAAATAAGCAAATGAATGAATGATGAAATCACAAGACACGAATTAGGAAAGTACATGAAATAAATTGATTTGGTGGGAAACTTCCATGAAGTCAGTCAAATTTTCTTTCCGTCAAAATATCATCCTTTGTCTAATGTAATAGATGCCTTTCCGTGCCGCTGTCGGCATGTGCCGAAAAAATCATATTTTCGATTTTTTAGCCAGTGTCGGCATTTGGCGACAAGAAACCTATTTGGCAGAGGTTTTTTTTATAATTTATTGATTGTTCGATTTTGAACTAGATTTCATTAAATATCTCAGTTGAATAATTGAAATATATCTCAAAAATGTTTTTCATAATTATACATTTTTCAACTCAAAGTTGACACATATCACTTATATTTCTGATATTTTTCAGAAAATAAAGCTAAATGCGATGGTTAACTCTGTGGTCGCTCATGTCGGGATGTGCCGACATCTGGCAAATAGGTCGAACCCTTAAAAACACGAACGGCAGTTAAATACCGTGACAAGCACAGGCCGAAAGCTTATATCGACATGTGCTCACCAATCCAGATTCTATTCATGAAAATTAGGTTCATGAGCTCTATTATAACGCGGTAATTGATTTTGCTTAAGGTTTCTCATTGGTTGATTTTTTAGTGAGAGTTTCGATTTCACCTGTGATTGGTTGATATTGGTATCCATACATCACTTGAAATCCGCAAACATATTTGTTCTAATGGTTTTACTCATTAACTGCATTCATCTTACACATCAACAACACCGTTTGCACTATTTCTAACTTTGTCCTCAGTTCATTCGTTTTAGAAATCGTAAAACTTTTTGTTCACTGCACGCATTCTTTGTTTATGATTCCTTAATAAAATCTTTTGTTTTAAGTGAAGCCTCTACCCTACCCTTAAGACAATAGAGCTTACGACTCTTAATTAAGGAAGATCGATTAAAAATTACACGTTTTTTTTTTATAAGAACAAACTATATAAGAACATAAGGCTTCGAGGCCCAAAAATTTAAGAACATTCTAAGAACATACTAAGGCTTTGGAGACTTAAAAACATGCAAATTCTTAAGAAATTACATCAAAATGCTCAAAAAATGCTGAAAATAAGAACATTTTAAGAACATTTTTAGGCTTCAAATCCAAAAAAACTAAGAACATCCGAAGGCTTAAAAAAAAAAACGTGTACAATACTACGCGTTCGACTCTTTGTTAAATGCACGTTCTGTATTGTAGTCAACAAAAGATTCTCCTAACTACATTTTTATTAAGGAAGGTCTGTAGTGTGAACACGACCAATCATTCATTTGCACCTTCAGTCCCATTTTATGCCATTGCTACGATTTTACAACCCATACATATACATAATAGTCATTTATTTTTAACTGTTTTTGGCTTTTTGTTTTGTCTTTTTTCAAAACTGTTTTTATTGTAATTTTATTAGCCAATTATAGATTTGTTCTTAAAATGTTTTTAAAATTTTTTTCTTGTTGATTTGTTGTGAAGGTTGAATATACGGTTTTTAGATAAAAACATGATGCTTCTGGTTATTCTTTTTACCATTAAATTATTGGCCCAACCAAGAAAATATTTTTCAATAATTCTAAATTGCTTTTTTTAAACCCTTGTCATAACTTTCCGAATTTAAACATGTAAAATGACGTACGCAGTTTTTAACAGTATCGAACACTTCTTGAATGTTTTTATATGAAGAAAGAGGTGGACTAATTCTTTCTCTTGCTTTTTATCGCCCTTTGAATGCTGATGTTGTTTGATAAACTTTTTCATTTTTATGTTTTGGTGTTTTGATTTACATTTGAAAAGTTCTTTCTAAAAAAGAAAATTGCCTGTTTTTGAAAAAAATTCGAATGCCCTTAATAAATACGATCGTTAAATACATTAAAAAAAGTCTGTCCAGATATAATTGGCAGTGGAAACAAGAATGCCTGTAACTTTTGATAGTCAAATATAATCATGGAAATTTTTTTTGCTTGTTTTAGAGAATCAAAAGCGCTACATTTGAATGTATTTTTGGTTGAAAAATTCGCGATTTTTAGCGGTTAAATTTGTGATTGTAAAAATTGAGCTTTTTTCTACTTATGCCATAACGTTCATTTTTACACCAGTGGTAGTTCAACCTTAGGTTAAGAATTTTGTCAAGTTTCAAGGCAAACTGAAAAGTCCTTCGGAGGATATGGGACCCAAAATACCCCTTGGTAGCACTTTTCTGTGAAATATCAAATCTCCAACTTATTACTAAAAACGGGGGTAGTGATATGATTGATAAAACAGTTTTTCGATTATAACACATTTTACAATCTCTTTAATGACCTCATAGCCAAACTGTGTTTAGTGTTTTGGGAATTATCAAAGTTCTTTGATGGCTTAAAAGTAACAAAGACAATATAAATTCATGCTTATCTTTTCAATAAAAACAAGACGACTAGAAGTCGAAAATTTCGCCTTAAATAAGACGAAGAAGAAAATAACATTGAAATCCTTGGAGAACAATACACACAATTAAAACTTGAAGAGGAATGCGGAAAATTAATACTTTAATCGTAGAAATTTTAGCGAGACTAATTTTAGCGTTTTAGCGAGTTTTCCCTATTTTCGCTAAAATAAATCTCGCTAAAACACGCCAAAACGGCAGATCGCTAAACTTTATCCACGCCAATTTCTGGTTATATGGCATTGATACATTTTTATCAATAGGAAGGGTTTAAGTGCAAAGAAATGCTAGAAAACGAGTTCAGTCAATAATGTAATACGAGTATTCGTTAAAATTTATCCACGCGAAGTTTTTTGAAATCGTGATTCGCTAAAATAAATCCAAAAAAAATCAAGATTTTCCTGACTCGCTAATATACGCTAAAATTAGTCTCGCTAAAATTTCTTCGATTAAATAAACCTATTTTGAGTGAGTTTAGAACGAAAAGCAAGGTAAAATTTTACGTCATTTCCGGTCGAAATTTTTTTAATGAACAGGAAAATACAGGTTGGTACAGGGACAAAAACGGGTAACTTGAGCTCGGATTTCATGAATCTAAAAATTATATTTCCANTCTGACTTACTATACAGTTAGAGCAACTCCAATAAAATGGCATTTTAAATTTTATTTAGCACATCCTCGCTTCATAAAGGAGAAACTATTAATCGCGTGGGTCATGTATGCACGGGGTCACACGTTCGGTCCAGCTTTACACGGCATGGCTCAAATTTTTTTTGCGCTTTACAATATATGCTGCAGACGTACGTGTGTTCAAGACCAATTGTTTTACCATGTTCGAGGCAGATTGAAGAATTTTATTTTGAAGCCTGAACCATGGTGATACAAACCAGCAGGCCTGAAAATGATTGACACCACCACACCGTCAGTTGAGTCCAAATATTGAAAATATATCGCATCAAGACAAAAACATCAAAACAGTGCAATGACAATCGAAATAATTATTTATTGCCACGGTTTAAATTGGAGAAACTAGATAAGTTACAACAAAGATTATCGTTATACGCCTTGTTTTCAAAAAGACTTTCCCAAAAAAGCGGCGCCTTACTTGCCCAGCTTTCAGACACAAATGAAACAAAAGTGAAAGAAGCGTGGTCCCCGAGAAGAGACAGCCATATTCGTCAAATATCTCTGTACCCTTGAGTGTTCTATCTTTATAAGAAAAAAGAGCAGGAAAATTTTTCATACCGTAATTCTGCTCAGCCCTTGCTAAGATTTTAACCGTTTTCATAAATATAAATTTCACATTAGATAATCAAGAGCTTTCTTGTAAATGAAATTTATTTTTTATCAGCATGTGCCCTGAATTTGACTACTGGCTTTTTGTGATTTCTCTTGAAAAACTTCGCATGTAAATATTTTGACAAGTTTATTTCCAATTGGTATGAATTTTTTTTTCACATCTAGGCACAACAATCTCTATCGGAAAATATTAGTGAGAAAGTGAGGCACCCCGCGGTGCAGCGCGGTATTTCAAATGAAAAAGTGCTACCTACAACCTTATAAAAGACATTTCTTATAATTTTAGTAATAATGACAATGCTTTTCAACTTTTTAAATTGTCTTTCACGAATGTTTTACAGAGTCTCTTGATAATTGACAGTCTTTAATCGTGAAGGATATTTGCAGCAGAAAAATTATTGGATAAGAAGAAATCCAAATTCACGGGTTTGCAATTAAAGAAGTTAAACTTCTCATCAACTTTTAATGTCAGGGTACACAGATAGAACAAGCGTTTTAAATGTGCTTTATCCAGCTTCGCTATTACATATTCCTGGAATCATCAATTGTAGGACAGCCAAAAACGCGGAGGAGAGTGATCAAAGCAAGAAGACAACGAGAAGAATTTCTAGAAATTTAATTTATATTTTTATACCGTACATCCTGTGCTCAAGTTCAGGAGTTGCCATAAAGCCATTATGGTAATAACCGGGAGGGCACATATAAATATTTTTATATGTAAAGGAGTTTAAGACAATATTATGATATTGTATTTTTGGTGAGTAGAAGTAGAATGGACTGAGCGCGGCAATCGCCATTAAGTTTTTCCGCGTCGAAACAGGGGGAAATATTATTCTAAAATCCTTGTTTAGCCTTCAAAGAGTACAACAAGGTTTTTCTGTTTTTCATGGGGTTTGATGTTAGACAACGAAGAAATAGAAAGAACGTTTGTTTTTGCCCATACCTTTAGAGCTTTAGCGTGTTGTGCAAGAAAACAGACACTTTAAGATTATCACGTATGTCTTTTTTCGCCATTTAGCGAAACTTAAATTCACTTGTAAGTGACTTTTTAGTCTGAAAGTTCGTGAAAATAAGCGAAAACAGGCGAAATAAAGCCATATATTATGTTCCATTGATGAATAACATCAAGAAATCTATCAAATTTATTGTAACTTTTTTGAAAAACAAACCAAAATTAAATTTTAGATCTAGATTTTCGGATTAGCGCCAAAACCTCTTTGCGCGTAAAACGTAGTGGTCTAAAGAAACGACTATTCTTTTTTAGAATCAACCTTACAATCTAGTTTTTATAGTTATAAAAACTAGATTGCTGACGTGTGAAAAGGAATGTCGGCATGAATGATCCTTTTGTTTCGATAATAACATCAAAGCGGGAACTAATTTTCTTCTCGTCTCTTTCTTTCCTTTTTCTTTCTGATAACTTCAAGCTTTCCCTCAGTCTCTCCCAAGGGTGGTTAGCTCAAATGGTTAGAGCGTTTGTCTCAGAAGCATGGGTTTCCGAGTTCGATCCCTCTGGGTGTCAAATTTTCCAATTCTTGATTTTGTTTTCGTGCTCATCACTTTAATTTTGAATCAATTTTGAATACCGACGCGTTATGTAATGTTAATTGCTATTAGTAATTACGCGTTCAATTCGAATCTATGATCTGTTCCCTCTTAGTGAGGAGTTTGATACCCTTATAACAACCGTATTTTATAAGCACTGAATACTGAAATTCAAATGACGACCACGCAAGAAAGATAAGCAAACGATTGGATCAAGTGTCAAACATTTTGACCCGGAAATCAATTATCATGCTCGCTCACTCGCTGGCTGAAAGTGAAAGTGAAAGTGAAAGTAGTGAAACTGAAACTGTCAGTCACCAAACGCAGGCGCAAACGCCTATACCCGTTCTTCTATATCTCAGCCTTGAATAATCGCTTGTGGTAAAAAAAAAATTGAAGAAAAAAAAAACTTAAACAAGTTCTTATTAAGTGATGCTATCATAGCTTATCTAAACCTTACACAGAGAGCGGAGGTAATATATGCTAGTTACTTGTTTGATTGACCTTCAATTTAATAGAAAGAGAATTAAAATAAGAAATTTGAAGAGTTGGAAAATTTGACACCCAGAGGGATCGAACTCAGAAACGCATGCTTATGAGACAGATGCTCTAAACCACTTGAGCTAACCAAGCTTGAGAGAGACTGAGGGAAAGCTTGAAGTTATCAGAAAGAAAAAGGAAAGAAAGAGACGAGAAGAAAATTAGTTCCCGCTTTGATGTTATTATCGAAACAAAAGGATCATTCACGCCGACATTCCTTTTCACACGTCAGCAATCTAGTTTTTATAAATATAAAAACTAGATTGTAAGGTTGATTCTAAAAAAGACTAGTCGTTTCTTTAGACCACTACGTTGTAAGTAGTATGTGTATTAATTACTTCTATTGGACTCAGGGACAAATGGAAAAATCTAAGATGGAAAGTATATTATATAGGGATTTTTATTTTAGCTTTGTTTTGTTAACCCTTATTAGCCCAAGGGGGGATGTTTTCCACCACGCCGTTGGTTTTTGCTTTAAAACTCAACGAATAATCGATGAAACATTACGAAACTTTTTGAGTTTTAGTAAAAATATAAAAGACGAAAGCGTACAAAGTTTTAACATTATAGACCCCCTGCTTAAGGTTTATGATCATAGCGCCTCTGATAATCCAAAAATATATCGAAGCGTCGTGGAAAACACCCCCTCCCCTTTGGTCTACACCAGTCAAATAAGTTTGGGTTTAATAGAGAGGGGCATCCGATATAACAGGATCACAGGATTCGACATTTTTCACGGTATTTCGGGATTTCGACGAAAAATTAACGGGAAAACGTTATTGAGACTGTCTACCGAGACCGGTATTTGAACCAAAAACTAACGATATTTCGGGATTGAGTCAATATACTTTCAATTTTTTTCTGCTGCAAATCAGCAAATCACAGGAATTAATCATTTTTCGAGAAAGCTAAAAAGTCTCAAAAAGTCCATATTACTAAATTAAAGATCTCAAAAGTACCGTCGAAGAAAATTATAACAGCAGTTGGAAAACAAAAAAATGCACTTTATTAACATTTTCAAATCGTCTTCCTGGCATGAAATGATTTTTTTGTTGCTTAAAAAAATATACTTGTTGAAGTTTAATGATTGCATAATAAAGTAATGGAGGTTAGAATTCTGCACTCTCAGCGGATTTTCTACTTAATGTCGGAAAAATTGTCTCAGTTAATAACCTCATAGAGTATAGCAATCATCTATCAAATATAGAACAGGAGACTTTTGGCGTTTGTTTTGCAGTTCTGAACAAATTAATCCCACGGACCCACGGGTTTTTTATTTGGGACCCACGGGTTTTTTTTTCGGACCCACGGGTTTTTTTTTTGGACCCACGGGTTTTTTTTTCGGACCCACGGGTTTTTTTTTTGGACCCACAGGTTTTTTTTTGGACCTACGGGGGCACGAACCCACGAGGGCACGGGACCCACGGGACCCACGAGGGCACGGGACCCACGTAAATAATCACACTCATTGTTAATCGATTCTCTCCTACAGATGTAAACCCACCCAAACATTTAACAAAATACGTTGAACTTCCATTTAAATTCACAGGTCCGTGACTAGACTTTATCAACCTCTCACTCCTCGCGAAACTATAAGGCCACTTACGCTCGCTGCGCTCGCTACGGTGGCAAAAATAGTCCAAAAAGGTCCATATTTCTCAATCTTGACACCTTATGGGAGCTCTGTACGAAATTTAAGCCTCATTATGTTTAATTTTATGAAGCCTTGATTTTTTGCTCATTTCACCATGCTATATTTACAATATGTTAAAGAACACTTTTTGACCTGTAAAGGTGTATTTTTTCGATGGTGGATATAAAGATTCTGGTGATTCTGATGGTGGATATTGTTATTCTTGGCAGATATAAAGGGTCGGTTAGGGTAATGAGAAAATATGCTCGAACTCGTGTAAAAGCAGAAGATAAAGTATAAAGTAAGAGTTATATTTTAATCTTAACTAAATAAACCATGTAAGAAACATGTAAATGTGACAAAATGTAACGATAAAAAATAAATATTAACGTGTAAAATGAAATAAACAAAGAGGTAACTTCCTAAATATGTATACAGGACATCCTAAACAAAAGCCGTAGCCTATTCTTTCATATACGGAGTAAGGCCCTCCCTAAGATCTCAGAACTAGGAAGTGCTATTGAAAGTGGACTTGATTGATAGTATTGGGTTTTGTTAAAAAAATTATTTGCTAAATTACAGGTCGACCAGTTGCCTGGTGTGTATTTTACAGACCAGAATGTAAAATCTGTGAAAATTATGATTTGTAGTGATTTGAGTAAAATACACGACCCTCTCCTGCGGAACTCAGAAACTACTGGAGCGTTTGACCAAAGGTCGGTATTGATGTGATGCTGTTGCTTGCAGAATTTCAAGTATGTACTTTCTAAGAACCTTGTTAAAGTAAAACATAAAAGCTGAAGAATGTAAATGTAAATTCGATCTGTGTTTAAAATACTTCTAAAACAAAATTAAAAAATCCGAGCAAATGCTTACAAAAACAATGCAAATGGGTAAAAAGTAATGTAAAAAATATCAAAGTAAAAGAAGAATAAGGTATGTCATAATCTTCCGATCGATTTCTTTTAAAGTTATGCAGAAAAAAAGTTGTCGATTAAGGTTATCACATACCTTTAAAGTCACAACAAAGTGAAAAAGTGACTACTGCAGAAGAACCAGTAGGCCATACTGATACTGAGAAAACCTGATGTTGATAACTTGCCAAGATAAATTATGAACAGCGCGTATCGACAGAATGCAGAAGAAATGTGATAGTAGTACAGAGGGACATTGATAGATTCTGGTATTCGACTTTCAAACAGAACTTGAAAATTGAAAGATCAGAGATTGAAATCAACAAAATTCGAAAAAAAGATAAAATTCGAAATTCGCAGAAAAATCGAAGATCGGAATTCTTTTGGCAACAATTCAAGTTTCTCTGTGGCTCCATTAGTCAACGACTTTTGTAAAATAATTGTCAAAATTTGGTCTCTGAGTTTCGGCTCTGGTAAGTTAAAAAATGACTAATAAAACTAAAATGACACATCAGTTAAAAAATTGTCTTATTATTCATATTGGGTTGAAAAAAATCAACTATCAACAATTTCCTTTATATTTTACGTTAAAGCGCGGTTCTTTTGGTATATGAATGACCCTATGGCAAAGGGTCATACTGTATTAGTGATTTTTGACATGGCAGGTTTTAGAAAATTAGTCATTCATTAAATTACCAGAGGGAGGTCCAGTTCAGCGCATAACACTTTTATCCCTTACCATAGTAAAGTATCTCCCGATGGTAACAAACATAAAAAAAATCTCAAATAAATGAATCTCCTAAAAATCTCATAAAAAAATCTCAAATAAATGAATCTCCTAAAGATTTCAAGTAACTTTACATTTAAAAATTATCTAAATTTAGAACAAGTTTCAAAAGATTAAAAAATAATGTGACAAATATAAATATTTTTTTCAATTCTATCGAATAATAAAGCCATATAATATATATTATATTTCGTTTTTCAGGTAAATAGAATATCTCAAAACAAATATGATCAAAATTGACAAAAATAAATATCTTTTTCTATGTTATCAAATAATATAAAGTTAAAATATATATTATATATTTCGTTTTTTAAGTAAATAAAATATCTCAAAACGTACGATCTAGTTGTGTAAAGATTGTGCACAACGGCGTAGTGTCATAGTGTCACAAGTGTCATATTTTGTTGATGCTGTTTTTCCCATGATATGCCTCGGAATAGCTTCTGAAGTCCTTTCCTGAATTATTGGTCAAATTTCGAGATTTTTTCTCTATTTACAGATTTTTGAGGAAAGAGGGGTTTAGAAATTATCACGAGGAAAAGTTTTTTTAAACTCTTGGGCACGTGTTTGAACAAAAATTTTGCTCGTACCCGTAAGGGAAAAGAACTTTCGGCTTAATTTGATAATTAGTCTTATCATACTGACTAACGTCGAAACACTAAAATAAAAACTAAAAAAAAAAGAAAGTATAAAGTGGTAAAGTCAAATTCCAAAAATCAAAACAGCCAAATGATACAAAGTCAAATAGCACCAAATCCGGTACCAAACTTGACTGCGATTTCAAGGTTTTTTATGGTGTTCTGATACGGAAAGATAATTAGCAACCCACAAGTTGATATTTTCCATTCGTTTTCGTTAGCAAAGTACGCTTCGATGGGCTTTTCAAAACCAAACAGTGGTACAGTTTCTGTGCTGGCGAAGAGAAAAAGCAATTTCTCTAAAGTAACATCCTCTCGGTCACCGTTACTAACTTCTGTAAAGAATTCTTGTATGTCACAGATTAAATTTTCCACGTGTCGATAGTCATTTGAATGAGGCTCAGCCTCGTTTCGGAATTGGAACAATGAAATAAATTGATCTAATGTCAATCTTTTGTTGGAAGGTAAGAAGTAATGCTTAAAGAATCCGAAATTCTCTTTACACATAAAAATCGTAGAGATACTCGTGACACCCTCCTTAAACTGATGAAGAGCACTTGAATTTTTCAAAAGCACGAAACTCAAAGCAAAAAGTCTCTGATTTTCAGCCTCAGTGGTTGGTACAATATCCAACTCAGTGAGATGATCCAAATTTCCCTTGGATATTTCTTCCAGCTTGTACTTCAATTCCCCATCATCAATTGTAAGAATGGATTGCGGCTGACGGTCATACAAATAGTCAACCACTGCTGGATGAAAGCAATGAGGGCCTTTGTTTATATACAAGATAGAGACAGCGGCTAACTGGCCCAGTTTGAAATAGTTCTTCTTTACATAAGAATCAGGAACCAACTTCAAGCAGAGAGCATTTCCAGCACCTATGTAATACCAGAAGTACGACTGAAGTTATTCATTGATATTGTGAGAAATTCTCTGAAGGACCTTTACTGTGCCAGGCTCTGATGCGAACCTAATGGATATTTCATAATGTGACAGGTCAAAGTTCTGTTTGAAAGTCAAATACCAGAATCTATCAATGTCCCTCTGTACTATCACATTTCTTCTGCATTCTGTCGATACGCGCTGTTCATAACTTATTTTGGCAAGTTCAACATCAGGTTTTCCAGCATCAGTATGGTCGTCATCATTATCGTCGCTTGCTTGTCATGAACTGTCTCAAAAAATATTCACTTCGTCTTGACCAAATAAGTCAGTGGGGTGTGTTTTGATGGAGAGCCAGTTTGAGTGTCAGTGGGTGTGTCTGATGGAGTGTCAGTGGGTGTGTCTGATGGAGAGCCAGATTGGGTGCCAGTGGGCGTGGTTGATGTAGAGCCGGATTGGGTGCCAGTGGGCGTGTTTGATGAAGAGCCAGTGGGCGTGCTTGACGGAGAGCCAGTTTGGGTACGCGTAACGCCGGAAAATGTAGATAGACTTGGCGATCCGATCGAGTGTCTGAATCGCAATGGTACAGAACGTTCTCTACCACTTGTGAAGTAGTTAAGTCTTGCTTCTCTGAGATCAACCATTTCAACTTCGTTTTCCACTGAATCGGCATCACTTTCAGCTCTGATATTAGGTACCTGAAGTAGAAAATTTTTTACAAGGTTTCATGAACAATCAGTACTTTTTGGGGCATCAAGTTCAAGGTAATTCTATAATTGGTAGTTTACTGAATATCTGAAACCTTTTGCTTTTTGTCACTGTAAAGGTCATATTTTCGACAAGGCACTCTACGCTACCTTAATTTTAAAGGGGCCTAAGTCCATTTTAAAAATTGAGTTTTCTTATGTAGGCTTTGAAGTAAAAAAGGCCCAAAGTTTTAGCCTGAACCTTTGATAAAAACCAATAAGTCCAATAAGATTTACGAAAAAATATCCTAGAGGTGAATAAAAACAGACAGTCTGAGTCCATATTTTGATTCCTTTTTTAAGAAGACAGAAGAGGTATTATGCTTATTTCTAATTATAAAAAAGCTTATTAACATTTGAGTGATAACAGATGTGGCGAGACAGTAAGTGATGTAAGTGTTTGGACTATTTAAAAATATATGTGTGTCCTCGTTGTGAAATCCTTACAATTCCAAAAATTAATTAATTTTAAAGAGGCTGGAAGTCCTTTTCATTGACTTGACCTTGTGATACATTACTTACATGTATGTGATACATACTTTCCAACACAATGATCCATGGTCAGTTAAACAAAACATGCTCATATCTTTCAGAAAATCTTTACTTCATACCTTAATATTGATAACGGCCATACAATCAACGAAAATCTTAAATTGTATTTTTCTCAAAATCAATGAAAATGGACTAAGGGCCATAAAATTAAGGCTTTTAGGACATGGCCCTCTTTACAATTAAGGTTTCTGTCGTCAAGGTCAGTGACCTCTCCCACCCTCTCTGAAATATAACTTAATATTAAAGATAACTTACTTGGTCAGCAGCCAGACTTTCTCGAAGTCCTCGATTTTGTTCACATCTTAAACATTCGGTGTTAGGTGGTGATGTGCAATGACAGGTCGGACAAATCACCCAATCCTGACCGCTATTTGACTGAAAAATTTGGAAGCAAAATGGATTAGTTTCGTATTTTTTGTTTATTATTTTAGTTTCTCACAGTTTATTTTACTTGAAAAAGGAAAAATAATACCATCGAAGCCTCGAAAGCAAGAGTACAGCCTCTAAATACATGTTTAACAATATTTGTTAAAGAAATGATAGACCAACCTCCAAAAATATGGAATATGTTTTTTTTAAAGCCATTTTAAGCTTAATTTTGGTCCAACTTTGCCCAAAATCCCTGACAAAAGCAGACTGACAGACAAACACTGACTGGCAATTTTTGAAGAAAAATTCCCTTTATATATAGCCCAAACAAAAGCCATTGTGTAAAATCAACCTCCAAAATTATCTCGTTTGTTCCTTCGTAATTTTCTTGATATTGAATGTTTTCATCCATGGGAAGTGGTGTCAATGTGGGAAGTGGTGTCATTGTGGGAAGTGGTGTCAATGTGGGTCGCAATAACTAAAAGAAAGAAGAAGATGTATTATAACGGACGTGAAAAGGTTTATTAAATTTCAGTGGGTTGAAAAATTTATTTTCTATAGACTGAAAAGCTCAAAATTTAAATTTAGTTATCAATGTCTCTTACTGTATAATCAAAAAATTTCCAAGGTCAAAAAGAGAGCCATTGTGTAAAATTAACATAAAAAAATACCTCGTTTCTTCTTTCACTATTTTGTTGATATTCAACGATGTTTTCATTAATGGAAAGTGGTGTTAATGGGGGTCGCAACAGCTAAAATAAACAAGAACATGTGAAAACATAAGAAAGTTATGTGACAAATAATTATACATTTGGAAGCATCAAGGCTCAAAGAATCTTTGCACCGAAAATAAAGGTCCCAGCACAAAAGGATAAAAAGTTCTATTTTCATTCGTTGTTCATTTTCATTTTCAGTCCTCTCAGTAATTACAAAGAAACGGAAACCACGATGTCAAAGCAATATTTGCAATTAAAATTCCAAGTAAATTTCACGTGTATTAAACCTGATCAGCACTGTAATTAGAGGTAATTTCTGCATTAAATTAGAGGTAAATCATAACTCACCCGTACTAATTAGACGGTGAATCAGAGAATCTACGGCATATAGAGAATCGATCTCAGGCTTGATATTTTGGTTCTATTATTTTTACATCGTTGATTTGACATTAAAAGTTAAAATATTCAAAAAAGTTGTCATTTTTCATGAGACCTGCTTGTCAAAAATGACATCATGCTCAAGGTGTGAAAATATTTAGGGTGTAAAATGTATTTATATCAGTGCTATATAAAATTAGGAAAAGTTGCTTAATAAAGTTCTCGACCTCAATTTTTCAGGAGAGAACGAGTGGCTATTTCAAGTTTTTTAGAATACTAACCCAAAATTTTCCAAAAATAAAATGTACCAACTTTTAGGTGAAACAAAGGAAAAAAACTTTTACTGATGCTGCCATTATGAAATTAAAAAGATTATTAAAAAGAATATTTTTATTTTTCCTGAAAGTCAATACTTGGGTATTACAGTTAAAAAGCTTTATCCGAACTTATTTTATTGACAAATAAAAAAATCACCAATTTTCAGGGTTTTATGCAGTTAATTGGAAATATAAAGTGATATGCTAGTACATAACCACGTGATTTTTTGAAGAAATAAAATCACCAAATTATTCTTTGTTTGTTAATAAGATTGTTTGTGCCAAATTTCATGACAATGGTGAAGCTGTTCCATTACCCCCAAAGAAATAATTTACATTTTGTTTTTTTGTAATTAAAAAAAATAATATACCTGCTGAGAATTCTGCCCTAGGTATGTCATTCTTATAATACAGTGAGATATAATACAGTTAACAGATTAAAAGAAGGATTTTGAGTCAATTGAATGAACTTACCCCTTCATTGTCACTGTCATTTTCATCTGATGACGAGCTTTCAACATTTTGTTCTAATGCCCACTTAAACTCGAGTCTTGCATAAACCACGGGCACATATAAATATAAATTGAGCACTTTTTTTTTCTCTTTAGCATGTTTCTCATGATAGTCTTGCAAATCTTTAAAGGACTCTTCTATTTTCTTTCCAGTATATGTAGCAATAAATGATTCAATACTATCTGCAATTTTGAATTTCTGTCTACATATTTTATGAAGTTGATCATATGTGGCTGACCTTACCACTTGAAAAGTCATTGTTTTGTTCAGTTTATGAACATATTTTTTTTTCTCGAGACATTTGATGCCAAATTGGATTTCGAAGTGACTTTTAACGGTCACTGGTCGGTTGGTTGTGCTTATTCGTTCTGTATGGGTTCGTTTCAGTTTGGAACTCAACTGCTGAGCCCTTTCTCTGTAGTGCAAAATTTGGGAGCTTGTGCCATTGTCATTTGAAGTGCGAAATGTTTGTTTGAATGAAATTAAATCACCATACAATAAACCCAAATCGAGTAGGGTTTTGTCATCACAGAATGAGGCAACAGTGTCGTCTATTTTCTGAAGTACGAAATGTTGGAGCAAATGCGAACAACCCCGTTTTTGTAGAAAATCTTCAATCTAAAAAAAAAAAGAGGAAATGTGTGAATATCGAGGTTTATAATATACTTATTTACTTACTTTGTGATTTTTTGTTAAAGCCATTGTACGTTCAAGGTATATATTCATCCAATTTGTTGAATACCGTCGAAAGGTGATAAATTACACTACTTTGCCATACTTTGCACTGTGTATTTTACTGAATAGCGATATGTACATTTTAAAAACAAAAGTGAATTTTTGTTATGTTTTGATTTGTAATTGATCACATATGTCTCAATCTGTAAACATGAGATCAATCTAAAGATCAAAATTTCATGAGCAAAACAAAGGAAATAAGGTGAGTGAAAAGTATGACAGAGTAGTGCAATGTATCACCTTAATCATTCGATTAGATTCGATCAACTTTGATTGATTGACATCGCCCTGGATAAATGAGTCTTTTTCAAACCAGGCAGCAGGCAACCTTGCCCCTGGTAAAAATTACAGGCTAAAAAGAAAAAAATACAGATATTTATTCAAATAAAACTTACCTTTTGAAAACCAAAGACAATAATATCACCATTTGCACTACCATTCTGATCATACATATCATGATTTGACGCCATTTTGTCGTTTTGTTTATTTTTTTTTTGGACTGTTGGAATTCACATTTTCTCAGAAAAGGCTTAACTCAGGCGGTTATCTGATATTCCGATGGCGTATTGGCGGCCGCCCACGCTAAAGCTCTAAAGGAGCGGGCCAATATACCATCGGAGAGAAATAGTAGTCATCCATTGATGTGCCGACATAAGTTTAGCCCTCATTTTCGGGGCCGTGCTGAACGCTCAAAAATTGTTTTTTTGAGATCTGGCGCCTCAAAAAGACCGTCAAATCACTGTCGTTAGTTACCACGTCATGAGTATGTCGGCAAAAATTACAAACAACATGGCTGATGTAATTTTCAAAAAATGTGTGCTGTTATGGTTGTTTTTGGTTTCTTTTGATGGATTTTTTGTAGTTTAACTGTACTTATCACTCCCTGAATATTAGTTTTAGTATCCAGTGTAATTTCTGTATGTGCACCAACCCAAAAAATGTGTTTCTACCACAGAAAAGTTGATAATCATAACTTTTGTTTTTGTTTGTTTTGATGGCTAGATTTTTTCTGCACTTTCTCAAATTTTATACCATTCAAAGACCAAAGAAAATAAAGCAGGTATGTTCCTATGGGCTTAGGCTTTTATCAGTAACCTTCATGTTGTTATCTATCTTAGACCGTCCTCCAAATTTAACACCGGCCGACAACCGACAAACCGACTTCAGTTCAGTGTTCCAGAACTGAAGTTTTTTTAATAAAATCTTTATCAAACTTCACAAAAGTGTTCATTAGTATTCATTTTCTATAGCTTTAGTTTTTCTTTTAGTGTTATTATAGATGCTGATTATGACTTTTCTCTTCTTTCAGGCTTTTTTGTGTACAATGTTATTTCTATTTTGTTTTTGCTTCTGTGATCAGTTTAAAGAAGGAAAAGTACTTATTTGAGTATTTCTACATGCCCTCCTTGTGAAAAGAATGATAATATTTTGCATGATTCCTTCTCCAAAAAGTTTTGTATTTGAATTTATTTCGTGAAACCTTTTGAAGTTTTTTCTGACCCAAATTTTGTCGGCCATGACACCTTCCCTGTCCAAATTGCACTCGGGCCCATTTTTCTAAAAAATTACGCGGTCTTGCTAAATTCCGTAATGTATTTCTTCCAGATGTTGAAAATTTTCCCGACCTTCAGAGCTTTAGCGTGTCGGAAGAAAATTTCTACATCGGGTGCCAGATAACTCAGGCGGCCGCCTAACTTAACTTGGGCGGCCGCCTATCCTAACTCAGGCGGCCGCCTAACTTTTATAATTTTAGGCGGCCGCCTAACTTTCTTGGGCGGCCGCCTATCTTAAATTGGGCGGCCGCCTAAGTTAAAATCAAAGATAGGCGGCCGCCTAAGTAACATCAAATAAAATACAGACCAGAATGTTAATTTCATGACCAACCTCTAGAAACAGGCGGCCGCCCACCCTAGTCAGGCGGCCGCCCGAGATGATAGGCGGCCGCCTAACATTGTCCGCCCATCTAAGATAAGGGTAGGGTTGCCCATATCAGCCACGGTAATAACCTTTGAAGTCTTCTACAAAACCTTATGAGAAAAACATCCGCCAATTTGATGTCCTCAGCTGTGATGACTCTAACGCAGAGGTAGGTGCAAGTAATTACAAACAGCCTCCAGCATTCTAAATCTGCTTGAGGAATGATACCTTTCAAAGCATATACAGAGTAAATCAGTGTCCAGTTCTTTAGTTCATCTGCCGTAAATCCATCAAAGCCACTTTCTAATTTAGTTGGAAGTTTGCCTACATCTGAAGAAACCACTGCTGAATCTACTCGCTTCTGAAGAACGGGGAAGGTGATATGGTCCAAATAACCTTTTTCTTTCCAAATCTTTATCATAAGTTTTGATGTTCCTGAGAAATATAAGAAAGTCAATGTCACTGAACCTAACTAGCTAGTGAGTGTCAATACCTAATGGACATCAAAGAGAAACCGGTATTCCATATCTACCTGAACATAATGACGAAAAATTAAAGTAACGCCTGTAATAGAAAAATCCTATGATTTCATATCGTTGAAAAACTTTTGCTAAAATCTTACCCGTCTTCACTGGGTTTTTAGAGCTAAGTTGTGTAATTTCAAATCCCTGCCCATAAAAAGCAAGAGAATTTACATCCCCATTGGTATTTAACTCGTTCATTTAATCCATTGCCAAAAAAATCCCACCTGGTCACTGAGACAGGGGTGTTTCCCTACAAGCTAAATAAACCCAAACTCGTCACTGAGACAGGTGTGCATCCCACTGGATAAATAAATCCCACCTTTTACTGAGACAGGGTGTGTATGATTACTATTAATTATTATTAATTATATACACAATTTAAATCTTACTATTCATGTTACAAAGTAATTGACCAGAAGGAGGTTCTTACCTAAAAACAGGTTATGCATTGGATCAATAATCGCCATCTTGATTAAGTCAATATAAGGGAGTTCTGTGAGAACAGAATATCTTGAGCCATACAAGGATTCGAGTCGTTGTTTTTCACCAATAGTGTCTGCTCTGTTGATTTCCTCCATTTGTCTACGGTGTTCTTCGTTTATCCGACTTCGCCAAGACTTTCTGTTGAAACCACCACAATTACGTCCAGGAAATTCCTTTTTGCATTTTTGAACATCCTTTGATAGCCGCATGACCTTCAAAAAGTTAAACGACTTATTATACAAGTCCGGAATAAATAAGATCGAAATTATGAATTTTCAACGTAGTAGTCCTTTAGCCATTTACACTATTTAGCAACTTTTAATCGTTGTTTCCACTTGCCGGCAAATTTGGTAAACTCGAGTCCATTGGCTACGGGACTATAGTTGCTCAATACCAACTGAGGCATGTCGAAGATAGGGTTTCCAAAAACCCATGTTTCCAAAACTTTCCTAAATTCAGGATAAAGTAGGATAAGTAAAGAATATCGAAAGGAGCACCAGTATAGTTTACTGATCTCCGACCATAAATATTTCCCTTTATCAATGAATACGCTACGAACGACTCTCAGTCTAAATGGGTTACTGAAACGAGAGTGTGGTATTTGACCTACCTAAAAACCCACAGAGTTTGCGACATGCAGGTATATCACAACCGATACATAAAAGTGCTAATCCAAACTGTTTCAACATGTTACCAATTCTAATTATAAATCCATCAGTCCAAGCCTCTTTTAGTTCGCACACCAAAGGTTCTAAAAAGGAATTTATATTCGCTGGTTCTTTTGCCATAGATGGGATCAGTCCAACAAGAATGATGTTTTTTGGGTTTAAACCTTTCGTTTCTTGGAAGGTTCATTACAACGAGATAAATGGCTCCAATGCTATATTTCACGTGTTTGTATGGATTAAACCAATCTACATTTAGCATGACACCGTAATTTCCCTCCTTTGTAAAAAAATCATATCCATTGGGAAACCTTTTCCACATTCCTCCGTCATACACATCTGCCATTACCTTGTCCTTCGTAGTTCTTTTTCTCCATTTCTCACATTCCTCTTGAAATCCTTTTCTCTCTAAAAGACTTTTAAGACTTTGCTTCAGAGATCTATAGCAATAAGTTTTGAAAGGCACAAGCTTTGTTTCTCCAGATACTTTTGAAAGTAAAAGTTGACCACATTCCTTTCGATGTTGTTTCTGTGGGTGGTTCGGAAAAGCAACATTGCTACATTTCTTGGATACCTTCTCCCCGCGAATTACGGAAACACAGTTTTTATAATCATATAATTTGTAGCATTTTGTACATACAACATACTTCACGAAATCGGTTTCAGCTTTCTGATTCAGGAGTTTTTGAAATTTATAAAGACTTGAAGGAAAATTGCCAATGACATATGTGAGACCTGGGACACATGATACGAGTGTAGTTACGAGTACAAACAAAAATGTTATCAAGCTTTTCAAAGCACAGTCAGTTATTCCGAATGTGTACTGCCAAATCGCCAAAAACCTACAAGTGTATATAGTGAACAAAGTTGTTTCATCTCTCTCCACTCCAATTTCAGTGTCATTAGCCATTTCATTTTCGAAGTCTCTGATCATATCTTAGAAAGCTTCCTGATCGTCTACCAGCTCCTCTTCAACATTAGCCTCGTTGGACTCTTCAATTTCGTGTTCTGTCTCTATAGCTTCATCAGTGGGTTCTTGTTGGCACTCCATTTCAACGTCAAAGCCATCGCTGACTTGATTTTCACTGCCACATTTTCTGATACACTTTATTGAATGCCGCTCAAAATACTTTGATGTGAAAGTTTGTTTGCAGACTTGACATAAGATTTCGTCGCCATACATTGCAAGCCTATAAAAATGACAATTAGATCTAAATCCAACTCGTCCCTTTGCTCAACTCGCCAAATAGCACGCGCGGGCCACCATAAGAGCCAACGTAGCAGGAAACCAATCCATACACTATTAAGCTGACCTATGAAGTATTGGTCTGCGATTCAGACTAAGACCATCCCAGCTGTTACATAACGTTGTTTCGACGTTCATATAACGTTATTTGGACGTTATGAACGTTAAATAAACGTTGAAACAACGTCGTGTGTCTGCTGGGATAGAACTAGCCGAAACACGTGTATTTCAGATTATTTTCGTATCAGGGGGGGGTCAGGGTCAGAATTCGGCCGTCGAAAAAGTTACTCGGTCGGTAGAATATAGTCGTCCGGCCGGGGGAAATATCAACCGGCCGACGGAAAATTGGTCGTCGGAATAGTCAGTCGGCCGTCGAAATAGCTACTCGGTCGGCGGGGTAGTCGTCCGGCCGGCAGAAATGTTATCCGGTCCGCGGAAAATTGGCCGTCAGAATAGTCATCCGGCCGCTGGAATAGTTTTTCGACTGCCGAAATAGTCTTCCGGCCTGCGGAAAATTGGCCGTCGAAAATAGAGGCCGAGTTGTTTTTTTGGAGTTTATTTGTCATCATAAATTTTCGTTACTAACTCGGTTTATATTTTTTGCTTCCTTTAATTGTTATTTTTTAAATAACTATAAGATTAGCTATGCCGGCGGATGACTATTACGATGGCCAATTTTCCGCGGGCCTGGTGACTATTCCGCCGGCCGGTTAACATTTCCGCCGAACGACGGCTGAATTTCCGGCGATTTCTGACCCTGACCCCTGGTTGTAAAATATCACTTACTGGTTTTTTGGGTTCCACGAATAAAGAAAAAATTCCAACAAACAATCAGCAATATTGATGGTTTTCAAATATTTTTGATATTTTCTATTCTAAAAATTGAAAAAGTAAAATTAGTGTTGAAGTTGGACGAAACAAAACGAGAACAAGACGGCTTAAAGTCGAAAATTTCGCCTAGAATTTGAACTACATGAGAAAAACAAGAAGTAGATGAAACTAATCTGAAATCTACTTTACATCGAGCCTTGATGAAACAATTTTACAACAAGAACAACGATGCTTAAAATCGCTAAAAAAATTAGACCAATTTAAGAACAATTGTTGTTTAATTTTTAAAAACTCTCATAAAGAATATGCTTATAAAAAATAGATATGCTCTTATTGCACGCCATCCCTTGTTTACTTTGTAAGAACTAATTACCGGAAGGTATAAAACCGTATATCAGAAATTATTGATTTGATTCTTATAAAGTATATGCTTATAAGAAAAATAAATATGCTCATATTGTACCCCAATCCTTGTTTACCTTGTAAGTACTAATTACCGAAAGGTATCTCACCGTCTATCAAGAGTTATTGATTTGATTCTTATAAAGTAAATGCTTATAAGAAAAGTAAATATGCTCATATTGTACACCAACCCTTGTTTACTTTGTAAGAACTAATTACCGGAAGGTATAACACCGTCTATCAGGAATTATTGATTTGATTCTTATAAAGTATATGCTTATGAGAAAAATAAATATGCTCATATTGTGCGCCGTCACTTGTTTACTTTGTAAGAACTAATTACCGAAAGGTATATCACCGTCTACAAGAGTTATTGATTTGATTCTTATAAAGTATATGCTTATAAGAAAATGAAGAAAAATCAAAACTGTGAAGCTAAAGACACAAAGATATAATGACGTAATCCAAAGAAAACCTGCGAAGATCTTCCGTGGTTATACGAGCGTGTAATTTGTAAATTGATTTTAGTGAGTTCGTCCACCGTATCAAGTACTTTCGTTTTCTAAATTTTTTTCCGATATCGCCGCCGCCGCACCATGCCTATCGTAATACTTTCGCTAAGGCGAAATTAATAACCGACCTCTAACCGCAGAAAAAGAGCGGGAGCTATGATTGGCGCACAGTTACTCTTGAACAACGCCCACGCCATTATGATTACCACCCTAAATAAAAATCGACTCGGCCAACTGATTACATGATAGGTTAGACAGAACATGAAAAAGTTGAAGAAAAAAAACAAAGCAAAACCATAAAATAATAGAAAGAAATAAGCCTATCGCAGTACTCTTTTAAATATTTAAGCCAAATTTCAGCCAAATCCGATATAATGTATGAAGTCTGTAGACTCTCCAAAGCTTGTGACCAGATCTGGAAGTATCTTTTGTGCTTATAAAAAGCGTCTCCCTTGGATCCCGGGATTTAATTTTGTTTTTATGTAATATAGTGAAACCGGGGGTTTGATATAAAGAAACCGGGGGTTTGACGTTAGTCTATAAAGTTTCCTCGCGTAAGATCTTTGAGGAAAAACAACAAAATAATGGAAGTTTGTTGATTGTTTTATTGTTCAACAATTTATATCCAAATATACTTTAGTAAAAAATATGTTGTGAATGTATATTTGTTAAATTCATAAGTATTTGTTCATAATAACCCCCTAACAGCTTTTCGATATCCAAATTCAAATAAACTGATTTGGTTGGTGTGCTAAACAAGTCGTCGCTCTCTGATTGGAGGTTTCCCAATAGAGATTCTTTTGGCGGGAACAGGTCCATAACACTTGAAAGTTTGCTGGCGAGAGGTTGTAAAGAGACTCAACTCAGGTAAAAGAAATTAAAATTTGTCATTTGTGTAATGGTGAAAAATTTTATACGAATGAACTAGTGATGAATATATCAGCTCTATACTCATGAGAATCTGAAATGTATTCGTTTTTCCATTGGGCAATGGAACGAGTGATTAGACTCTGGCTAGACTAGACAAAACAAACTCCTGTCCTCTGTCAGTCTGTCTGCCTTGCCTTGTTTTCTTCTAGAGTGTCTGAATTCAATTTGCTTTCATAGTTTCAATGGTATTTGTTGTGACTCTTTGGTAAATATGACATTTTTATTCATTGCAGGACACGCGCATCAATAACATCAACAATATGCCAAAGTCAATAATGTCTTTTGAGGAGTTCAAATCTTCATCCGTTCGGTCGTTTTCAAGAAATAAGGTTCACCCGCAAAGTCCTTATGACCCCAAAACTATGAAAACTTACTCTGCTCAGTCCCATGATAACAACATGAAGTCAGGAGGAACAAAGAGTGCAAGTCGCAAAGTAGATAGGACAAGGACATTTATTGATTCAGAAGATAATGATTCTGACGTTGATATTGGTGTAACAAAATCATCAGTTGCTAATGATGAGCCCAGTCCTCCAAAATCATCACATAAAAAACAAAAACATACTGCTTCAAAATCACCATGTACAATAAACAGCAATCAGACTCAACCGAAATCAACATTTCACAGTCAAGCAAAAGAGACTCTTGCTGCTGCTCAAAATCAATCAAAATCACCGTTCTCAAAATTGCCATTTAACAACAGCCAAAATGAAGACATTTCTGCTGCTGCAAAATCACTGTGTCATGACAGTCAATTGAAATCACCAGTAAACAGTAACACGAATTCACCATTGACACCTGGATTGCTTAACATGCAAAAAATGTAAAAGATCAGTTCATTATGAGTGCACACAGTTACCCCTGTATCAACTACAAATATTCGTGACATCCTACAACGATCATTACTTATGTTCAAACTGCGTACGAATAACGAAAAACCTAAGAAATAAAGTGGGAAAAAACACTCAACATATGATGCAAACTGAACTTAAAAAGAAAGACGACGTCATACAAAAACTGAACAATGAGGTCAACACCAACACAAAAACCCGTGATTCCATCAAAAATGACCTCAAAACCTTTCTGGCAGGAAAACTACAAGAGATGGAGGAAAAGACAAGAAGCATGATAAAGGAGGAAATAAAGCACACAGCAGAAATAATGACGGAAACATCAAAGAAAACATACGCCGAGATTACCAAGAAGCAAAAAGAAGATATAAAATCTGCCGAAGAACAAAAACGGAAGGAAGAAAGTGAAAGGAGAGACATAGAATCTAGAAAACTGAATATGATCGTTCACGGGTTTCTCGAATATTCAGGCCCAGATAAGGAAAAAGAAGAAAATGGGAAAAAATATGACATATTTCGGTTCCGAGAACTCCTAGATGACATCAATGTTCCAGAAATCAATGTTACTCACCACAGATTAGGAGACAGAAAAACTAAGAATAGCCGTCCTCTGAAAGTCACCCTGCAAAGTCAACATGACAAAGATCTTATCATGAAGAATTTACACATGCTAAAAGAAACTTGTTTCTTTCAGGTAAGTATAACGGAAGATTTCACAATCAACGAACGGAAAAAGATCAAGGAGATGCACGAACAAGCAAAGAAACTCAACAAAAACAATAACAATAAAGGATTCAACTGGTGCGTAAGAGGAAGCCCGAGAACAAAACTACGCCTCGTTAAAAAATTACAAAACCAAACAAAAATATTTTCAAATTACAAACCAAAATGCTCCACAGAAGAAATCGTCAGTGATTGGGCATTAACAGATGATGATGAATGATTTATTTTGTAAAATAGGCAGTCGAACTCTATTAGCTTTAAAGCTAGTACAGATTTGTACACATTTTTCGACTTTAAAGAATATATACATTAACATTAACATTAACACCATTACGCGAGAAACATGCTACTAACAGATCATCAACTCCAATCCATCCAATCAATATGATATCAGTTCAAACCTCATCACCAAACCAACATCAAAAAGAGCTTAATGAAGCTAAAGCAGGTATGTAGGACACACATCTTGGGCAGACGTAATTAATCGAACCGTTATTTTTAATTGAACTTTATTGAACTTTGTGGGCCTTATTGTATTATTGTCAAACTTTGTCGAACATAATATGTTTTGTCAAACTTAATAGAAAACTCGCAATTTTAGCCACTTTTGAAAAGTTTGATCAACGAATTTAAAATCGAACTTTTGTTGTTATAAGTTCGACAAAGTTTGATTAGTTCGGTAATCTAACTGTTCGATTAATTACATCTGGTCTTCGGGGTCAATAGGGCAAAATGGTTCACAAGGATGTTCAGCTTAAGGCGGCAATCACAAATATCTTCGTTTCGCGTCGCCCGACCGACTCCTGAAAATTGAGTAGAATTGAGTCGGAGAGTCGGTAAATTCTTCAGACTTTTTGTTTTGATAACGTTTCCTTTGCTCAAAAATTTTATTGTTGCCGATTTTTGTGAGCGATTTCTAGCGCATGATTTCTAGCGCATTCGCAGCATTTTAAATTTGTTTATCATTACACGTGCCATTATGTGTCAAAGGTCACAGTGTTTAAACTTCATAATCTGAATACACGCAATTGGGCTTCCTGTTTCAGTTAACGCCCTTTTACCGGCTCACAGACCAATTTTAAGAAAACCCGGAATTTTTTACTACCGACCGACAATTCACTTTTTAGATCCTAAGAGGACGCAAAATGAAGATATTTGTGATTGCCGCCTAAGGTATCATACTGTATGGGGTCCTAATTCCGTCAGTACAGGTTTTAATCCATCAGTTCATTTAGTGAGCAATAAAAAAACTGACCAACCAACATAACAGTGCTAGTTCTATTAATTAATCACATACTATTTTACATTATCTTTTGATCTATAGGTGACAATCACAAATATTTTCACTTCGCGTCATTTTAATCCTAAAAAATGAGTCAGTCCGTTGGTAGGCATAAGTTTTCGTTGGGATTTTCCATGTTTTTATCTTTTGCCATACATGGACAGCTAAACTATAAAGTAAAGTTTCGTGTGGATTCAAGACATGACTTTTGGACTTTCGACAGCAAAAATGGCGCAAATTTTCAAAATGGCAAAATAAAAGTGTAAAAAAACTCCCAAACCGAAAACATTGGGTATGGACAACTCGAGTGTTTAGGAAAAAGCTGGAACCCAATGAAAAACATCACGGTTATGAAAAAATCCAACAAATTTACTGACTCAGAATTCGGCAATTTTCATGAGTCGGTCGAGTGATGCGAAGTGAAGATATTTGAGCTTCTCTAAACTTTGCACGGTCAAATTTATTTTGATTTTTATGACTTTGGAACTGCCCCTTGTTTGGAAGTACTATAAGATCCCTTGATCTGGTAGACTTGGAAATTTATTTCTTATTTATTTTGATTCTAGAAATTTCTGGTCTCAAACAAACCTGCTCTCAACTACAGCAGCAAGTAGATGACTTGAAACAATCATTTTCAAAAAGAGGAAGAAAAAAGATAACTGCTTCTATTAAAGCCAAGGTCAGTATGTATATTGCATATAGTTTACCATTATAAATTCATCAAGAAGTGTTTTTATAAAAGAATTACAGTCTCAACATGTTATTAAATCTGATTCCCTTTGTTTAGAAAACTTTGTGAAATTTGGATATTTAAATTTTTTATCTAGAGACGTGCTCGCAAAAGTGTGCAAGATTCGATTGATGAAGATGGTTATCAGTGGGACCTATTCAATGGAAAAAGAGTGAGTTTGAATTTTTGTGTTTTGCCTTTTTACATCAAAAGCTGAAACTCTGTTTATTTGTCATTGTGCTCTGATTTAATTCAAACAATGTCAGCTAGAGGTACAGGTCTCCATAGTTTTTTTTACTTCAAAGTTTTTTCAGCCCTTCTGTAACAAGTTCTCCTTTCTATCTAAAGGGTCTTGGCTACTTTATAAGGGAAGAAAATTTTGCGGTGTTCACGGTTTATCCTTCTTCCCACCTAAGCAGCTTGTGACTAACCCTAATCTAGAGAAATGTTGAAAGGTTAAAATGTTATTTATGAAGTCTATCAATGTTTGAACAGATTTGAATTTAAAATGTATCTTGTCTTTTAGCCCATTTTCTGGTGAAAATGGTATACTTTCCGACAATGCAGTTGAACGTGTTCTTGGCTTATACCCTGATATGGACAAAGAAGAAAACAAAAGTATGTTGATTTTCTATTTTGCTGATATTTTACCATGGCTTGTGTTTCTAACAACTTTTTCAACTTCAAAAAAATTGCAAAACAGGTTACCTTAAAGGAGGAAATTTTGACAAAAAGAAAATTTGGCGGATTTGGCTGGTGTTTTTGCTATTTTTTCGCTGTTTTGACGCCATCTAAAGGTTAATTTTTTAAGCGACTGCCAAATTGAATTCCCGCCTAATTTAGTTTTTTCGTCCATCCGCCAAATTAAATTCCCTCTGAAAAAACTTTTTGGCCATCCGCCAAATTAAATAAAGGCTAATATTGAAATTTGAAAATTATTTGTCTCAATATAATCTGTGGCGGAGACAAAAAAGGCTATAACTTTTGATAAAATTCGAATTAACTAACAGTTTCGTGCTTTTTGAAAAGACAATAAGGAGTCGGATAAAAAAAAATTTAAAAAAATTGGAAAATGAAAATGAAAAATGAAGAAGAAAGAAATAAACTTCCTGTGGAATTTTCAAATTAGGAAATCTTCAATTGCTCAAAAATTATTTATTCAGTCAAAAAATACAGCTTGAAACTTCTGTCTGGTTGACTATAAAATGGGCTCTTTTTTGTTGTTTTTTGGTAATTTTTAAAGTCGATCAGTGATTAACTTTAGGCTATTAGCACTGTTCTTCACGAAGTTGATTTTTTCTTCTTCAATTTTCATCTTCATTATCCAATTTTTTTTTAATTTTTTCTGTTTGGTAATATTCCACTCTTAAATATCTTTTCAACAAGTGCAAAACCGCTATTTAATTCAAATTCTATCAAAAGTTACAGTCTTTTTCGTCTCCGCTGCAGATTATATTTGGACATACTTTAGGTGCAGTGCTTACAAGAGAGTGGCGCTTAATAGAGGAAATCTCATTTCAGAGTCACTTTCTCCTGAGTTGCCTTGTCATTCTTTTTGACACAGCTTGCAAAAAGAAATCAAGTATTTTTTCAACTGCCTCTGAAAAATGACTAGGTACAGTATAGTACAAATGGAAAAGGGTTTTGTTTAACATCTGTCCAGATTTTTAAATCATGGTTGCAGACAACATGTTTATCTTTGGTACTTTAGACGCAGTCCGTATCCATTTTCGTTCTCGAAAAGACAACCAAAGAAAAATGGAAAGAAATCCAAATTATAAGGCCGACGCTGCCAAAAACAGCAGAAAAGACACGGTAAGCAAGAAGCTTTCAAGCCTTTTATCTAAAAATAGCTTAAATTTAAGGAAAATGATTGTTTTTAAGACAAGGTTGTCATAGTAGTGCTCAAGCAGCCAGTAGTGAAAATAGTCCAGTACAACTTTTGAGATGGTACAATAGCAAAGGGCACTTTAGTCACTTGCTTGCCGGTAACTTGCATGATTTTGAAACAGCAAACCTTTCTCATCTTCAATCTGCTTCAATTAAGAAAAGTATTTTTTATATACTTTCTGATGATTGCATTGTAGCATAAAACTTTCAGTAATGTGTTTTACAAGATGATTTTTGAAATATAACTTTATACTGCTTTCTGCTGCTTTATATCTAATATTTTATGCTTTCAGAAACTGACCAATCGCATCAAGGCTTTAAAGAAATTGAATGTCGACAAGGAGGCAAAGAAGGCAATTTCTGCCATCTTGATTCGCCCACTTATGTCTTCTGATGAGGAAGAAATTGATGGTCAGACTAAGACATTTATAGTACGTAAACCTAGATGGAGGACTGATGGCATCACAAGTTGTTTTAAAACTCTTGACGGTACTTACCAGAATAATCAATCTAAACATTCCCTCTTCCGTCTTATGAAGAGAATAGATGGTCCCCCCTCTGAAAGAGAAGAGCCAGAATGGACTGAGCGCATGAGGACAGCTATACAATTCTTTGACTAATACACAAATTTTCTATAAGTAGATTCATGTAATTGTATATTTATACACGTGTCAGAGCTTGACTCTAAGTTTTTGAATCTGCTAATAATAGACCATTGCAATGTCTTCCACGGGCTCGCCAGCTTATTCGCTGCAATGATGTATTGACTGATTTTATGTCACATACAACCAATCAGCTGTCTTCGTGATGTCAGAAGACATTACAATGGTCAGCAATGGTGCATATCATGAGTTTAAACCTTGATGTGGGGGATGCTTTCCTTTTTAAACTTGTCTCGGTAGCTATGTTGTTTTACAAGGTTATACACTGTTTGAAAGATAATTTTTAGGAAAAAAATGAAGATTTTTCTACTTGGTCAAAAATATCAATTTGATGCTTTAAAGATATTTGACCTCAGATTTTTCATATCATACTGCCTCCCATCTCCTTCAAAAGGGGTCCTGATTTTGGCCCATTATTTAGGTATGGAAGTCTGGCAGAGTTTGGGAAAAATGAAAATCTTTAAATTTTATCAGCGAAATAAAAAATAGGGGAAATTACAACTTTTGATTAGGGGAACTTGACTAGTCTGTTTATAAAGCAATGAAATCAACAAACCTTAATCGAATAAAACCTTCTTTTTTTTTCTTTTTTTTAATGAAACCTCATTTTTCAAGCTTTCTAAAACTTGAAACTTGATCTTGATTCAAGGCATTTTTATGTTAACTTTATGGGGGAGCACAAAATCATCAATCAGAACAAACTAAATTTATCTTTCCAACGTTGTATTTTTTTTAATTATGGTATATGTGGGCACTGAGAAAATGTTTCTAAATGTCCACATACTTTTGAGTCAAGTTTTAGTTTGCCTCTCATCTTTTATCTTCGACAAATAAAGTTGTAATCTCAGCGTTACTTTCTCGGTGGGGGCACTTTAGGCTTAAGTGAGCAACTAAATTTTGGAGAAAATAAATTGGCAGCTCTGGATAAACATAGCCAAGTAACCGATTTCTTTACTTTTTACTGTACTTTTACACTTAACTTTTACTATTTCTTGTATTTACTTTTTGTAAACTTTTAATTTTAGAGTTAAGTTATTTTTTTCGGTAGCCGGTAATTTTCATCTCCCCAACTCTCGGTTAGAATAGTTTCCACACTTTATTTTTTAACTGTTTATATTATTATAGTTAATCGTTTCGTTCCATAAAAAAATTACATGTATTTTAGTTCCCTGAGAAAAATTATCTACTTCCTGTATATTTCTTGTATATATTTTTATCTGAAAATACTTGTATCTATTTTATATTTTTGTATTTATATTGAAATAGTATTCTGTATTGAATTCAATTCATTCAAGTTAAAAAAAACTGTTGTCGATCTTTATTTGCAATGTGTTCATTACGCATTGCGAAAATGAACGATAATAAAACCTTATCGCAACATTTTACCGCATAACGGAATCCGACAGATGTATATTTCATGCAGTGGATCTGTCTGGCATTCTAACAATTTCAAAAGGAAATGCATCACGTTTTTAAGTTTGGTCTTAAATTGCTTATTTTCAATTTGAATATCAAGATCCAAAAATGAAGCACTTTTATTACCGCGTTCCTTCTTTGATTGTAACTCAGGTGGATAGATATCAGTCAAGACTTTTTGCCAAATTAGGAAAGTTTTTCAAAGTTTTTGCGACTTTCCTAATTGGAAAGACTTTCCAAACGAGTTTCGAAAAATGTAATAAGACCCTTTCTACACTAAAATTTTATATGTAGACGGGCCCTTAAATTGTAAATATCAAAATTCAAAATGGCGTGGTGCGGTTGTTCACTGCACAAGGCGTGGATTTGGACAAGAACAACTACTGAGCTTTTCGTTGTCTTCCGAATTTCGTCTAAAAAGCTCAAGATGGGTGAAATTCGATTAGAGATAAGAATGTTCTCCCTCAAAAAAAGAATTAGCATGTACTGTTTGTGCAAGAAAAGGAGACGAGTTAAAAAGCCTTGAAGAGTTGACTGATGGATATAAAGATAATTCTGTAGAACTTTCTGAGGAGACCATAGCAGGGACCACTGAAGTGACTACGTCAGATGTAAATATTGAATCGTTGGAGAAAAAAACACTTACATTTATTGAAACTTTACAATCCTCTGCAGATCAAGATGTTGGTTCTGTTTCCAATTTTGTGTGGTCCAAACTATTGTACATTCTTGGGGGGGTTTCAGGGGGTACCCGATTCCGCAATTCCGCCAATTTTTTCTCCAATTAACGTCAAACCGTCTTAAATTGAACAAAAATTCCGTCACCGAAAATTCCTTTGAAATTCAATATTTTTGTCGAAAATTCCACAAATTTTGAATATCTTTTACCAATTCCGAAATTCCGCAAATTTTTTTGTTAAATTCCGTTTTTCCGCACTAAAATTGTCTAATTTTCGTCTCCGTCAGAGAACCCAATTTCCGTAATTCCGTCTAAATTTCAGAAGCAGCCAACGAGCCCATTTCCCCGAAATATCTGTTTCCCTTTTCCCGGAGAGAGCTTTTTTTGAAAAATGGGGAAACAGATCCGATTTTCTAGGAGAGACCTTTTCCTTAAAGCTATCTGTTTCCCCGCTCCAGCTGATGACGTCATCAGAGAGAAACAGATCAATATTTCTAGGATCTGACATAATAAATTGATGATATTGCATTGGAAACAGATTGAACTTTATGGGGGAAACAGATATCAATAACAAAAAGAAAGGGAAACAGATGAAAATTTCCAGGAGAGGGGAACAGATATCCTATTTGGGAAAACAGATCAAAATTTTAATTCTGAAAATTGTGGAAACAGATCAAATTTTCTAGGAAAGATACTTTGAGATTAAAAATTTAGGTTTAGCGGAGAAACAGATCTTCATTTCTAGGAATAAGATTTTTGAAATATTCGGCGAACAGATCAAATTTTCCAGGAAGGCTATGTCTAGGAAACAGATATTTAAAAAAAGGTCCTCGTTCGAAAGCATCCGGCGAGCGGCCTCGACGAAATATCTGCTGTACACGCATGATCAGCCTAGAAATCTTGATCTGCTGGTCTAAGAAACATGAAAATTCTCTACCTAGAAATGTCGAGCTGCTGTACATTGATGTCTGAAGGTCTATTTCAAATTCCTTCTCCTAGAAATTTTGATCTGCTTTTCACCGAAAATCTGACTAAATTCGAAACATGAAAATTCCTTACCTAGAAATGTCGAGCTGCTGTACATTGATGTCTGAAGGCCTGTTTCAAATTCCTTCTCCTAGAAATTTTGATCTGCTTTTCACCGAAAATCTGACTAAATTCCGTTCGTTTCCTCTGCCCGCCCTGTCCGTCCTGCCCGCCCTGTCCACCCTGCCCTAGAAAATATCTTTTTGTATTCCTCAAAAAAATAATAAGGACATTGGATTGAACTAACAGGAAATAGGACACACTGCCTTTGTGGGATAGTCGGATAGTCGGCTCCTATCATAATTTTTTTACAGAAGATTTGGACTAGCTAAGGCCGACACAGGATTCACACGTAATTAGAAATCATCGAGTCCGACTGGGCATAGGAGAGAGCAAGATTTCCAACTGATCTGCGGGAAAAACACGTGGATCTGCGGGAAAAACGCGTAGATCTGCGGGAAAAACGCACAAAAACGCGGTTTAAACGCGGTTTAAACGCGGTACAGACGGGAAATTAAGAGATGACATGTGAAATGGAGCTCCACACGTGATGAGAGTTGAAGTTGGAAATTTTGGTAGAAGCACAAAAATGACAAAAAAAAGACAGCAAGTGACAAGTAGCAGCAAAAGACTACAAAGGTGACAGTTTCTATATTTTAATAAGAAGTAATTTGATGTTTCTGAAGCTTTACATTGTAATATTCTTTCAGTCTACACCCAGTGTACATGTTTGCTACATTTCATGGTTGAGCTAAAAGCTGGAGTTTTAAAGTTTGAAACCTACTTTTATGTGTCTACTTTCGATACTTTACTTTAGCCAAAGTTCTAAGGCTAATAGTACGATTTTGACTTTGAAATGATTTATACTTAGTTGCAAACAAACTTGGTAAAAACTTGCTTACCATTGCAGAAGACGTTTCGTATTCTCAAGGCAATAAGATATTTTGTGATCAAAGGTAAATTAAAAACATGTACGTTCTTCCCAATGTCAATTAAAAAAGCGCTATTTTATCAAAATGCGTTATTTTTATCAAAACACTCAAAAAGCAACAAATTTTCGTTTGTTTGACAGGGAAAGAACCAAAACCTGATTGGATGTGATAAAACAAACCACATCAAGAGTTCCTTGCAATTTCGCGTTTGTATTTATACAAATGTAGTGAAAACTTGTTGAATAGAGGTGTCATATCTGACACTGGTTATGTCTAACCAGTTTTGTTTGACCTACCAAGGACTAACAATGATCCAGCCAACCACAAAAAAATGTAGCCTGGACAAACTTTAACACGTACTCTAGTTTTGATAATGACTACTGACATTTGTGATGAAAAACGAAACACTGGCATAATCATATTTTCCATGAAAAATCAAGTGTTTTCGATTTTTAGGGGGTTGGGCTATTTGGCACTCAAAAACCAGTATATTTAGTTTTGGGTTATCTTAGCTGCCCATCTCATCGTCAGATGCCAGTGTGGTCTGATTATAACCTGGGGCTTCAGACGTATACTGCAAATAGATCTCGGTTTGACTACTGACATTATTGACGACAAACTTAACTGACATAATAATATTTTTCTTGCAAAATCAAGTGTTTTCAAATCAAAATTTACTTAGGGGGTTGGGTTATTTGGCACTCAAAAACCAGCATATTTAGTTTTGGGTTATCTTAGCTGCCCATCTCATCGTTAGATGCCAGTGTGGTCGGATTATAACCTGGGGCTTCAGACGTATACTGCAAAGAGTTCTTGATTTGACTACTGACATTATTGACGACAAACTTAACACTGACATAATCATATTTTCTATTAAAAAATCAAGTGTTTTCAAATCAAAATTTAGGGGGTTGGGTTATTTGGCACTCAAAAACCAGTATATTTAGTTTTGGGTTATCTTAGCTGCCCATCTCATCGTTAGATGCCAGTGTGGTCGGATTATAACCTGGGGCTTCAGAGGTATACTGCAAATAGATCTTGGTTTGACTACTGACATTATTGACGACAAACTTAACTGACATAATCATATTTTCCATGCAAAATCAAGTGTTTTCAAATCAAAATTTACTTAGGGGGTTGGGCTATTTGGCACTCAAAAACCAGTATATTTAGTTTTGGGTTATCTTAGCTGCCCATCTCATCGTCAGATGCCAGTGTGGTCGGATTATAACTTGGGGCTTCAGACGTATACTGCAAAGAGATCTTGGTTTGTTTACTGACATTATTGACGACAAACTTAACTGACATAATCATATTTTCCATGAAAAATCAAGTTTTTTCAAATCAAAATTGAGGGGGTTGGGTTATTTGGCACTCAAAAACCAGTATATTTAGTTTTGGGTTATCTTAGCTGCCCATCTCATCGTTAGATGCCAGTGTGGTCGGATTATAACCTGGGGCTTCAGACGTATACTGCAAAGAGATCTTGGTTTGATTACTGACATTATTGATGACAAACTTAACTGACATAATCATATTTTCCATGCAAAATCAAGTGTTTTCAAATCAAAATTTAGGGGGTTGGGCTATTTGGCACTCAAAAACCAGTATATTTAGTTTTGGGTTATCTTAGCTGCCCATCTCATCGTTAGATGCCAGTGTGGTCGGATTATAACCTGGGGCTTCAGACGTATACTGCAAAGTGATCTTGGATTGACTATTGACATTATTGACGACAAACTTTAACACTGACATAATCATATTTTCCATGAAAAATCAAGTGTTTTCGAATCAAAATTTAGGGGGTTGGGCTATTTACCAATATATTTAGTGAGTCAGTAGCAGACAGAGTTGGTTAGCTGATATGTTGCTTTGATCCCAGAGCAGGCAGATTTTCAGGGTTTGAGCTGCTACCATTTTCATTATTTCAAAGATAAAGTTTGAATCCAGTTAATTAATCAACCCAGGCTCTGTTTTTAATTAGTTTGGAACTATTAAAACAAAGAATTAACCTCGGAATGGGCTTTTCCTGTTAATAAGAACCTAGGACATCAAACTTTTGTCTGGATTCGCATGGCTTATGTACAAAAATTAGGATTGAATTTCAAAATTTAAGCAAAGATTGAGTTTTTGCCAAGGTTATCCAGTTGCAGAAAAGGCCTGGAAAAGGCACAGAAAAATCAAAACACCTATTTTAAAGAAAATTTTTTTTCTTTTTTTACAACCTTTATTCTATTTTCTGATTGTAAACAACTCTTGTTGCGGCTCGTTTTGTCGCATCCAATCAGGCTGTTGTATTTCCTATGACAATGTCACTTTTATTGTTCTGAAAAAATAATGCGTTCCAAACAAAGAGAAAAAGTTTGTCATTTTTAATTGCTCTTTGGAATAACGTAGATCTTATTTTTGCCTTTGATAACACTGGATAACAAAATATTTTTATTGCCTTGGGAATACAAAAAGTCTTCGGCAAAGGCAAGCTTGTTTTTACCAAGTTTGTTTGCAACTAAGCTAGTAGGGTAGTGTATATCTTTTTAAAGTCAAAATTAAATTTTACTGAATTTAAAAGAAGGGGGCTTTAATATCCTTTGGAATATACTTAGGGATTGTACGAGTTAGTGCGTGAAAAGTCAGAAAAGAGGGGTGTTGAGGAATTTTAATTTTCAAGAGGGGGCTGAGCTAAAAAAGGTGGGTGCCATTTTTAAGAGGTTGGTTTGTTATCCCTTTGCCCACTCTCAGTGGTTACTCGCAAACATGCAAGACTACTGCTATCAATATTTAGAATAGGATTTAATTTTAGATATAGCTTTGCTATATAAGACTCATTTTATTTAAACATTTTTATGAATTTCTTTTTTTGGCCACCAACGAACAATAATAATTATAATGAAAATGATATTTGACATTTAAAAAGTGGCTGGCTGTGGAATAAACACTGTCCTACTTTTCTAAAATGTGGCCTGCCTGATTATTAAAGCTTGAGATTAGAAAATTTTCAAAAAGAAATTTAATTTTGGTTGAATTGGTTTAGTTATAAACTTGTCACCTTAAAGTGCGTTGTTTTTCTCACGAATCTAAAATTTTGGCCTGGGCTGCTATTTGTCACCCAATTTCTTTCCTTTTTATTTGTGTGATTTTTTTTGTTTGTTTTTTTGCAAAAATGATGATTTTAAATTTTTGCATGGACTATATTTCGAAATGGCCAAAACTTGCAAAATTTAACCCACTCTAGGTAACATAACTTTGACCCATATTACTTGTCCTTTTTTGCATACATAGGCTGGCTAGCCTAGGGTATTTAAGAAATTTGTTCTTTTCTTTTACTGCTGATTGAAAAGACTTCATAAAGTAGCTTATTTTTTGTCGAAAACACTTGGTGTTGAACTCGGATATTCATGTTTTTTTTGGTGGATTTAATGTATACATTCTTCTCAGTAGCTAAAGTTGATATGAAAAACGTGATCAGTATAAGTAGCCTAGTTGCACAGCAAGTAAAGTTTCTTATCCTTTATTTAGATCATGATGGACATATCTCAAGTAGAGAAGTGGTGTGAACAATCGATTGTAGCAGAAAGTGGTGGTGAAAAACATGTAAAATTGAAATACTTGATGAAAAGTTTTGAGAATTTTGCGAGTGTCACAGAATCAATCGAGGAACATGATTTTTCTGAGATATTGAAGGATATTCTTTATAAAAAGGGGATTAGAATTGAATGTAAAGTAGGAAGGGTTAGGGGAAAGAGAAGTACCACCATATCAGGGATCAGATTAAAAGAAGTGACCTGTCATGTTGAAGGAAAGGTTTCTAATGTAGTTGTTAAGGCTGGTGAGGCTTTCAATTCAAATGTAGTCAATGAAGTAGATGGCGAGTCTATTGAGAGTACCCCTTTAACTGAAGACAATTCAAGTGGTGAATTTCTTGGCCAACATGTTGATGAACTCGATGCAACAAATTCCCAACATTGCAACTCAGACCTTGAAACAGATGATAGTTACACAGTTCTTGGAGCAAACATCCACCAAAAAGAAGCAATACTCACAGCGTGTGATTATCAAAGTGATTATGTCTATAAAGAAGATGGCAAGTTTGTACTTAATGAGTCAGTTTATGAGACCGAGGTCTCTAACCCAATAGGCGAGATCAATGTTAGTAGTGGTACAGCTGTTGAGACTAATGTTTGTGAAGTTGCTTTTGAGGATTCTTTGAATCAAGCTGGTGGTGCAGTTAGTGGTATAGAGGACTCTTATTTTGAATCCTTTGATTCTGAAAGCTTAAACACTTTATCAATCAATACTGATGATCTGAGTTGTTTGAACTCTGAGGAGATGATTTCACATGAAAATAAGAAACTAAACAAAAAGACAATTTTCAATTATTATTCCATAGGTAATAAAGATTCAAATGATAAAGAATTTGAATTCACTGAAAAGTTATTTTCTTTCAGAAAACCATCAAAAGAATCCTCTAATTATGACAATTTAACCTTTTCAAGATTTTACCAAAATTTCAAAACTATTACACCATCCAATTTGAAATCCTGTAATCATAAGACATTTGAAGACTATCTTGATTCAAAATATCCAACAACAGAGGTAAAAGACCAGAAGTTGAAATCTATTCTTTTAAGTGCCAAATCCACCTCAGATTTCCTCAAAACCAGGATCAATGCATTTCTTTGTGGGTCTTTCTGTCCAATATTCATTGGCGATGTAGCCAGTGAATCGTTAGAGTACTTACAAGCATCTATTCCAGTTCCCCAATTCACTGCTCAAACCTACACTCCAAACTTGACATTCAAATGTGAAATTTGCTGTATGTATCGTGATCATTTGATACGCTGTGGCAAATGCTGTTACATGGGACCAGGTATTTTTGAGGGATGCCAACAATTGTATGAGCACTCGATCACTAATCATCATAAAAGTGCCATCGACTTTTTGAAAAAAGACCACCCTACAGTGATTAAAAAACTTGTAAGGCCTCCAAAACATGCCAGTGAACACATTTCAGACTTTTATAAAGATTTGACAAGCGAGAAAGGAAAGCAAGTGTCTTGTATGTTTTTTGGGATCCTAAATTTGTGAATGAGTTTCAAAATGATCAGCACATTAGAAGAAAGTCCACTAAAACTTTGTTTTCAGAAAAAAAGCTCTGGAAAAATTGTAGCACTGAATTAAAACATAAAAACTGCTGCAAGTATGAGATTTGGAAGGAGAATCACCCACAACAATATAAAGAAATATGTAATGAAAGTAAATATTATTCTGCCCAGTCTGTTTTTGTACCATCAAACAAGCAAAAGGTTTTAATACAAGGTAAAACAATTACCATTTCTGGTGGAATTAAATCACTTGATCCTCCCTGTTTAGGTATTGCCTCCACGATTGGTTCTCATCCATTCACCTGTAAAAACTGTTTTGGCCAGAGAAGAGCTTTGAATAATTTGAAATCTTATCGTGACAAAACAGCATCTTATTCAAAAACTGAGTCTCGTGTGGGTAAAAAAGGAATGCGAGAGGATTATGCAACGAAAACAGAAAAAGAACAGCACTATCAAGAAACTATACAAAAAAATGAAGCCCTGACCAAATCTAACGTTGCATACAGGAAGCAAATATTGAGCAAAAGCAATTGGCAAAAAACACTTTTGGAGAGCTGTCAAAAAGATGAAGTGAGAAAGCTTGTCCTTGACCTGGTTCTTCTAATAGAAAGCAAAGATAATACCCTTGCTATTAAGAAAGATATCATAAAAAATTTGTTGGGGAAATTGAGAAGTGGAGTGAACCACAAATTTAAGCCTATAATCAAGGATGTAGCCTCCTACTACCATAACTCTCTTGGGCCTGACAAATACAGTTTACTTAAAGATCTGTTTGGCCTTCCTGGTAAAACTTGTGCAAAGGAGCATGGCAAACAAACTAAAATAGAGCTTGGAATGAATACAGAGGTTTTTGAAAGAGGTGTGACCCTTTACCAAGGTTACCCGGTTGTTGATGCCACGGATGAAGCTAGAACTCTCAGGATGTTTTCTGGAGTTGTTGATAAGGATGGAAAAATAGAAATCATTGGTGAATGCTGGAAACCAGATTATAATGAATGGAAGGAATCAAGAAAGTTGTTAGATGAAATTCTCGATGAGGGGAAAGATTTTGTAGATGAATTTAGTGCTCTCAAAGGCTATGTTGACAAGGCTATCCAAGAAGACAGACTTGCAAAAAGCACTGGGATTCATAACTTGATTGCTGCAACAGGAGTTAAATCAAAGCCTTTGATTTATATGGTATGGCCTACACCTAATTCTGGGTATCGCTCATGTCATCTGCTGAAAATATGGGATGTTGTCAGGTCTAATTGCTTTCTTACGCCATCTGGAGCAATGCGAAAAGATCCGATCAATTTGATCGGACACTCGTCAGATTCTGCCGGATTCCAACTGGCAGCTGCTGTTACATTGATGACACCCCAAAGCCAGGCACTAGCCACTGGTGTGAAATATTTGACTCTTGGTGCAGGGGAAAGTCAATTTGCAGCTCCATATTTTGGCCCTCTTCCATCCATTGCCTACTTAGATTATGATCATAACCTTCGGCTTTTTCTCAAGTGTTTGAAGTATGAGACCCTTGATCTAGATCTTTTTCCTTGCCAAACTAATTCGTACATTGCCTCAATCAATCATCTTCAGGATTTAAAAGTCACTCTTGAGGAATGTGGCAACTCTTATCTCTGTTCCTTTTCCAACAATGACTTGCTTTTTGCCCGGTTCCTTGATCAAAATTGTGATGCAGCTTTGAAAGTTTTCACCAAGGGTGTTGCAGAGCTTCTCCATGAACATGTTCCAGGGTCTTCAGGAACATGCCTTTACATCGAGGGTGTTGTAGCGCTTTTTAAACCTTTCCTCCATCCTGAGTGCAACTCAGTATCCACTCAAGAAAGCCTCAGCGAAGGGATTACTGTTTTTCGAATTTGGAAGCAAATTTTGAAATTAAAAGGCAAGCGCTTAAATGCAGTGAAAAATGCAGCAAAAGATCCTTCTAAACGTGGTAGATTCCTTACCTATGGTTGTGCAAAAACAGCAGAGATTCTTTTTGCTGCTGGCACATGCCATATGTTAGCCATGTATGCTCATTTTAAGGACCTTGGCACTTCTATGCTTTCTCTTTCCAATTGTGGAACCAAGACGACCGAAAGAATAATAAGTGAGATTCAGGGCAAAACAAACCAGATTCAGTCTTTGGATGCACAGCCAACACTTGCGGGGATAATGGAAAAGATATCCAAAGTGCAATCTAACCATACTGCAGAGGACAATATGACAGCTGCAGGTGCAAAAAAACAAAGTAGTACAAATAGGCGAAGGTTATCACACAAGCTGAGAATTGCTGAGGCCTCAGACTATGAATACCCAGAGACCTTCTGTGATTTTAGGAATCAACTAAAGGAAGCATATAAAGTTGGAGTAGAGAAGGGAAAATCCTTATTCAGAAAGTACTGTCCTGAAGGAATGGAGTTTTTGGAAAAGAATGGTGGTTTTAATTTCTTAACCAACTTCAAAAACAGTGTCCCAGATGAAAACGTATTTTGTGGAACTATAAGTGAAGAATATGCGTTAGAGAAATTAAAGGTCAAGTCTGCTGAACTTCTGTCTAATAGTGCTGTGAAGGAAGAAAATCTTGTGACCAATTATTTTAACCCAGAGGATATTAGTAAAACTTTTGATTCTGAAAAAGGCAAATGTGAAAGCGGCCAGGAAGGTGAAACAGGTGAGAAACCTAAAAACTTGGATAAAGGTGAAAATTGTGAAAAAGAGAGGAATGTTGAGAAAGTTGGAAAAAATCTTATTTCTGATGATATCCTGGACCACCTGGAGTCTGATGATGTTGAAATAAAGGGTGCAGAAATTTCAGATAAACGTAGATGGCTTCTCTCTAGAATTGTGAATGGGGAAAAAAAGGAAATACATTTAGCACAGGCATTGAAACTTCTTGTCCCAAGAGAATATGTTTCACGAGAGAGATCAAGGAGACACATTGCTGCAAAATTTTTGCCTGATAGACATGAGGTGGACAAACAGCACAATGTTTTTGCTTTCAGATTTGTGGTAGCTAAAGTTTCTGGAAAGGTTGCCGTTTGTAAGGTTGCTGCTTTGAACAACAATGGCAAGTCTGTTAAAAGTGCGTCAAATTTAGATGAGAGCGTAACATGTCAGCTTATCCCTCTTCAAAAGCTGTCTGAGGAAAAGAATTTGTACATACTACCCAAGAAGATCGTTGTGAGTAATTGGATTAAAGTTTTGAATATCAAGGGTGAGTTGAAAATGTCATGCAATGAAGATGGTGAATACAGTGTGATAGACAAATCATTGAGTGTTTTAGAAGCAGCTGAAGATTCAGATCTGTTGTCTGAGGATCTTAAGTGTGCCAAGCAGCTTTCTAACAGCTTGCCTCCACTAGGTTTTCATGAAGTTAATGATGTTATTGATAAAAAACTAGATCCCAAAACTGAAGAATACTTATATCTTGTGAAGTTCAAAGGAGAAGAACAAAGTGATCCCGTCTGGCTGAGCCAATCTTGTTTTGATCGGCCTATCCATTTTTCAAAGAGAAAGGGATTTGCATCTGAAAAGGTTTTTGCATGTGATGAGTCCTTTATGAAATTTGCTTTGAATGCAGAATCTCCTTCAGTCAAAGCAAAGGCCCCCCAAAAGCGACAGTCTAAAATGCCCTCTGACATAAAGAATGCTCTAAAAAGAACTAAAAAGCCAGGAAATCCAATGAAGAGAAAATCCAGTCCTTCTTCCCACATTCCAGAAATAAAGAAAAAGAGAGTTCTATCTGTGGGTGAAACTTCAAAAGCAAAACTGGAAGCGTTTTCTTTTGTTAGGACTGAGGACCAGAAAAAATTGGTGATCGATGTAGATCTTATCATGGTGGACCGGGAAGAAAAAAGTTTTACAACTGACAAAGAAATTTTTAAAGTCTCATTAGAAAAAGTTTCAAGTGGTCAGTGGCTAAATGATGTTGTCATGCAAAAAGTCAATGAAATGATTAAGGTACAATATCCCAGTATTAGGGGCTTGCAAGATCCTTTAAATTCCAAAAGAAAATCAATGCTGAGTCCCGTGCCAGTAGACAACAACTGTACAAGTGTACAAATACATCATAATGGCTGTAAACATTGGGTGCTATCAACCTCTATAGGAAACGATGTTTTTTTGTATGATAGTCTCAATCAAAAACCATCAGAAAACCTCAAAGATCAGTTGTTCTCGTGCTATAGTAATTGCCAAGAGGATGGAAGATTAAAGGTTTGTAAAAAAAGGGTTTTTTTACAAACTGGAGGCGAAGACTGTGGCCTTTACTGTATAGCGTATGCTGTTGACATAGTTAATGGAAGATCTCCAGAGTCAATTTTATATGATCAGGATGTCATGAGAAAACACCTCTTGGATTGTATTGCGAAAGATAATTTGACTCCCTTCCCTGAAAGAGAAATTGTGGATATTTCTGATATCGAAACCTTATGGCCTCCATTTTTCATAACAAGAAAATGATATCCTTAATTTCAATGATCTTTAGCATTCCATTCTATCGCACATTACTATCAACATTTAAAAACTACCCAGGCATTGTTCCATGGATTGCAGCATTCTGGCAACGATGCAACGTTTTGATCGTTTTGTTATTTTTAGCAGCAGTTTTGCTCTTTGTATAGATTAAGCTTTGTTAATTGATGTCTTATTTTTTTGTATATAGCGTTGGAAATTGATTTTGCTATTTAGCTACTCTTCAGTTTTGTTTAGTTTAATCAAATTCTTGTTGAATTTTCGGTTTAAATTTAGTCATAGTTGTATTTAGTTTTACAGTTATATTTAGTTTTACAGTTATATTTAGTTTTAAAGTTATATTTCGTTGATTTTTTATTTAGACTTTTTTCTGTAGATAGGCTCTCAAGCTTTGTTCTAGTTTATATAGAGACCAATTTTATTTGTTGATTTACAGGCCAAAACAACCGTAAATATTGAACGAATACAAAAATTTTTATTGATCCTTTGTTCTTTTAACTTTTCTGTAACTTCGTGGTCTTATTTTGATTTGTTTTTATGAAATCTACTTTCTTTTTTGTATTGTTTTTAGCATGAATAAACCTTTTTTCATAGATTGGCCTGTATAACAAAAAAATTGGTCTCGTCTAAGGGGACTAGTACCATTAACTCAAATAAACAAACTTCTGCAAAACTTCAAAATATTAAGTGTTGAAAGAAATTAAAAGTTCAAATGACATGAATATTTGACATGAGAAGCAAAATTTGCCACTCTTTGTTTACTGTGGAAGAAAACTGTTATCTAACACATCACAAGAATTTAATGTTGACCACTGAAGTGAAGACCATCTTCAGATGTGAAAGAAGGCAACCGACCGACCGAACGACCGACCGACGAATGAATTATTGAAGCAGAAGATTTGCCAAACAGTTGATCAAATGACCTGTAAAGACCATGTGAACACGAGAAGGCTGAAGAACGAATGAAGAAACACGAGACTGGCATATTATGGCTTGTTTTTTTACTACAGTAAACCCAGAGTAGCAAAATTTCTCGCTTTGTTGTTTTTTCGCTGAATAGTATAAGCGATAATGATACTCGCCGTTTTTGCATTTTTGTGAATTCGGTCGCTTGCTGAGCAGAACACATGTCGGATATTAAATCGATCTTAATCACTATCATAAAATTGTTTTAAAGTTCGGAAAAAGCAAAATTGTTTTCTGTTTTTTTTTTTAATTTTTTGCTAATTGGTATAAGCGATAATGATGATCGCCGTTTTTGCATTTATGTGAATTCGGTCGCTTGCCCAGCAAAAAATACATAACATTTTATTAAGTATACTTTTACTAAGTATTTGATTTTAGGATGGCATAACGTGGCTCTGAGTTTTTTTCTCACACAGTTCAATTTTATATGAGCAACCAAATTCTTTAGGGTGTGTGAGTTTTTTTATCAGAGTCGGATATCCTCACCGAAAAGAGGATATCCCATCTTCGGTACTAGTCCCAGAGTAGGGTGGTTCATTTTGGCCGGACTATCAAACACTTAACCTAACTGGTCTTTTCAATATCTGAATATTTCAAATGTAATTTATTCCAAGAATCTTTTAATAAAAGCCCCAAATGTAAGTTTTTTTCTTTCAAAACGTCTCACTAGACTCCATGGCCTTTTTTTATTACAGTAAAGTGCGTAGTCTGTATGGGGTTATTTGTAACAGTCGCTATTGATTCACCTTCTGTTAGGTTAAGTTGGTAGCGATAGACGAACGGTGCGGGTTGTGGGGCACCGTTTCACCCTACTCTTTAACTTAGAGGAAAAAATTTGTTAAATTTGGATTCAGATTCAATTTTAAGTTATCACTGAAACTTTTTAATTTCAACTCGTTTGATGCTAAATTCCTGTTTCTTACAGCTTCTCTCGGGCTTAGGTTTTATTGTTTGCACAGGTGTGTCAAAAGCAAAGCTATCTTAAGTGTTTATCTCGAGTTTTTAGTCAAAATTTCACGAAATTTTGTCTTGTTTAAATTTTTCAAAATTTTCGAAAATTAAAGAGAATTTTTTTTTTTGATACTACTTGTTTTAACCCTTTTTCTTCACATATATCTTGAGTGAATCGCGAAAATTAATACACGCGAAAAATTTGGATACATGAGCATTCAGAATAACTATCTTTTTGCAAAAGAATTTTATTCAATGTTCATTTTTTCTCAATGTACTAAATAATTCAATCCAACATTATGTATCACAAAGTCTACACTACTCAAGGATGCTTTTAAAACAAGCAGATGAATAAGTTTTGGGAGACAAAGTTTTGTTTAGGTTAGACAGAGCTAAGCATTTTATTGGAGGCTGCATATCTAAACCCGTTATCCACTGCTTTAGAAAATTTTCAAAAATTATTTTGCCTTATTCTTTGACAGATTATTACGATGTTGATCAAACCTTTAATTTAATTTCTTAAAGCTGCTTCTGAAAGTCTTTTTCAAATCAAATGGATAATACAATCTCTAAAGCGCCATTTGTTTTGCTTGCCGTCTGCTGCTCTCTTTTTTCTTTTTTAGATCCAATTGTCAGTTATTCATCTTCGCATCCAAAGCCTGGTAAGTGTTTGTCTTCCGATTTTAATATATTAGTATTCGAGATGTTTAGTGCAAGGTTCAGAGAGACCCCTTAAATCTTAGGTGCCCCCCCCCCTTTCGAGATGCACCTGAAATATAAATGGTGGTTGAAAACCTTTGCAATTTTAGCTTCCGTTATGGCGTATCGGAAAATCTAAATACAAACATCGAAAGCAGCTGGCGAGGCGACCTTTTTTTCGATGTGTTTCTGAGAGCATATTTTAGCTAGAAATTTTCATCTGTTCTGATCAGAACTTCCTCGAACTTTAACTAGAAATAAAGATGTGTTCTGACGAGACAGGGGGTTAATCAAGAGAGAATTGATTTAATCTTGTTGCCTAGTAACCCTAGAAATTTTCAGAACACATCTTTCATGGAGAAAAACAAATATCTTACAAATTTATCTTGACAAACCGTTTTTCCTAGATTTTAGAACACATAATTTGTATAGAAATTTGAAAGGTCATAACATTTGGTCTCCTAGAAGATAAGAACACATATTTCTAAAAAATTTCTCCGTCGGCTGCTTCTGAAACATCAGTGATTTTCAGAGAAAATGATTTTTTTATTCTTGCATGGATTTGCTTTAAGGTCATTTGAGAAATACGTGGTTGGATTTTAGAAAACGCATAAAATTTAGTATAAAAAAACATGAAATTTTTGAGTATTTAGGAACGTGCTCACGACTTTTTTCGCCAAACTGACCCTAAAGTTTTGGGCAGGCTGGAGACCTCAAAAATGGTTTGATTTGGCTGAAATTTTGCACACTTATTCCTTGGGTGAATATCTGGGAGTGTTTTTTTTCTTTTTTTTTGTAATTTCGATTTTTGGATCTACTTTCCGAAAAGTAAGCTAAGGAGGCTTAAGGTGGGGGTAGGTTAAGGAGATTAAAGCAGTCATGCCGGCTGCGCAGACCTGACTGAATGACGGAAAGATGTCCAGTGGAAAAACTTAGAGTGTGATTAATTACGTGCGTCCCGTGCCCTCGTGCCTTCGTGCCCTCGTGAGTCCCGAAAAAATTTACGTGGGTAGTCCGTGGGTCCCAAAAAAAATTACGTGCGTCCAAAAACTTTTTTTTACAGTTTTACACTTTTTTAATTACTTTCTTAAAATCTCGCTGAAAAGACTCACTATGAGACACGTACGCATTTTTTCTATTTTTCATTTATCCACTATGTCAAAATTAAATACTGGCTAGGATTGAACTTTCGAGCCTTCGTCACGTGCTATATTCCTAGATACCAACTTTTTGACCAAAACGTTTTTGAAAGTCACGTTTACTATATTCTCAAAAATGAGTTTCACGTGTACATTTATTTTCTTATATTTTCATTCATCCGCTATGTCAAAATACACTACCGAACGTTCGAATTTTCAACTGCTGGCTTTAAAGCAAGAGCACAAAAAAAACACGTTCGAAAGCTTTTAGTAACTGTCAATCACAAAACCAAGTGTCACGTTCAATTTTCTTCATTGTTCATTCAAATAATGTTGCATTTTTCTTTTTAGCTCAATGTTGCATGTATAAAAGGTCAAGAGGCCGCCAATGAGCAAATCATTTCCAGCCATTTCATTCAAAGATCAAGATGGGAAACAGCAACAGCTCATCAACTATCGCTGAAGGTAATATTTCTTTTCAAATTCAGTTTTGTAATCATCTTGGCGCTGATTTTCTCCCTTACGATTTTTTAGAGAAATAATTTTTCTGAAATTGTAAGAACTGGACTATTTTTGTAACGATAGAATGCTTAAATTTCACTGAGTTGATTTCTTAAGCCGGACATTAACGTAATTTCAAATTAATTGCTTTTATTTCTTCTTTTTTTCAGCCACAATCAAAACCTTCCGGCTTAAAGTTCGAAATGACACCAGCTCGGTAGCCGATGTGTTGGTGAAAGCTCATGATAGCCTGGAGAAGACTAACTTAAAAAGAAAGCGAATTCCTCCAAAAACGATTGTTTCGTTGCGTATGCCGACAACATTCCAAGACCTGGTGGTGTCGGCTGCAACAAGGGAAAGGCGAGACCGGATGCTAGTGAACGGCGAGGAGAAGCTGGTATTAGAAATCGACGAAGGTGACGAGATATACATCGTGCTAACAAGAAAGAAGTAACCTATTAACTTTTGTACATATTTTACTTATTTTCTTGTTAGCACTTTTTTCACTTCCAACACCAGTTTCTCCTTTTCGTTCACATAAATTTGTTCTCTAAAGATAAGTAAGCGTCTTGTCTTTTCCTTGTAGCTAATCGAAGAAATCTAGGTCTTCTGTAAATCTGTAAATTCTTTTGGAATTCGTTTTCTTTTGAGGTTTGTTTTTTCCGAATTTTCGTGTGCTTTTATCGTTTTCTTTTATCCAAGCCTTGATTTTCGACTTTGAAATAAACCAGACCTAATGGTGATACGTGACATCCCAACAACTCGCTAATTTTACAAAGTTATTATTTTTAAATATTTTTATATTATTGCTGTAAACAGTTTTTTTGACAATTTATTTTTACTGCTACGAAATAGAGTTTTTTTTTGTACTATTACTATTTCCTTTGTTTGTGTCAAATCCACTTTCCGCCTAGCCCCAACTTGAATTAAAGAAAAATGGGTTTCCCCGATATATTCAGACGCTTTTATTGGATTATTTTTCGAAAGATGGAATTTTGTCCGTAAGCTCTCGTTTTTCGGGGGCTGTTTTTCAGAATTCTAGCTCAATCGGGAAGTTAAATCGAAGTTGAATTTTTCAAAACCCAAATTTGAATCATTGGCTTGAAAAGGTATGGGGAGTCCGTTTTCGAATTTCTGTTCGACTAGAATACGCATTCTTATAAATAATTAACGAGAACTTGAAGGAATAATAAATAGGCTCTTCCAGAAAAGATTCGTTATATGGCTCTACCAAATACATTATTTTTTTCAATTATCTACCCCCGGACATTTCGATTTTTCACCCCACCTCCCTGGACAAGTTCACCCCATGGACATGGTAGTTTTTCAGGATTTTTTCGATACCCATGGACAATAAACTTCGAGCCCCTATGAACGGTCTTTTTCCTGTCTTTCTGGAAGTATAGTGACAAAGTAAAGTTCAACCAGAAGTAGACTCACTGCTAGAACCGGAAAATTGGGCCTTGTTTCCGAAGAGATCATTTGAATTTATAATATAAGAACGTTTAATCATATAACGCACAATTTCGCTCTATCTTGATCACAGTGATCCATACCCAGATAAATAAAATAGCAAAATGATTTTTAAAATGGCGTGGCCAAGTGGTTAAAGGCGATTTCTGAAGCCTTCAGGTCGGTGTTCTGGACTATTTGAGTTTTAAGCCTGAAAATGTTCTTATTTTCACCATTTTCTGAATATATTAGTCCATTTATTTAAGAAACTGTATTTTTATAGAAAGCCTTAAAATCCTTAACTTGTTCTTAACATTTTTGGCCATCCAAGCCTTATGCTCTTTACAGTTTGGTGTTATAAAAAACGTTTACAGTATGGTGTAATACAAAATTTAGGTATTTTCTCGGGTATTTTTTGACCTAGTATTCGCCCCCCCCTCCTAAAACCCTGGAGAAACTTGCCTGATTTAGGAGAGAAATTATTCTCTACTGTATAAATAATAACGATGACGTCATCAACAAGAAATTCCTATCTGCTGTACATGATGACGTCATCAGCTAGAAATTTTTATCTGCTGTACAACAATGACGTCATCAGCTAGAAATTTTTATCTGCTGTACAACAATGACGTCATCAGCTAGAAATTTTTATCTGCTGTACAACAACGACGTCATCATCTAGAAATTTGTATCTGCTGTTCACTGACAAAATCTCTTCAGCTAGAAGTGTCAAGCAGATAGTTTGTAGGAAATCATGACCCTAGAAAATTGGACCTGCTGTACAATTTGCAACTAAAATCTCTCATCTGGCAAAATACAGCAGATATTCTTATAAATCGCTCGTTGGATGCTTCTGCTCGTTGTATGCTTTCGAAATTTACGCCGAATTCCGCCACTCCGTCCGAAAAAAGGGCCGATTCCGCTCCTCCGCCAACCATGAACCCCCCCCCCATTCTTGGTTCAAAGGTGCTAAATAAAAATCTAATTAAAGATGCAGATGGACTTTCAAATATGTTTAGATCTGTCGATAATCTGGCATCTTTGGAACTTGTATCTTATGTCAATTCAAGAAACCCTGTATTGAAATCGTTCATTGAAGGAGCAACACAAAAATCATTTCAAAACATTTCTGGCACGGGAAAAGTGAAATTTGCCACTCTTATAGAAAAATTTTATGGTCTTCCCAATTTGAAGCTAATAATGCCAGTATCCTTCTCTGCAAACCTAGTTCAATCTGCTGTGTCAGGTTCAAAAACTGTCATTAAAATCAATGGTAAAACTGCTCCAGTTGGTAGTTATACGTCATATCAAAATTGGTTCAACCAGAATGGTAGCCTGGATATCCAGGCTGTAAACTATTTCACAGTCTAGTTTTTGATATTTTATGTTCTGGTTTACAGCCTGGTCTCCCTAGAGCGATTTGCATTCTCTTTAAGAGAATGCAGTCCGCTTGCTTGCGCTCACTTCGCTAAAGCCGTAAGGGCCAACCTACACAGCGCGGAGCAATTCTAAAGCAAAAATAGGATAGTCCTCCAGTTGCTAGTGAAGATAGTACTTTCTGTTACATGAAAACATGATAAAGAAGAAAACAGAGGCAAGTTCATTTTCCAAGAAAACATGGTTGGTCATGATAATGCATGCAAACTTTTTTATGGACTTTGGTGTAATCTTTGGATGTTTTAAATAGTTTTAGATCTTGTAAGACTGCTTTTTATTAATTTCTGTTTTGCTGCCCTGGGTTGACTAGGAAACATGGGTTTGCACTTTCATTCTCTAGGGAGACCAAGCTCTATAATTTTAGAACTTTGTATGTTGAGATAATTTTTGTTTTTTCTAAAATTTTGAGCTTGGATATCCAGGCTACCAGAATGGTAAAGTACCTGTCGAGCCTCCCAAAGGAGATATTTAAACGTTTTATGACAACATCAGAAAGTACAAGATGAAAAACTACAGAGTATCGAAAGACAAAACTGAAACCGCTGACATAATAACTACGACCTTACATTTGAATCTGAAAGATGAAGGACTTTAGCAACAGGAAGAACTAAAGGAGGTGCATTGGCCAAAATTAACGAAAGAAGAAGAGCAGAAGAAAATGGAAGAAGAAATTGTGAAATCAAATGTTATCTTTCGTCGCTGTCGACTTCAGTACCTTTCCATTATGATTGATGTGTTCAAGGCACAACAAGATGTCGAAAGCAGGATTGAAGCACTTTTGACATTGCAAGGCAGAAGATGTGTCAATAATGTCATCAATGCCTATCAATTTTTCAAATCATTGTTCTTTCATTATAAATCAATAGCATGAATTTTTTCAATGATGTCATCGAAATTGTAGTTTTTTTTTTTATATAACACAGTTGCCTAGAAACAATAATTTATCCTGTTTTTGTTTTCGCTGAGAGAAAGAAATAAACCATTTTTTAAAGAGGACGCCATGTTATTGTTGAATTATAATCGACTCCAGCAGAAAAACAACTCAGGGTTTTTTGTTAAACCCACCTAAAATGAAAGGGTGCTTTTATATTTTGAACTTTTTTTCAGGATTGCCTTGAGAAATATCAAAATCGTAAACGCAAATGTGACAAATGTGGTTCTGAGGTCAGGAAGGTGGTGGAAGAAAAGCCAGAAAGAAAGCAGACTACTTCTTCTGGGAAGAAATATATCAACCTATGAGAGAAATCAAACGTTAACAACAGGCCATAGCAAATTGGGGAACCCATTCTTTGTAACGCTAACAGCTATGAGAGCATTACAGAAGTGTTGAGCAGTCTTCATGACTATCTTAAAATTGGCCAGGATCGGAAATGGAGCTTTCTCGGATGTGATTGTTTGGCTAGCCGATTTGATTGAAAATGACCCCAAACTTTACGATTGGATTGTGATGCTTCCTGGACTCGGACATCTAAGAATGAATCAAGTTAAATCTTACTTCCAGGTATATTTTTTAATGGTGTATAGCAAAATATATTTGCTAAAATTAGCTTGTGTAAGTCTTCAAAAACAATATGTACTAGCTACATAAGATAACTAACTGCTTTTAAAAAAAAGAATAAACAACTGGCCAAAGTTATATATTCTACAGTTAAATATTTTCGTTTTTAAAGTCACCTTATTTGAGTAAAAGTAAAGTCAAAAGAAAAAAGTAACAAAATAAGAAGAAATAAAATGAAATATATACACTTTGCTTTGTCCCTAATCCTAAATTCGAAAGCATCCACCGAAGGAGGACTTCAAAATATCTGTTCTGAAGGCACGTTCCAGCTGGATATGGCGGTCTGTTCTTACCGAACTAAAGAAAAAAGTCTGCTGGAAAAAAGTGGTCTGTTCTACTGAAGATTGGGACCAGCTGAAAAAATATGATCTGTTCTACTGAAGATTGGTACCAGCTGGAAAAATATGATCTGTTCTTATGAAAAAATAGTCTGATATCTTATATTTATAAATAACGTGTCTAAGAATTTCCTATCCGTTCTGAGGGAATTTAAAAAAAGTCCTGAATGTTTTGCCTGGAGTGGCAGCTGAAAATTCTCCATCTGTTCTACAAAACATCTGGAAATTGTGGATCTGTTCGAACTGTTAGCTGGAAATTAAGTTTCTTTTCTTAAAAGTCCTTCAATGTCAAGCTGGAATTTAGCGATCTGTTCTTATAAGATTTTGTCAGCCCTGGTAGATAAGAACAGTTAACTCGCGTAAAATCAATCGCCTGGTAATTTCGTATCTGTTCTGAAAGTTTTTTTACCTCCTAGCTGGAAAAATATAACTGTTCTGAAGTAAAAATTTCTGGCCTGGAAAACGAGGAACTGTTCTTAATTTCGTGGAAATCCTTCCAGCTGGCAAATCAGAACAGATATTTGCAAATTTTAGGTCGGTGGCTGCTTCTGTAAATTCTAAATACTTTTTTGTATCTTGTCAGTTATTTCCCACTTGTGCAAAGGAAAAACTTCAATAAATTCAATATTTGCACTTTTTCCTTTCAGATTGCTGAGCTTATCTGTATGGAACCTCTTCGAACATGTTCTACATTTCAAGTCGATTAAAGCATCAAGTCTTTTTGTGGAAGCTGATGATACACATAAAGCCTGGCAAGCCTCGGAAATTTTCATTCAAGGTATAGTTCTAGAACTTGTACAACTTTATTGGAAAATTGAAACAGAATTGAGTGCTGTTGGCTTCTTTGCATGGCAAAGAAAGTGTAAATCAGCTACTCTGAAACTAGTCTTTGATTTTGTTCTTAAATTTGGATTTGCAATTTATGTGGAACGAGTTGGTGATAGAAACAATGATATATCTGTCAGTGATGCTGGCAGATACACATTCCTTGATTTTTTCTATGCATTTAATCATCCTATTTACCAGGAAATCGAATATCGTGACCTCAGAAACAAGATCAGGTATCCTGAATTGATAAGAGCTCTACTGGATAAGAACTTAAAAATGGAAAAGGTCAAGGTGGACATTTTCTTTTGGAGCAAAAAATAAAGCGTCAAAAGATGCTATCTCCAAAGGGTCCCGTGAAAAATGAAAAATGGCAAATGATATCTCGATCTATTGACAAGTTTGATGCAATCTATGACAATCTATCATCTTTTATGAAAATACAAGAAGAATCAAAATCTCGTATAATTTTGCTTGATCAAGAAATTTTAGAATGGCGTGCAGTTTTATGACATTCAAAATTTTTGGAAATTGATGATGAGCATACAGGGTAAAATATACATGGTGAAATATTGAATGATGAATTTTTCGAAAACTCTGAAAGATAAGCGTTTATCTTATTGGAAAACACATAAAGATGGAACCCCACGTAAAAACATTCGAATTGGTGCTATCTTGCCAGAACATCTTTTGCCCAAAGATATTATTACAGCGGACTCTGATGAGGAAGACTCTCATGGTGAGGAGGACTCTGACGACGACGAGAACTCTAGTGATGAGAAGGACTAGCTTTTTAAGTATGTATATACAAAACAGAAAAATATTTTCTAACAAAATTTATATTATGGTTTAGTCCAGTATAGTCTGTAAGCATGTATCTTGTCATTCAACCAAACGTTTTCTCGTGCTTAGTGACTTTAATTTTGATTCCCGATGTGCAGGACACCAAAACTTAACTCATTTGTTTCTTCTTCTTGGGATCTTTCTTTGAATTCAAGTCCAATACATATGTAATGTACTTGATAATTACATCTTCTCCCATGACAGCCAACCCAAGAGTCAAGATCGTTTTCTCCCCCATATACTCCTTTACAAATTTGGCTGTCAAGTGACCTCTTGGAACTTGTTCTATTTGAAGGAGAATTTTCTAATAGAATAGTATCTAATGCATTTGGTGCGATACCAGATGATTGCACAATTCGTTCAAATTCTGACAAAGTCGGAGTGTTATTTGATGGATTGTTAGAAGGGCCAGCAGCTGCAGGTACTTGTCCTGGTGTTAGCAAACTGGTCAAGTTTTGAACATTCAACTGTGTTGGTGATTGTGTTGGTGCTGGTGTTGGTGCTGGTGTTGTGGATGGTATAGAAATCGTTAATGTATCTGGTGTTGTAGCTGGTGATTCCGTTGAGATAGTTTGTGTTGTATAATTTAAGTATATGGGTCTACCAAATAAAGCTTTCTGAGTTAGTATGTCCAGGCTTGTAGCGAAGCACTTCGGACCAGTCCTAATACTGGCATGATAAAATTCTATATAGACGTGATCATCAGTTGTAAGGGCCAACTGGGCCATTTTCGGGTGGGTCTAAAAAGCAGGGTAGCCAATGGGGTAGTCAATTGGGCTAGGTTATGGGGTACCTCTTTTTGCCTAAACGTTTGAAATCTGAAACCTGTTTTCATGTGGAAATAACTATTACAACATCTTGTTAATGATTACATGTAATAAAATTTAAGATTCCTTTCGAACTTCAGCCACAAGAGCCTTTTTTCCAAAGGTACTGAACTCTGTTACTTCTCAAGAGACCTGGCGCCATTTTGTCTCCCTTCTTGGCTTCGTTTGAAAATTTACAGACCCGAATAAAAAATATACAAAACAGTTTTTTAATATTTTAGATTTAGATTTTATTTATGTTTTTAATTGTTATTTCCGTGAAGCTGTAATTCGATGATAATAGCTTTGGAATCGCCTTTGGGTCATATGATCTCTAATCTTGTGATATCTTAACAATCCTTTGTTATTGAATCTATTGTTTAATTTAAATCATGTTTAGATGTTTCAAACAATGAATTCCTTTTAAAATTTTTAAATATGGCAGCTTATAATAAATACAAAAAGTCTTTTGAAATAGCTCTATTATAATGAAGCTCTATTTCTTACTCCTCGTGCATTAACACGTGGTAATTTATATCTTTGTTTATCTTTGGAATCATACATGATACAATCTAAGTATCAATCAGATTCATGCTCCCTGGTCAGTAAAATGTGGTTCTATGCATTCATTTTCGGTATTTCTATTCTGGTCTGTAAAATATTTTGGTGCCCCACAACCTAGCCCAATTGGCTACCCCAATTGGCTACCTTGCTTTTTAGACCAACCCGCCATTTTCTTTATCAATCCAGATCGTCTTTTTGATCGACCCTGATGAGGCTTTTGCTTATCAGTTACAATGCTCAATGCCCGCTCCTTTTCTGCATCAGGTTTTTTTACCTTCTCTTCAAGGGAAACTGTACTTCCCTTTCTGTATTGTAAACTCTTGATACTCTCATTTTTTATTTATACTTTCAATATTTCACTGTAAATAGAAGAAATAGCATAGGTTATCAGCTTCTAAAAATTTGAAAGAAAAAATTTCCTAAACAATATTTGCAAACAGTGAGCTATACAGACTATGTAGGGTTCAGCCAATAAAATTGCTCGAAAATCAAAGCAGCTTCACTTAGCAATCAAAACTCTATGAAATCTTTCATTTACTCTTATTTTAGAGAACATGAAGATGGAATCAATTCTAAGATATTTTTATGGTATACCTAGGAAATGTTATTATATACTGTAAAATATGTATAAATTTTTTATACATAAATTTATTCTGAAATGTAAAATAAACATAAGAAACTTCAGAATGTATAACAAAATGCAAGTATTTAAACTTCAACAAAGCTCTAGAAAATATTTAATACCTTACCTAACGTAATCTTATGCACAAAATAATTTTGCTTTAGGTCAAGGCTAGACCAATTTTGAATCATTTTGTTCACCTACATGTTTTTTATGACTATATAAAAATCCGAAAACAGGCTCAGATATTCTTAGGCCGATAGCTTAATAAGGCTGAAAAATGCTCGAGGGATGTTTATATTCAAACATAAACTTTTCGAGGATGCTTACAAGATATAATGAATCAGGCTCAAAATATGCTAAAGAATTCTTGGCTGAGTTAATGCCCATATAACAAACGGAAGTGGCGAACTTTTTATTAAAACATTGGATTTAATTTGCAATGGCTTCACAAAAAACAAAGTAGCTATATTACAAGGTAGCTTATACTTTTTTCATAGACTCGAAGTAATGCTTATATGCCTAATTTTTCCCCATATCTGAGCCTAGATATGTTTGTAAGTGCAATGCTTATAAAGAAAAAAACATGTATGCGTTGCTTTTATACAAAATTTGATATGTTCTCAACGCCAAAACGCCTGAGCACTTGTCAGCCCCTCCAACAACATCCGCCTCAATTCATTTCTTTGTTGACGTGATTGAAATTCAAAAAAATACATAGCTCTCAGTTTAGGACCCAATCCATATCCCACACTAGGTCCAACTTGCATCCCACCTTTACAAAAAACTCTCGTATGCTTGATGTCACCGTTATCAATAAAGGGCGAAATTATAGAGGTGCAACTCAAGGGCATCCTACCCACTGTTAAAAATTCCTCTTGTCCATTGTTGTTTCTTTTCAACACAACCTTCACAGCATTAGAGTCGTAAGAGTTCTCTGGCTCTCTTTGCAAAATGAGAGGCTTATAATCATCTGGCCTAATTCTAAAACGGTGGTAACTGTAGAGGCAGGCAGGCTGGACACAGATTAAGGGTCGGTTTGGAACACGCACACAATAATGTATTGAAGTTGATTGTTGAAATTGTGTTGACAGAGTTCAAACTAAAAAGTACAAAATGAAAATGATAAATATTTTGAACTAAAATGACAAATCCTTGACTAAATGACAAAATATCCTAGATATCCTCAAAATGCTCGTGATAAACCTCTAAAATCTCTCAAAAATGTGAACAAATCATAGAGACAAAATGACAAGAAAACATGACTGAAATGAGCTAATTCCAAAGGAAATTTTAGGTAAATTCTATAATTGAAAATTGTACTGAAAATCCTATGGTTATCCTAACTTAAAGAGAGGCACTGAGAACCAAAGTCCTAGACAAAACCACAGAAAAACAAAAGAACCAAAACTCACCGGCTGGCCTATGAGTGTGTGCTGTGAAATGCCATGCCAATAATTCAGTGAAAATTGATGAATTATGACTTGAAATTCATTGACTTAAATTCCAAATTTGTAAATTAAAATAGTGACTTTTCTCTGACTTCCCTCGCATACATCCTTCTACAAAGGTGTTCTGTCAGAAATGTGAAAATCAGAAAACGTGAAAACTCTCTGATCAAAATTGAAACAATTAAAAATGCGTAAAAAGATAATTGCTTTATGCTAATTATAAGAAAATATGTTTTCTCTAAGAAATATGATCTTTTTATAAGATCAAAGTTCATTAACACAAAGTTAAAATGATTTTGTCCATTTTATAAGCACAAACATTACACTCCCCCCAATGGGAAAATCATTTTGAACAAGCCAAATCAACATACAATGCCATTTGACCAAGTTGAGTCATTACGTCAGACTCGTCAACATGATGAATAATAACCAAACCACGAACTGCTCGTTTGGTTTCACGAAATACGTTCTCTGTCACGTTTTTGTATCGTATGGTGGCTTTACGTGCAACACCGTCGGTACTGTATTCAAGATTAGTAACTTGACCATACGTATAATCCTTTGATATTGCTGAATCAGTTTTCGTAAAGATGACAATATCTCCAATGTTGATGCTATCTGTTTGGTACCATTTTTGTTGCTTCATCAATTTTGGAACGTGGGTAATAAGCCAAATCTCGAACCAAGACTGATAGATCTGCTCATTTGCTTGTAAGATTTTTGATGGATTATCGGTGTATATCACGTTTCCTTCAGGACTTCTATCATTGTTTCTTCCTAGTAACAATCTATTTGGAGTTATCAAGTCCATGCATCCGAAATCACCAACGATGTTACCAAGGGCGAGTGGTAGGTTATTGATTGTATTTGCCATTGTCGCAGATAAAGTTTCCCACTGTAGGAGAGACAATTTTTCCTTGTGAGCGATCTTCTCGATAGATGCATTGATTTCACGTATCTTTCTTTCCACTTTCCCATGCATATAGTGTCCCTGCACAGGACAGACTTGAAATTCGACTTTGTGAAGCTTCATCAGGTTTGATTGGACATCTCGAAGGTTGAGGTTCATCTCTTTGCATGCTTTAACCAACTGACTCCCTTCATCACAAAGGAGCTTTTTTGGAAATCCTCTGTCACATGCAAATCTTGTGAATGCCATGATGAATGATGTTGCTGAATAGTCATCCATTGTTTTGATGCTGACTGCCGAAGTTGAACAACAACACAAAACTACAAGCCAGATTTTGATAGTCTTCCTTTTGTTTTGTGGTTGATAAGCCAGGTAAGGTCCTGATAGGTCGATTTGTGAGTAAAAGAAAGCTGGTGCTATGGTGAGATTATATGGTGGAACTGGTCCCATTGCGATTTCGACTGTACGTTTCATCAGGTATCTGCACCGTTGACATGAATCACGAACTTGCTTGACGAGACTTCTGCCATCAATGATGTACACTTTCTGTAGAACAAATCGATGAGTTGTTTCAACACCAGAATGGCGTACAGTAGGGTGGTTCCAGTGAATGTCCATGACAATACTGTATGATACAGGAGAGTATCTATCTAAAACAGGCACACAGAAGGTTGATGAGCTCAAGTCTTTCATGACTTTGGTGAATCTTCCCACGATTGAGATGCTTTGATCAGGAAGTATACGACCAGAATACTTGAGTGTTCCATTTTGTTCTCTTGCGATGTTTTCGTACTTTGACTTATTGGTGAACTTCTTGATTTCAGATGTTCCTTTCTGAAAATAGTACTGCTCTGCTGATGATAACTCCTCTTCAGATAATTCCCCATTAAGCTTTGGTTTTGCTTTGGTTTGGTTTTGCGAAGATTGTTGCAGTAGCGTAAGATCTATGCCATGATTCGGATGACTTGATGGAATGAATGGCGATTTGGATCCAAGATGTAGGAAGAGAACTCGTATCTCTTCTTTATTTCGTCACTGTTGAGACTGACGTGCACTTCAATGTTCTTGCAGATTTGGGTTTCCTTATTGACTTCGGATAACTCTTTGTTGGACAATGTGATTTCTTCAACACGCTTTGCTGGGAATTGACTCTTTTCTTGTTTCATCCAATCGAAGCCATTGATCCAGAATGATTCTTGACTGACATCATTCAAAGTTGCTCTTTTCCTGGTTCCTATATCTGCAATCATGTCACTGGATTTTACGTGCAACCAGTCATCTTTGCTTGTGAATCGATTGATCTCAATGACACGACTTCTGACCCATTGTCTGAGCACTTTTTGATCGTTGGTTATCCAATACAGGGATATTTGGCTGTCTGTAAACTTTGTTGCTGATTTGAAGTATCGTTTGAGCGATCGTTGAACAACTTCTCCAGTGTGAGTAGCCATTAGAGATGCATAAAGTTCAGCACGTGGTAATGTCATGTCTTTTGGTACGAGTTTGGTTCTTGAAAATGATAACTGGCAAGAATAATGACCATTCTTGCGGAGAAATCGAACGTATATACATACACAGATCAATGTTTTACTTGCATCTCCGAAATCCAACGTTTCGATGTCAAGCGATACAGCATCGATAGGCACGATGGCACGTTTGAATTTGATGTTTCCAAGTTCTTGCATCATCTCGAAATGTGATATCCAAATTGGTCGTAGGCTATCTGGTATGGTATCTTCCCAAGTCAATTGAAGATTGGATAACTCTCGTAGATCGAGTTTCATAGCAGCGATAAGTGGTGATAGCTTGCCAGTAATGTCGAAAACTTCAGCCACTTTTGATGCACAGTGGCGACGTGTGAGTACTTCTGGGATGATATTGGTTGCAGCTGAACATTTCTTTCCTCTTCTCTTTGGTGAGAGGTTCAGTTCTGTGATTGAGATCGAAACTTCATCAGACTTTGAGTACCATTTCATACCACCGACTGCCACTGATACTCCATCGTCAGTAAGGTGTGATGGTGGATCTGCACCTGATAGGGTGATTCCTTTCAGCTTGAAGCCTCCTTTGGATGTGATAACTTCTAGCTCGTCTGATCGTTTGCATGCTTCCTCTGTGTTGATGTCGCCAGAAATACAGTCGTCGACGTACACATCCTCCTGAAGAATTCGATTGGCAGCTGGATATTGATCTTTGAAGGTTTCGGAAACTTGACGCAATCCACGTTCAGCCTGGTTACCGCTGGAACGTATTCCGTAGATCAGTGTCTTGATTATTTTCTCTCTGGGAATCATTGATGGATTGAGTTCATCTTGCCATATGTAGCGTTGCAACGTCCAATGCGTTGGGTCGAGCTTAACAGTGTTGTACATTTTACTGACGTCACTGTGTAAACCAATTTCATGGATGGACCATCTGATCATCATCTCCTGAAGTTTGTTCAAATTGTTTGTTCCCTTGGCTAGCAAATCGTTGAGACTGAATCCTGATTGGGTTGGTTGTGACGCATCAAAAACAATGCGACATGGAGTGCTGAGTGATGATAACTTCCACACTGCTCGCCAGGGAATGAAGTTTTGGACGGTACTGGATTTGAGCATATGTTGTTGGTCAGCTGGTAGATTATGAACATAATCAACAAAACCAAGATCTTGAAGTTTCTTCTCTGACGCAATGATGTCATGCTTGTCTTGTTGATTCTAGATTTTGTTTAACTTCTTAATTTGCTGCTGGTACACTTTCATAGCAATGTCCTTGTTTGGGCTGATTCTGATGCTTGGATCCTGAAGCAAGGGTAAGGTTGCTGTCACAGTGTTGGTATTAAGGTCGAGTTTGACTGATTCATTGATCAGCTCCTGCTCTGCTTCCTCCCTGATGCTGATATCTTGTTGATGGTCGGAACTTTTGCAGGTCGAGCAGGATCTGCACTTGATGCATCGATATGTAATCTCTGATCCTGTTGATTCTGAGAGCTCGAAACGCTTGTCTTTGCTGAGTAAGGATATCATCTTAACATCTGGGTCGACTTGGACTCCTCCTCTTGCGATGAGGTATTGGTGATTGAAGAAACTCAACATCTGGTTATGACTGAAGAATGATTGGTGTATCTTTGTGAAGATGTGATGTGGGCCTCCGATCACTCCACGTCCTCCATCGGCGTTTTTGAATGCGGATTGATAGATACCAAGTCCGGATGGTAGCTGGTAAATGAGCTTGGGATGATAACGTAAATACTTGACACCCAACATCAGGTGAGTGTCTCCTCCAACGACGTGAGCTGGTTTAGGAAGTGTGACATCTGATATGCCACTTGAGCTGAATGATTGCTGAATATCCTCCATGACTTGATCCAATGGGTCAAAAGTTTCAGGTAATCAGAGAAACTCTTGGTCAGTTCTGTATAGCTTTTTCCAACTTTAGTAATATCAGTGACTAAAGTCTTGTCAGTAACATGAGTTTGTAATAATTGTTCGTATTTGTTAGAAACCTCTTTTATCTCAGTGTTCATATTAGAGGAATCCTTTTCCATTTGAACGAGCTGAACGTCGGTTTTCGTATCGAGTTCAACAGAAAGCTTGCAATTGATCTCCTCGATTTTGCGTTTGAGATCGGCCACGGTGAATTTCATGGCGGTTATTTTGGCGTCATCATCTTGGTTAGCACATTTGATACGAAGTTGTTCGAGTTTGAAATTCCACTCTTTCGCTTCCTTGAAATAGGCTTTAATTGAGTTTAGGGTGATCGTTAATAGTGCAACAAATTTCTCATCATGAATTTCACTATCCATCAGATGTTTACGGTGTTGTCGAAGAGTGTTGCGATGTTCAACCAATTCGTTGACGGCGATGTCAACATCTTTGGTCGCACAGGAATGGACGGGTGTTTCGTCTATGATGTCATTGACATGTTCAATTGTCAATTCGATTTGAGATTGAGCTTCCATCGTTGAGTGATGTTGCTTGATTGATTGATTCGGTTCAGACGTCTTTGAAGGCTGGTCTGAGTTGATCCGAGTTGAGGGTGAGGATGATTGATCGTGTTGATGTGGAACTTTCCTTCCGGTCAAATTATACGTCCGATAGTCGAAGCGAGAAATGTTCCGTCGGGGTCGTTCTGACATGCGATTGGGATGGTAAAGGTGTCCGTTTGAATGTAGAGGCAGGCAGGCTGGACACAGATTAAGGGTCGGTTTGGAACACGCACACAATAATGTATTGAAGTTGATTGTTGAAATTGTGTTGACAGAGTTCAAACTAAAAAGTACAAAATGAAAATGATAAATATTTTGAACTAAAATGACAAATCCTTGACTAAATGACAAAATATCCTAGATATCCTCAAAATGCTCGTGATAAACCTCTAAAATCTCTCAAAAATGTGAACAAATCATAGAGACAAAATGACAAGAAAACATGACTGAAATGAGCTAATTCCAAAGGAAATTTTAGGTAAATTATATAATTGAAAATTGTATATACTGAAAATCCTATGGTTATCCTAACTTAAAGAGAGGCACTGAGAACCAAAGTCCTAGACAAAACCACAGAAAAAACAAAAGAACCAAAACTCACCGGCTGGCCTATGAGTGTGTGCTGTGAAATGTCATGCCAATAATTCAGTGAAAATTGATGAATTATGACTTGAAATTCATTGACTTAAATTCCAAATTTGTAAATTAAAATAGTGACTTTTCTCTGACTTCCCTCGCATACATCCTTCTACAAAGGTGTTCTGTCAGAAATGTGAAAATCAGAAAACGTGAAAACTCTCTGATCAAAATTGAAACAATTAAAAATGCGTAAAAAGATAATTGCTTTATGCTAATTATAAGAAAATATGTTTTCTCTAAGAAATATGATCTTTTTATAAGATCAAAGTTCATTAACACAAAGTTAAAATGATTTTGTCCATTTTATAACCACAAACATTACAGTAACCATTGATGGAAGCATATACCCCTAAAAAATAATCTTTTTTTCTCCATCCTTTTTCTTCGTGAAACATATTATAAAATACAATATCATCTAAATCACCCTCACCCATTTCGGTTTGAATCATCGCAACTTTTGAAGGAGAATACATAGTTCTTCAAAAACTTTTTAACGTCGTCGATTCTTCTCCAAATTAGGAAAGTCGCAAAAGTTTTGAAAAACTTTCCTAATTTGGCAAAAAGTCTTGCCCGGATATCTTTTAGATGTTTTTCAAATTCGCCACTATCATTCATTGCATTCAAACCATCAATGAATCTGAATGTATTTGAAAATTTTCTTGCAATTGTAAGATTTGTTTTTTTTAAGATCTTTGAGCAAATTACTTTCGTAATGGTATAAAAACAAGTTGGCCATAAAAGGAGCCGGATCGGAACACATGGGGATTCCAATAACCTGTCTAAAAACACGAACACCACAAGAGAAAAAACAATTTTCCATCAAAAACTTTATAGCTGATTTAACAGAATGAATATTGAAAAGTAACGATTTTTTTGATGGTTTCGTTGTCCATCTAACACCAGATTTAGCAACAGACAAAAACTTGTTAGGGTAACTCTGAAAACAGAATTCAACAATCTCAATCAAAACTGAAATGAGTTTATCTTGAGGTATTTTTCTATAAAGCGTAGAAAAGTCGAAAGTTGAAATTGACTTAGCTTTAGATTCTTTATTAAGTTTTTGAATCGCTGAAATAACAGGTTCATTGTTTTGAATGACCCAAATGTTTTGAAATTAGAATAGTAATGGAATGGTCTATAATAAAGCGAAATTTTATAGGATTCTTATGAATTTTGGGCAACCAATAAATGTGAGGAAGACACTGGTCCTCTTCTAAAGAATGAATTTGAAATTCATTCTTTATTGTACTAAGCTGTTTCTGAATAAGATCCTCTTGAGAACGATGATATTGATTGTATGTGTTATTGGCATGACCTAACATTCCCAGTTCTTTCAGGAGTACTATTGCATAAAGTCGTTTGCAAATAAAAGCGATATTACCGGTGGCCTTATCAATTAGTACCAGAACAAATTTTGCTTGTAGGTTTTTCAGGCAATTTCTGGACTGATAAGATTGTAAAACTTCCTTTTGCTGCTGAAATGAAACGTCTCATTTTTGAAAAAAGAGATCTTTTCATCAACTTGCTTCATTATTTCTGTTTTCCAGCCTAAAAGATATACATCATGCATGTTTTTCTTCCGACACCAGTCTTTACAGAAATTTGAAATACCATTATCTATAGTAGCCCTAGCCTTTTCCCAGTCAATCGTTTTAGGCTCTCTATACTTTGGACCTTTTAAAAGCAATCTTTTCAGGTCATTTTCTGGGATGATATTCAGGTCTCCAGTTATAACATGGCCATGATGATCATCTTTGAATGGCGAATTCTCACAATTACATGGGAAGATGGTATTATCTTGTAGAAATTCTTTAACGTTTAATTCAGACACAAACCAATTGAAATTATATATTCTGGATGAAACAGGAGGAAGCAAGTTGAAAAGAATAGTAGGTGATTCAAAAATTTTACCATCTGATGGAATAGACTCTACCACACTCTTAGATCGCAAGATACGACCAACATTAATCAATTCTATGCCTTTATTTTCAAACACAATTTTACAAATTTTTTGAGGATGGTATTTCTTGGCATCCTTTGTTCTCTCTTTAATCAACTTCGAGTAGACAATATCCAAAATAACTAAGTACCACTGAGAATAGTTGAAGTAGCTCATCGACTTCATTCAAAATATCGGAAATTTTATTGCCCAGTAACTTGATTTGATTTTTATGTAACGATGATATGTGTTTACGTATAAAATTTAAGGCTTCTTTAGTATCATTTTGAAGCACACTTTCAACTTCAGCTATGAAATCATTGAAAGAGAATTTATTTTCACCCAACCTATTCTTTCCTCTTCCTACTCTAGGATAACTACGTTTCAATGGTTTAAATCGATTAAAAACTGCAAAATGAGAGTCTTCTTTTTTTAAATTTATTTCCAATACGATCGTTCAGCCCATAAGGATAAACAGTGCGTAGCTCTAACATCCAATGGTAGTTCTCTTTGTTTCCTGAGGGCTGTTTGTTCAGGATCAATAGCTTTCCGTTTTGTTCTCCCGTCACCTTTAAGTTTTTCAATGATTTGAACTTTGTAAGTAGATTTCTTACAAGTAGATAGATGTAGAAGTAGATGACAATGCTTTCTAAAGATCAACCAGGGGGTTCAGTATCCAGATACCAAACCCAGGGTGGGCGGGGGGTTGTTTGAATTTTTTTTTCAAATTTTAAAAAGTCAAGTTGGTATCGATACCAAAATGAGGAGGTGGGTCCCCTTTTTTGAAAATTAGGGAATCTTTAAGTTGGTATCGATACCAAAACGTGGGGGTGGTCCCCTTTTTTTGAAAATTAGGGAATCTTTAAGTTGGTATCGATACCAAAACGTTGTCACAGCATCAGCTGCAGTTTTCAGTTTTTTGTCTTTCTGGCCTTTTCAGTTTTTTCTGTGTTTTTCCCTTTTTGGCCATTTTTTCTGTCTGGTCTGTGGTTTGTTCTCTGTTTTTGCATTTTTGGGATTTTCAGTGTTTTTGGACATTTTCAGTTAATTTATGTTAATTTATGTCAATTTATTCAATAAATTTCAAATAGTATATATCAACTTTGCTTTATTCTGCATTTTTTATTTATAAATTTGTGGTCTGTATTTTATACACAAGTTGATAAATAGCAGTGCCATTCTCAGTTTTGCCTTTTCTTTTCAGTGGTTGCTTTTCCGGTCTGCCATTTTGCGTGGGTGTTGCCTTTTTGCACTGCTAGGCCATTTCAACTTATATTTTTTCTTCAACTTAAACTTTTTACATAGAAAAATCAATTATAACTTCAAATTCAATTTATTCTCAATGCAATTAGACTTCAATTTATTTTCAACTTAGATATTTTTGTAGACTTACTTAATTTTTTCATTTTAGTTCGAACCATACTTCAATTGTGTTACGAACACAGCCAGTCTCACCTTCATTTGCCCCTGACCCAACATTCGAACAGCTAGCCTGGGTATGAAAACTGTGTGAAAAGTGTGTGACTAAGTCATATTTGAATTGAATGACTAAGTCTTGTTGAAAGTTTGGTGATGTTGAGGTCAACTGCGTCTAGTGGCACAATTGCTCGATTGAATCTGATTGATTTAATGTCTTGTATCATTTCAAAATGTGATGACCAGAGATTTTGAAGGTCGTTCGGTAAGATATCATCCCAGTCCATCTTGCGTCTAACAATATCATGAAGGTCAACTTTTAATGTCGAGGTGATTGGAGTTAGAAGATCAGAAATGTCAAATACCTCTGACGCTTTAGAGACGCACTGTCGTCGTTTTAGATTGATTGGCACTTCTTTGATTTCTTCCCACGATATATCTTTGAGAAGTTGAGTTGCTGAGTGTCAAGACAGATTTGATCTTCTTTTGGGAACCAACTGATTTTCCGTCGCTTGTCAATGATTCTTGTGGTAGACAAGCATTTCAAGTCGATCAGCTAGTTGTTTGGCTTTCGGTAGTGATGGTTGGCCAGTTAAGCAGTCGTCAGAGTCGTTTAGAGCGACCGTAGTACAGTGGTAGAGCATCCGGCTACAGTTCGCAAGGTTGTGGTTTCAACCCCCAGCCGGGTCATACCAAAGATTCCCAAAATGGTACTTGATGCCTCTCTGCTTGATCCTCAGCAACTAAGAGAAGGATCAAGGGTAAGTGGAGAAATCCAGGGAGAAAGAGTGGCGCCCTCCCCTACCTTCGGGTAGATAGCTATCGAAAGAGGAGCCTTCGGGTCGTCTCCGACTGCGGTCACAGACTTACTTACTTACTTACTTAAGCAGTCGTCAACGTAAACGTCTTCTGTGATAGTTTTGAAAACGTCCGGGTAGGTGTCTTTGAAAATTTTTGCTGTTTCTCGGAGGGCTCTTTCGGCTTGATTTCCACTAGATTTAACACCGTAGATAAGGGTTTTAATTACCTTCTTCTCTGGTGGCTTGTCAGGACTGAGGTTTTCTTCCCACAAATAGCGTTGCTGACACCAATGTGATTGATCCAACTTGATAGAATTGTACATTTTGGCAACGTCTGTGTGTATACCAATTTGATGTCCCCTCCACCGCACAAAGATTTCCATTAGTTTGTTCATATTATTACGTTCATATTATTGGCAATGATGCTGTTGAGGGAGAATCCGCTTTCAGTCTTCATAGAAGCATCGAATACCACTCTGCATGGGGTGGATATGGAATTCTCTTTCCACACTGCACGCCAATGGATGAAGTTTGCAATATTGATATCGTGAAGAGATTTCTGGATTTCAGGTGTGAGGTTTTTTACGTACTCCACATAGCCAAGAGCTTGAAGCTTTTGACTTCAAAACATCCTGTTTATCTTCTGGGTGTTTTGATAATCGTCTCAATTGTTGATTGTAGACTTGAAGCGCAATTTTTCTGTTTGGTGATAGGTAAATGGATGGGTCGTTTAGGAGAGGTAGATGTGCTGTTGATGTTTGATTAGATATGTCGATATCGATCGATTCATTGATGATGTGTTGTTCAACCTCCTCCTGTACGATTTTAGATTCTTGCTTGACTGACATCCACGACAGTTGATGCATCTGAAGATGAAGAAAATTCACTGCCCACGGCTTGAGATTGTTTGAAGTGTTCTGATTCTTCTTTGATTGCTGATTTGGATGGGATGAAGATGTCTGCTTGCTTGTCCGTATATCCAAGTAGACGAAGGTCAGGATTAACGTGGTACCCTAACTGGAATAGCTTGTGTGGGTTCTTTACAAACTGTGTAGAATTGAAGTGATGATACTTGATGTTGTTGAACACTGGATGAGGTCCACAAATGACCCCAGTTGATCCATCAGGGCTCCTGAAGCATGATGAGTAGATGGTTAGTCCGGATGGCATCTTGAATATTTCCTCTGGGAAATATTTTGCATCCTTGATCCCAATCATGACCACCAACTTGCTTTGGTACAGATGGAAGATTGGAGAGATTACCGCCACAGCGAACATAGTCTTTTTGCAAATCGTTGATTACTTCGCCATGAAGATCATACATTGGGAACTTCTGTATGATTTGATCCATGCAGGGACCGATGAATGTTGCATCACTCCTGTCAGCCAGTGGAAGAGTGACAGTGTAGGTTCCATGGTTGGATTGGCTTGATACTCCACCAACAGATAAAGGTTTGTTGGCATTGACCATTTTTGTGCCCCTGGAAAGAGACACTGGTAGCAGAGGCTCTTGAGTTGAAGGGTCTTGAAACGTTCTTCAGGTGTCATCTCAACAAATACCTTACAAGAAAAATATTGTGTAAGCTTTGTACCATTTGGGTCATTGGTTTGAGTGTGGTTGGTATCTCCGCAGATGTAACAAGATGATTGACCTGGAAAGCTGTTGTAGGTTGACCGCTTTCCTTTGCCACCGCCATTGGGTGATTTGTTGCTGTTGTCTGGTTGTTTGGTAGCAGATGACTTCTGGATGGCAGCCTTCTGTTGATGGACTTTCATTTCCTTTTCAAGAAAGTCAATGAATTGCTTCCACTTTGATTTTCCTCTCTTTGGTACCTCACAGGATAGGTTGAGCCATCTCATCATGCGTTGCTCACCCAGCATCTGAGTGATTTGGTTGATTGCATCGCTGAAGTAGAGTTCTTTCGATGTCATGGCTATATGCAAGGCTCATTAAATCTCGCATAGTATTTGTTAGTTGTGATAGAAAGTCAATGATCTTCAGTGGATCTTTGGATTTTTGTTCAATCTTGTATAAGCCTTGAAGTTTATGTTGGAGTAAAATTTGTTTGTCTCCAAACACAGTTTTTAGACGATCCCATATTTCGGAGATACAGTCGATGGTTTGAACCAGAGATAAGGGGCCAAGCCAAGGTGATTATTCTTGACAAGTTCAGCTTGAAGTGTTTGCGGAACAGAGTCTGAGTATAGCTTCTTAAATTCTTCAATAAAGGTGTATATGTCAATAGAGGAATCATACCCGCTGAATGTGCTGAGCTTGATGTTGAGGCGACGTTTGTTCAAGGATTCCAACTTTTCAATTTCTCTCGACTTCAGTTCTTGATTGAGTTTGCTCTCATATTCCTCCTTTTTGTCTTGTAAGGCTGTATAATTTGTTTTAAGTTCATTATACATTGTCATATTTGGGCGCAAATAGATAAGTTCTTGTAACCTCTTTGAGATTTCCTTTAGCTCTTTCGTCTGTGTTTCCAACAGGGATCAAACTGATGGTGCATAGCATTGAAGTGCTGAGAAATTTGATGGAACGATTAATTTCACTCACGATGAAGTCAGATTTTTGTTTGTCTGCATCAGTCTGAGTCTTGGTGTTTGAGTCACTGTCGTCCTTGAAGAATTTGTTCACTTTTCTGATGTATTCAGTGGGACACTGGAGCAAAGCTTGGTAAATGGTTTTGCGTACGACTTCTGGTAATCTTCTTCTGATAGGTTCAGTTTCAGTTGTCTGTTAACTCTTTTGTAATCAGTTCGTAAAGTTTCTTAACGAGTAACACAGGTCTTCATCCGGTCAGGATGTATCATATCAACATGGTTGTCCTACATAGTGTCTATGATTTCGTCATGAAGCTCTGCCATTGAAAGGAAAAGTTCTTTGAACGCACCTGTTTTGATAAGAGTTAACTTTCTTTTGGCTTGGTTCCTTCATCAGTTGGATGAGGTTGATCTGTTTCTGTTAAGATGGCTGGATTGGTATCCGTTTGAATTGGATGTGTGGTCTCCTTAGGTTTTGTTGCAGGAATTGCATCCTTTGTTGAATTTGGAGGTGTGGTCTCCATTGGAATCTTACGACCAGTCTTTGAGAATGTGTCGAAGTTGAATCTGTCCTTTGATCGTGTTTGCATCAATGGTACAGTTTGTTGAACCCTTTCTGTTGGGTCAGGGGCAAATGAAGGGGAGACTGGCTGTGTTCGTAACACAATTGAAGTATGGTTCGAACTAAAATGAAAAAATTAAGTAAGTCTTACCAGGGGGTGAAAATAGAAGGGACCCTTACGCAAAATTTAAAGTGACATTTTCTTTTGTTTTGGCTATTATTCCGCGGGTTTCAATGGTATCTTATGTCTATAACCCGAACAAATTAAAAATGGCGGCCGATTTGATGAATTTTGAAATTTCCCTCCCTCAAATATCGGTTGATTTCTCGAGAAATACATGCTTTTAGATCCTGTCTTTTTGCACACAAGCTTCTTATATACCCTTGTTCTCTAAGGCGTAAAGCTTTTCACTTGTCATCCTTCATTGAACAAGTGGTAAACGAAGGTTAGCTAAAAACAGAGATAATTTTGAAGTGACTTTAGAGCTTAATATCTCAACAAGATCAACACTAATTTTAAAATCCTTTAAGATATAGATGCCAAATTTATTCTTCTTTCGATTGGTACCAAGGGATTTTTGCTTTTTTTGAGACCTCAAACGACCTTAGCTTAAACCTCGTGGTAGTTGAAGTCACTATCAAATGTCATGTCACTGCATGAAATATACGTCTTTCCGATTTCTTGTTCTGAAAAACTTAATATTTTTGTGCGTACAATTTCGAAAAGATTGAATTTTCCTTACAGTTTTAAGAAAAGATTATTTTTCTTAAAGTTCTGAAGGAAAGGCTGTCTTTAGGTATTTCTTACTTCGAAAAGATTATAATTCCTTTCGTCATATTTTAGTAAAATGTAAAAAATTCATGTTTCTAGATTGGCTGTCTTTTCTTATTTTGTATTCTAAGAAAACATAAAGTTTTCATCTTTCCGAGTTCGTGTTCTGAAAAACTTAATATCTTCGAGCGTACGATTTCGAACAGATTGATTTTCCCTTACACTTTTCAGAAAAGATTATTTTTCTTCAAGTTTTGAAGGAAAGACAGTCTTCGGATATTTCTTACTTCAAAAAGATTATAATTCCTTTCGCCATTTTTTAATAAAATTTAAAAAATTCATGTTTCTAGATTGGCCGTCTTTTCTTCTTTTGTATTCTAAGAAAATATAAAGCTTTCTTCTTGAAATTTAAATGATAAGATATTTCATGAAGATATCAAATTTCCGTGCAAAATTTATCGAAAATACAAAAACCTTGGAAAAATAAAAGGTAATAATTTCGAATTTAAGGAACATTAAAATTTCTACCTCGAGATAAAAGTGACGAGCATCTTATCTTTTTGTAGCCGATTTTGCAAAAGTATTATATTTTCAACTTTATAAGAGAAAAATAGTGACTTTTTAATTGGAAAGATTATTTTTTCTTTGGAAAATGCGGGTTGGTCTAAAAAGCAGGGTAGCCAATTGGGGTAGCCAATTGGGCTAGGTTGTGGGGTACCTAAATACTTTACAGACCAGAATAGAAATACCGAAAATGAATGCATAGAACCACATTTTACTGACCAGGGAGCATGAATCTGATTGATAATTAGATTGATCATGTATGATTCCAAAGATAAACAAAGATATAAATTACCACGTGTTAATGCACGGGGAGTAAGAAATAGAGCTTCATTATAATAGAGCTATTTCAAAAGACTTTTTATACCTATTATAAGCTGCCATATTTAAAATTTTTGAAAGGAATTAATTGTTTGAAACATCTAAACATGATTTAAATTAAACAATAGATTCAATAACAAAGGATTGTTAAGATATGACAAGATTAGAGATCATATGGCCCAGAGGCGATTCTCATCAAATTACAGCATCACAGAAATAACAATTAATAGTAGAGGGCATTTTGTAAAATCGCTCGAATGTTTTGATCAAAGTACTTGTTATACATTTTTGGAAAGCTAAGGGGTAAGGGAATCGGAAATACGATGTTTTCAATTTTTTTTTCGGACACTTTGGTGTGATTTTCAGACAAATATGACGGTCTCAGGCAAAAATCATACGGGTTAAAAGTTAATGAAAATTTTAGCTCGAGAAAACGGAGATCTGTTGTATATATTTTTGGAAAGCTCTCAAAAAATTAAGATTAGAGATATATTGCAAGTATAGGTGATATCTGTACCTAACTCGAGATATTAACCCTTGAAAACCGTGTTTTTCAGCCAGAAACAGCTATTTTGTCCAGTTTTTGCGCTTTTTGAAGCTCAATATCTCGAGTTAAGTACTGAAATCACCTATACTTGCAATATATCTCTAATCTTAATTTTTTGAGAGCTTTCCAAAAATATACAACCGGTCTCCGTTTTCTCGAGCTAAAATTTTCATTAACTTTTAACCCTATGATTTTTGCCTGAGACCGTCATATTTGTCCGAAAATCACACCAAAGTGTCCGAAAAAAAAATTGGAAACATTGTAATTTCGATTCCCCTACCCCTTAGCTTTCCAAAAATGTATAACAAGTGCTTCTAACAAAACATTCTAGCGATTCCAAAAAATCGAACAAAATTCCCCCTACTATAAAAACATGAATAAAATCTAAATCTAAAATATTAAAAACTGTTTGTATATATTTTTCATTCGGGTCTGTAAATTTTCAAACAAAGCCAAGAAGGAAGACAAAATGGCGCCAGGTCTCTTGAGAAGTAACAAAGTTCAGTACCTTTGGAAAAAAGGCTATTGTGGCTGAAGTTCGAAAGGAATCTTAAATTTTATTACATGGAATCATTAACAAGATGTTGCAATAGTATTTCCACATGAAAACAGGTTTCAGATTTCAAAAGTTTAGGCAAAAAGAGGTACCCCAAAACCTAGCCCAATTGGCTACCCCATTGGCTACCCTGCCTTTTAGACCAACCCGGAAAATGCCTAGTTAAACACCCCCGTGTGGTGTGGTGTTACTTCACAAAATTTGGATATTTATTTTTCTTATAAGCATCAAATTTATATGAATCAAATCAATAACTCTTGGTGTAAAGCAAACTTGGTTAATCGATGCTTACAAAGTTAAAACCTCGCCCATGTATGATCAATGATCCTGGATGATTCTTTTTTTTTTCGAATTCGCATCTTTTTTTTAGTATCAAGATTTTTGCATACATTGCGCTAATATAAGGCGAAATTTTCGACTTTTAGTCGTCTTGTTAAAATTAAACTCGAATTATTTAACTTGACGGAAGAAGAGAGACCGATTTATACTTTCGCCTTCTTGTTGATATTTCAAAGGGGATGAAAATATTGTTCGGCGGTTTCATCTAAGAAAATCACAATTAACTATGAATTAAACAACACCATTCCCTATGGGACCCTGTGTTAGCACATTTATAATTGGAGAGAAATCACTACGTTTTAAATCTCAGTCCAATTAAGACTATTAGAGAAACATGTTGACAAAAACATTTTAATTGGCAGAAATTAAAAGGGGAAAGAAAGAATGATGACTTGTCACGAAATCTTGAAACAAGCTTTCATACGAACTCTATGTCAAAGTGTGTGAAACAAAGAGAAGAAGGAAAAAATATTTTTCAATGATGCAATGATCATGTAAGTTTTTATTTGTCAAGTTTCGGGAAAACCTGCTTAAAAAAGTAATTTCTTTCTCGCTATTGGTTTTTTGCAATCTTTAAGTAATTTTGGATTTTTACACAGATTATTTTCGATACTGTATAAATAAAGAGGCAAGCTTTTTAATAATTATGTTTAAGTAAAGTATAATGTTATTATTTTCTCTCGACAGAAAATCGGAAAACGTATTGCGAGCTCGGAGAAGATCAATGTTAACAACGTGTGGAGAAAAGTTATCACAAAATGAACACCGTGTCTCATCCAGAAGACAAAGATATTGTTAAGAAAACGAAGTGATTGTTCACGAACAAAACCTATGAAACATCTTCAATGAAGGGGATTATAGTTCTTTTGAACGGAAGAACGCGGAGAACAATCGGGAAAAGAGACACGATATACACAACAGAACAGGGTATTTTAAGATTATTACAAATTATACAGCAATGTTTGCCCTTTTTTGTTAGATACTGATTTTTCACACAAATACAAGTTTTTGAACCGCAACCGAATTATTAATTCGAATAGTGCTTAGCAGTGTCAAATTTTGTCAGAATTAGTCCGAAGCCCTATATTTTTTAACTCTTTTTCAATACCCCCTCCATTCTTCCCATCAAGTTTTTTCATCTTTTAAAAAATTATGTATTATAATTTATCAATCATTTTATGTAAGATAGGGTATACTTTACATTTTAAGCGCAAGAATTATGTGTACACATATATTAATATAATTTTATTCAATATCAAATTTATTTTAAAGAAGAAAACCATCCAAGAATATTAAAATTCAAATATCTTTAGAATTTTACCCCGGTCTAATTTCAATAAAATTGCAGTAATATCTGGAAGAAAACCTCGTAAAGAATCAAATACTTTCGCTAGCCTGTTTCAATGTTTTAATGTTAGACATTTTCTAAACATCTTTGTGAAATGAGAAGGGATCAAGGTATTTTCTTTTCCTAGACATTCCAAATAAAGATTTTTTGGTTATTTCTTGTTCAGAAATCTGCATATTTTCGTTGCGTTGAATTGTAAATCTCTCCTTTCATTAAAAAAATTCTGTAATTTCTTTTACAAAAAAGGTTTGTCTTTTCTCAATTTTAAGTTTAACTTTTCCATGGACAAGAAAATAAGTAACAGTGAATCTTCAGTGCGTGGAGAAAATCTTATATTATCACTTCGGAGAAAAGTGGTACTTTTCGTAGCTAAAAAACCAATCTTTTTGTACAAAGAAAAGTTAACTTTTTCGATATTTAGAAAATTTAAGCTTCTCGAGAATCAGTGAAGATTCACTGTTACTTGTTTTCGCACAAAAGAAAATTCAAAGATTTCAAAACAAGAAAATAGAGAGAAAAGTTAACTTTTCGTCATATATCTTGCATTAGAGAAGACGAATTTTCATGCAGTGACGTTGTCAGCCATTTTATTTCTGTTTTCAAACAACGTTGCGTATCTTCTAATTTTGATTATCACGTGGTTTTTATTTTCTCCCGATCTTTTCCCCACTCTATTATAACACGATCACGTGTAATAATAAAGCAAAAATTAGACCAAGAAACCAGAATCTAGCTGGAAAGCAGAGTAATATGTCGTGGTGCAGCCTTGAGAGTGGCTTATCCTTTAAAATGTCGTTGTTTGTTTCATGGTCGTTTAATTTTTGAATTGTGTTAGAATCTCTGGGATCGATGGAGAATCATTGTGAAATACTCGATAAGATTTGCAGACTTTATGCATCAAAGATTAAATATCAAGCAAACTATAGAAATGCTAAACACAAACAAATTTTATTTGATTATGATATTGCTGATGATAAAAAGTCCAAGGATCCTGAATACTTGTGCTGTAATTGTGTGAAAAAATTGAGACAAGTGGACCACAAAAAAGACTATCAAATTCAGTCAATGGTTTTGTTTGACAACCACACAATTGAGAACTGTTTAGTTTGTAGTGGTTCATTGGCAGCGAATAATTATTCAGTTTCTGAAATAAGAAAATTCTCAATCAACCACATCAGAGAGGCTGCAGAGAAATTTGGTTTTTTGTATGTTCCTCATTTGGAAAATCACTCCTTCGTCAGGGTCAGGGAGTCATCAAATATCGACCTGACTTTAGTGTTGTGAAACAACAAGATCAAATTTTTTTATGGAAATTTTATGTTCATAATTTGGAAATGGAAAACAATAACACTCTCAGCGTACTGCCAGAAGAGTTGAAAGAAGCGTTGGGTTTTTTATCTGGAATTCTATCAGTTTCAAGAACAATGCTATGGAGAAAATGAGCAAGTAGTACATAATCGAAACCCCAACAACAACCAGGAGGTTGACCATCAGGAGATTTCTTTTGATCGTTGCTCACTTAGCTTTGTTTTGGTTTTGGTCTTGGCTTCGTTGAACACTTTACTGACAGCTCGATGTTTAATAGCAAATAGGATACACGAAGGGTACAAACACATCAAAGGTCATGTTTCAAGGATGAGGTTGCAGAAGACATTATTTATGTGCTGGCTTGAAAATTAATGCCAATAATGGATGTTTTTATAGAACTGAATTCTGAAGTTCATAAAAAAATTACATATACGAAAAACAATATGAGGGTCCTCAAGATTATTGCAGTCAATCAGTCAATCACGGTATGAATTCTCCACCCCTAGTTTTGAATTCAGGATGTGTATTATATTATTTTCATTTGCGTAGTCGTAAAACTTTGCATACAATTCAATCCCACTGTGGACTGAGACAGCGAGATTGAGCCTATGGACACTGATCAAATTACAACATGGGATTTACAGTTAAATGACATTTTTTGTATGGAACTCTTGGAATTCAAGATTGCAAAATAAATTTCAAAACAGACAAAATATTTTTTTGTATCAACAAGAATTTCTATTTGATGGGATTGTTTGTAATATATTTGTAGGTATATATGTAATATCTTTAAAATGTAATTCATGGAAAATATTTTATGACTTCAAATATTTAAAAAAACAAATTTGAAAGAAGATCTTTCTCACTCTATACTGCCCTCTTTACACACTTTTCTTGTTATACAAAGTACAGTAATAGATAAAACTCTCAAATTTTTTTGCTCTTTTGCTGTTTGCTTTTCATTAAATATTTATATGGTTTCTCTTTTAGTTGGTCTTGTTATTATATTATACAGAGAAAAGAACGATTTTGTTTAAATTACTGTACTGAAAATTAATGGTTTTTATGAGAGAAAGCAAAGGACACACTTTTCATACTAATTCCGACTAAAATTTTAATGTAAACCTGATAAAAAGGTTTAGTTTTTGCATGGTACCCTCAAAATCCTAGATCCGCCCATGATTCCTCAGCTTCTTCTTTGCTAAATCTGTTTATTTTTCTTATAGTGCTCAGATTTGCTCAGATCCATAAGCCGCCTAACTGAAAACGAAAGTGAAATCTACCATTTTGAAAAATTTATCCCTACACGCCAATTCGACCGCGTCCGCGGAATGTGGCTAATACTGCTCGCTGATTGGCTTATTTATTTTCTTCTTGGCTTTTGATTGGCTGTTTATAGAACAATAACATTATCAACTCAAACAATGGGGGTTACAGACACTTGACCGGAATTAAGTGTAAGGGTCCCTTCTATTTTCACCCCCTGGTCTTACAAAAATATCTAAGTTGAAAATAAATTGAAGTCAAATTGCATTGAGAATAAATTGAATTTGAAGTTATAATTGAAGTGTCTATGTAAAAAGTTTAAGTTGAAGAAAAAATATAAGTTGAAATGGCTAAGTCCTAGCAGTGCAAAAAGGCAACACCCACGCAAATGGCAGACAGGAAAAGCAAACACTGAAAAGAAAAGGCAAAACTGAGAATGGCACTGCTATTTATCAACTTGTGTATAAAATACAGACCAAAAATTTATAAATAAAAAATGCAGAATAAAGCAAAGTTGATATATACTATTTGAAATTTATTGAATAAATTGACATAAATTAACATAAATTAACTGAAAATGTCCAAAAACACTGAAAATCCAAAAAATGCAAAAACAGAGAACAAAACACAGACCAGACAGAAAAAATGGCCAAAAAGGGCAAAACACAGAAAAAACTGAAAACTCGTCCGAGTAGTAACCTATTTGGAGTGATTAAGTCTGCCATCTCAAAGTTTCCTTTGACGTTTCGGACAGCAATGGGCATGTCGTTGATTGAATTGGCAACACCAGCAGCAATGGTTTCCCATTGGATTTTTGAAAGACGGTCTTGTATTACAGGAATGATAAGCAATACAGGAATGATAAGGCAGAAGCCCTCGAAATTTTCCACAGTTAAAAACTAAAGGTAAAAATCATCACAATCAAAACATTACTAGCCTAAGATAAAAAATATTGCGCGTGCCGGGATTCAAAAAATGAGAACAATGCACTTTGGCACAGTAGAACGCGTAGCCATGGTTTGTACCAATAGAAAAAAATTATTGTATAAATTTTCCTATTGTATGGATTTTGTAAATGAGAAAAGTTAATTATCATTTTCAAAGTATCTGGATGTGATCGACATGCTTCAAAAAAGATGCAACGTAGAGGGTAAGTAGGGCACAAAGTTGCGTTCCCCATGCGTGATTGAGTTATATAGACTTCACTGTAAAACATTGATTTATTTAGCAGAAGTTTAATGGTACTAGTAGCCAGAGGAGTATATAAAATAAGTAAAATTTACCACAAATAAAGTAAAAATATACTAGAATAACACTCGCTGGACCATGAGATTCGACACGTCAGTCATCTTGTATACTCGAGCGAGTGTCTTCCTAACAAGGAGTTGTACAATCTAAAGAAAACAAGTTAAAAAATACACTTTTTAGTAAAAAACAGTAAACTTTTTTAGAGACTCGAGTTATTTGATTTTTTGGTACCTTAAATTATTCTAATCCTGTTCTGATTGGGGTATTTCAGGGAATTTGACAAATTAGATAAAAAACGGTGCAATTAATATGACACTCCTCGTTTAGTTATTAAGCGTTAAGTGGCACAGTTATAAACCTGTTTATAACACAACTACATTTGTAACTAAAGTCATGTAGTCTTTTTGCCATCTTTCTACCAGAGTAACGCCAACGTTTAGCTTTGTTACCCCAGAACGACGTTATGGTGAATTTTCGTCCAATATTAATCAAACTGTTTGGATACTTACCTCAGGCAAAAAAAGTTCTTCTTGGCCCCTTTTGATCGTCGGTATCGAACTTATTTTCTGTATGATAAGCACTTTCTACAAAAGAAAAGAAGAAGCATTTTTTTCATTTAATTTGAGAAAATCAATGCTGGTTATGGGTGAATCCCATGCACTAAGGTCTATTTTTGTTGTGTGTTACTAATTCTTTGATTCTCGCTAAGGGGCGCAGTAGTTTAGTGGTCATTGTTCTTGACTTCCGTGCTGGAGGTCAGGGTGCGATTCCCACTCGGTGCTGCGATTCACTTGGAAAGGCTCAACCCATACCATGTGAGGGGAATAGGGTACCATCACTCTGATACAAGAGTATGGGGAGATATGCTGGACATTGAATGTGGTGTGGTGATGGTACTCATATGTTCAGTACCTGCTAGAACGCAAGGTTCTCCCGTACTTTGCGAGTATCATCATCGATAAAGCACGACTCTGATGTGTCGCGAGCACAGAGTACAATGCCTGGTAAGCGCTGTGATTCCCCTATCTAAGGGTAGAAAACTATCCCGGGATAGGGCCCGCAGTACGATGATATCGGAAGGTCAGCTTCTCTCTCTTCTCTCTCTCTCTTCTCTCATTCGCTAAGTCAATGCTAGACTTACTAGGCTTGAAAGAAAATAAATTTCGAAAACAACGTAATTTTCTCGAGAAAAGTCTTTTTAAAATCGAAGAATCTATTGATGAACATTTTTACAGGGCTTATTTTCTACCATGAAAGTTTGTTTCTTTGAAGGGCAGTCGCGAAATTTACTCACTAGAACAAGGAAGTTGCAAGACGTTTAACTCTGTACTTACTGGAAGGCCAACTAAATGATTTCTTAATACACGTTTTCGACTGTAGCCGCCAATTGCCGCGCGGACATTTTTTTACCATCCTGAACTCGATCCAATCCTTTTTTTTTACACTTTTTCTATTGTCTTCAGGCGCGAAAAAAAGACTGGGACGGTTTTAGGGTGGTAAAAAATGCCCGCGCGGCAATTAGCGGCTACGGTCGAAAAGGTGTATTCTTTAGATCATACTTACGCATTGATCAGTTAGTATTTTCAATCTCCTATTCACATCCGTCGGAGCATCGATTTTTTGAACCAGTTTCTAAAGCAATCAAGAAAAAGTTCACAGATCGCATTATTAAAGTGTTATAAAAATACTTTAAACTTAGATAGTTCCATAAATTAAAACTATTGCAACTAGATCTAATAGCCAAAATAGATATTTCCCAGAGACTCTTATACCAAGAATATGTCCCTTTACCTAGACATTATCACCACAGTTTAAAAAAAGATAACCTGTAGGTAATGTGAAAATGATCAGACCGGTTTAAATAAAAAACAGACAGTGGCTTTGCCTGAATGTCTGGTAATATTTTGTCCAGAGGGATTGTATATTCTTCTCCTTAAGAATCGACTTGACCCTACGATAAAAGTACGCTTTATCAGGGTGGAAGATAAACTATAATGCTTCAAATTTTTTTTCTCTATAAATTGAAGATACGAGATTAATTTAAAATTCAATTTGGAAGAATAAAAAGGCGAACATTGACATTTTAGTGTTTTTCTGGCTTAAAAGTTGATAAAATAAAAAGATAGTGTGAATTACTTTAGAATTATTTTCAACTAACCGTTTCTCTACTGCAACCGCAGTCAGCCAGTCGTTCGACACACGCGGAATGGTACTCCAAAAGGCAGTGCGGGCATTTGATTATATCTGTGTCTTGCAAAGGCAAAAGGGTTGTGTTGTTCGCAATCCAATGCAAGAGGCCCTTGAATGGAAATAATATTTCAATTTAAAGTGAGATTAACTTAGAAAGTATTTAATTTATTTCCTTTTTAGAAAAGGGATCAACTTTACTTTGTGAAAGTGCATAAAACCGTTCTTCGACCACCAATAAGTTAATTCCTGGTTTCCATCAAAATAGGAAACGCGAGATTGACCATCGATGATGAGATTGATTTTCCAACCGATATATGTAAAATATCTAAAAAATGGGGAAACTTGTTATCGAAATTACATAAAAGCAAATTCGAAATTGAATCTAAAGATTTACAGGCATTAAATTATAGTTTGGATTTTTTTGCATTGAATAAATAAAAATTTCAAAATGAAGGCCGATTTTCCGAATTCACTTGGGTTCCAATTTATATTATTATGAACAAAGAAAGATAAAACTTACTTACAGATTATCAATTAAGCTTCGTTCAGCTGTTGTGTTTGTTATGTTATAAATTTTTTGTCCAAGTCAATGTTGTGTCACGTTTGTCGTTTTTGTCAGTGTATTTCGAAGGTTAGTCTTTTGGAGAAAATGTTGAAAGTAATATCTTTTGTTCATATCAGTACCAGTCATATCAATTGCTATGAAGTTACTATGAAAAACCTCTGTTCGATGATCTTACCTAACTTGTTTGCAGATGCATCATCCACGATTCTTTGCTCCAAAGCCTCCTTTGAAGAGCTCTTAAATAACTGCCGGAACTCTTCCGCCGGTATCGGTAGACGACCGTGTTCAATCTGAAAAAAGATACGAGATATCGACTTTCAGCAGATGGACTAACTAACATACTTGGAATCTTCAATCAAAAACTTTCTTTAACGGGGCAAGCGAATTGAATTAGTTTGAAAAAAAAAACTTTGCAGTCTTACATATTCAATGAACCTCTCCTTTGATAAGATAGTGGCTATTGTACCCAACTTTAAAATGAGCTCCTCTTGATCAACAGACCCGAAAGTCAACCAAGAGGACATTTAGCTAAGTTGACATGATAGACGGGTTCTCTCAGCTCTTTTAGCTCTGCTAAACGACTCCTGTGCCTTAAAAAATAAAATAAAGCTAGGTTAATTTAAAACGATTCGCTTTCTCATCTAGGCATGTTGTGAATCTCGAATTTTGGCAGTTAAGGGTGTCCTGAATAAAAGTACTGTATTACAAATCACAACATCGCAATAATGCAATAATGAAACTCATCAAACATACTACAAATGTAAGAATTTTCTTTAAAAGACAACAAAGTAATGAAATCAGTGAGGATATCATTTTAACTTAGAGATATGTTTTTGGCTCCTAATGCGAGAATTGGCTCTTTCCATCTGACCTTGAACCAACAGCGCAGTATCACCATAGTTTTTTCTTGCGCACATGACCAGTTGACAAGGGATTCAATAATGGTCGCATTGGGCGCATTGTTTCCTTAGCCAATACCTCCTTTTGAAGAAATGGATTTAAATGTAACAAGTTGATACAATGTTCATATAAATTTGACCATTCATTTGATATGTAATCACCAGAAGGAACGATTTTACGGAAAATAAATGCATTTCATCATTTAACAACCGTTCATTAGAATTAGCTAATTTTTCACAATTTCATTTGAGAAAAAGAGTAACAACTTTTAAACAGAGTTTCTGAAAATTATGAGTAGACAATATACCATTGTTTCTTTAGCTTCATGAAACTTTCGAAGTACCTTGTCCAGATCATGGACGGTGGGTTTGTTCTTTTCAACATCTGGCGAAACAAAGGGCAAGTCCAGCGGCCACCAAGACGGTTTGATATCATCTGACCATGTCAAACGTGTAGCGGTAGATTATGGTAATTTTTATTTATAAAATTATGAATACAAATTTTTTGATAATAATGCCAGTCCTACTGAAGCTTTGTACCAAAAATCAAAAGATTCCTATGATTCAATCCTGAGAAAATTTGGTTACAGACGAACAGACGGACGGACGGACGGACGAACGAATGAACGAACGGACGAACACAGGTTAATTTATAGGACCTCCACCGGGTTAGGTCCAAAAAGAAAGCTTACTTTATATAGAGCAGCAAACTCCACCCAGGTACATTTGGTTTTCGGACGACCAGAGGATGTCTGTGTCGCGTTTCTTTGTTTTACAATCTTCTTAATTCTATCGTTAACACTCTCGCTGGCGTTGTTATAAAAGAAATTGTCACCATACTGCACGAGCTCTCTTCGAACGGGGAGAATCATTTTCCTTTTCATGTCGAGGCTGATATTATTGACGAAATAATCTCCAAATTTGGCATCTTTAGTATTTCTCAACTTTCTCAAGTGAACCTCACGGTCGTTCCATCTTTCCACTAATGGAGCAAGCATCTCATCAAAAGCTTAATCGTTTGGTGCATCAGTCAATCCTTATAATCGAAAAATTCCGGTATTACGTTAAGTGTATTAATTTTTGCGGATTTGGTAAAACCATCAAATTAAATACTAAAAATTTGAGGAAAGATCCCCTGTTGCAACATGCAAGCAAAATAAACCCGCTAATTTGCCATTGTTTGAAAGCTTTTTACTAGCCCTAGTTTCGCACATTTTTGCATAATAAGATTTTCCCAACAAGGATGAGATTAAAACCTTTACGAGAAAATCAAAACAATTAGCAAATAGACGAAAAAAGATACAAACCTTTACTTTCGAAGATTCATCTCCAAATATTTCAACTAAGTAATCGCTATGAGACGTTATTCCAAGATCGGTCAGTTTCTTTTTGATATTTCCATCAACACATCTTTTGCAGGCAAGGATTTTTACCGATAGAGAATGGCTTCATAAACCCGTTGTCGATGGATTTATCTCTATCGGAGCCGACAGCGAGAATTTCTTTCATTTTGGGATTTAATCTGACTAGAATTTCCGTAAAATACTGGAAGGTTTCAGCCTCCAGGCTTGAATGAACAACGGCAGGGCCAGGTAACACCGGATTCTTTGTCATACAGCCTTAAATGCTTATATCTTAAGGGCGTGAGATAAAGATCCTCGCATATATTGTAGGTTGTATCGATTGTGAGTATTGTGAATTCTGCAGGGTTCGTGCAAAAATTAACGAAGTCGTTAATTTGATTGTCTGCAGCAAGAACTGCACACAAAGTGGGTAATACTTGAAAATTTCGGATGAATTCTTTTTCGTGAAGTCCATACTTTATGAACTCTGCAACAGGGTATGGATCAACAAGTAAATCTCCTCTTTGTAGCGATCTTTGATATTTAATACCACGCAATGTGGGGAGTGAGGCCATACTTTTGTGGTTGAAGAGACCTCCAGACTCCTCAAAAAGACGATCGTAATGGATGCTTGGTCCTGTCGTGTTTCCTCTGACTGGAAATCAGAAACTGGAAATGACGCACCATTTTCATCGGCTAAAATGTCCTCTGGATTTTTCAGAGCTGCGGTGTTAACAATGAAGATTGCGTTTTTCTGGCATCTGATGGGTACTTCGTTGATTATCGAATTACATTCAGGGTCCATGGCTTGTAGAAGTTCTGCGTTAGTAGGATTGATTTTGGTATCCAAGTATGGCAAATCCCCAAAATACAATATTCTAAAAAAAATAAAGTGCCTGAAAAACAATCCTAAAAATTTAGGGGAGGTACAGCCGCAGGGTACTAAGTACTAATTTGATTTTTGGAACAAATTGGCTATAGGTACAAGCACCGTTATGTCTTTTTTAAGAAAAAGGGACCCTATCTAATACTAAGTACTTCTTTTAGTTATCAAGAAAATGAGACTTTCCCCAAGAGTCCAACTAGCAACTCTTGGTTGTTAGGGACAATTCAAAAAATGTAAAATATCTAAAAAATGGGGAAACTTATTATCGAAATGACATAAAAGCAAATTCGAAATTGAATCTAAAGATTTACAGGCATTAAATTATAGTTTGGATTTTTTTGCATTGAATAAATAAAAAATTCAAAATGAAGGCCGATTTTCCGAATTCACTTGGGTTCCAATTTATATTATTATGAACAAAGAAAGATAAAACTTACTTACAGATTATCAATTAAGCTTCGTTCAGCTGTTGTGTTTGTTATGTTATAAATTTTTTGTCCAAGTCAATGTTGTGTCACGTTTGTCGTCTTTGTCAGTGCTTCAAAAATGGTCCCATTTAGCTGAAATTTTGCACACTTGTTCCTTGGGTGAATATCTGGGACCTTTTTTTCATATTTTCAATATGTTGACTCTTAGGGGTGTGGTAACGAGTTTCAGCCTCAAAACGAGGCTAAAAACTTTGGGGCAGGCTTGAGACTTCAAAAATATTCCGATTCAGCTGAAATTTTGCACACTTGTTCTTGGGTGAATATCTGGGTCATTTTTCATTTTTTTAAATTTGGATTCAATAGCACGACCCTAGTCATGACTTTTACCCTCAAAACAAGGCTGAAAACTTTAAGGCAAGCTCCAGACTTCAAAAATGGTCCGATTTTAGCTGAGTAACAGCAAAATTCTTTGAAACTTCACCATTCCATTTTTTTACACTGGCACAATAAAAAAAATCTTCATGAGATTCGTAAAGTACATATGCAATGCTTCGATTGCAATTCTACCGATTTTGTCTTTTAAATAACTTTTTTTATTGCACTCGTTAGACAGGTAACATTTTTTTTGGGCCGGCCTGATACACTCATTTCGTTTTATAAGCATACGGTAAATTTCGGCTGAAGCTCACTATGCTTAAGTAAAGCTCAATTTTGAGCCTCGACTATGCTTAACCCTATGCTTGGTAAAAAAATTATAAAGGGGGGTAAAAAATTTCGCGCATTTTCCCCTATCTTTAATCTTGAGAGAAATGAAGACATTCTATTGTTTTCGAATGTTGTTGTTATTATAAGTTGTGTTATTTATAAGAGATTAAACAAAAATAAAATCACCACATCTGAAATTAGGTTGTGGTGTGTCATTCAGGTGGTTAGTTAATTTTTTTTACTTATATAGGTTCATAAGGGAATAACTGATAGTTTTTGGATGGGTGTAGCTCAAGAAAGAGAATCCAATAAAACATGCATACCCTGCTTCCCTCACTCAGGAAAGAACAATATAAAATGAAAAATATTTTTTGATATTCATTCTTTTTTAACAGGTTCAACCCCAACAAGAGCTAAAATGCACAAAGAATTCAAAATTGACAATTCACTCAGACTACATCGCAAGTCAAGTAAGTACCGAATGTCTGTTAAACTATTCAGATGTTGAAAGATGCCTGTTAAACAGATGCCAAACTGTAAAAATCACAAATCTTTGGTCTGTATAGCTCAGTACACTGAAGGCTGTGAACAAGAATTTGTAGCCTTCTGCAAATTTTTAAAAAAGTCATTGCTTGTGATTTAAATGGAGTTTGTGGTAACAATTCAGTAATAAGAAATTCTAATATTTTTTAGACATGGCTCTTCCAACCATAGTACCAACTGAATCAAAATTTGAAAGCTGATGAAAATTCTTCCCCATTTAACAAGTAAGTGTTATTTTTCAATGCGAAGATATTTGGGCGGACGAACAGGTCAACAATATCATGATATATTCCAGTATACTATTCTTTAGGGAAGCCATTTCAAGTTCTGAGGGTTTGAAATTTTTGTTGAAGGACTCCCTAGGGCACTCAGGCAAGATGGGGATGTGTCGCTTACCAGAGTCCCTTTTATAAGTAAAGAAATACTTGGGATATTTTAAAATTCACTAAATTTTTGAAAAAAGCTAAAAATTGTTTAGGATCCATTTTCGAACACCAGTGACACGTCAGTGACAGTACCCCTCCCCAGGGAAATTCAAACATTAAATGTATACAATAATGGACAACGCTTCAAAACCTTACTGAATTTCTATGACATCATTATTTATCATTAATTTTTAAGGTGAAGAAAGTCAATGGAGTTTCGTGACAGCAACAAATTCGGTTGACTCAACTAAAATTTGGCGGTGTTTTTCACATTTCTTTTGCAATATGAAATCCAGTCTCAAACACGTTCCCCGTGTCTATATTAGATGGTGACAGCTTATTGTATAATGTGTTCCAAACAGTTGTTATTCCTGGTTATTTATGTCAAATGAGTGCAACTGTAATCTGCTTTTGAACTGGAACCTCTTATACATTCAATTGGACATTGCATGTACCAACAATCAAAGGACGTTCATGACAGCGACAAATTCGGTTAACTCAACTCAAATTTGCGATGTTGTTTTCACATTTCTTTTGCAATATGAATCTTCATTCTCAAACACGTTCCCCGTGTCTATATTAGATGGTGACAGCTTCTTGTATAATGTATACCAAACAGTTGTTATTCCTGGTTATTCATGTCAAATGAGTGCAACTGTAATCTGCTTTTGAACTGGAACCTCTTATACATTCAAAGGGACATTGCATGTATCAAAAATCAATTTAACGAACAATCATGTAAAAGTAATTTTTTTATTCTACGAAATGTGTAAAGTAGACAAATTATTTACAATTTATGAATTTAGAATTTTAGAGCAATTAATTTACTTTCATTTTATACTATATTAATTTTATCAAAATTTTGAAGGATAACCTTTCTTGACACTGCTTTAAGG